>NW_004567140.1:9515384-9516059 GCF_000260355.1 Condylura cristata
GAGGCAGGCTGCGGGAGGGAATGTCAAAGGCACACACCTGAGGCTCCACATGCAGAGATGGGGCCCTGGGGCCAAATGTTGCCAAGCATCCAGCTCCCTTCACCAGTCCACTATTGTCCAAGAGCGGCAGCCAGCGGGCCACCCCCCACAGCCCTGAGATGCTTCACAGGTTATGATACGATATCGGGGCGATCTCTGCATGGGCACGGGCCAGCAGTCTATTGCCCAACTTTGAGTTTTCAGGGGCTCCTTGTTGACCAGGCTCCCTGTGCACGGCGGCCGTCTCACTCCAGTCCGGGGCTTCTTCGCGCTGCTGGCCTCCCTCTGCGGAGGCAGCTCGGCAAGGCAGGCCGCCCGCCTGCATCCATGCAGGGCTCCCTCTCAGCAAACCTTTCTCTTGGGGCAGAACTCGCTGCCTGCTCAGGCCTGCACACGAGACCTCGAGTCCTGTGGTTTTTTCCTCAGAGCCCTGCTCCTCCAAGAGAAGGGTGAAGGGCGCCTCTTCTCCCGCACATAATGGTGGCCTGAGGATTGGCCACTCGCGAGCCCTGAACGGCCATCTCCATGAAAAAACTTGGCCCGCAATTAACCGCAATACTCTGCACACACTCCAAACACCACATCAATTGGCATCGAGAGAAAGCTACACTCTATTAGCAAGGATGACCTAAGACT
>NW_004567141.1:0-28863 GCF_000260355.1 Condylura cristata
CGCCATTCCAGCTAATACTCGTAACACTCCCCTCACCCCCATCCACCCCTGAAAGAATAAAGCTTTATTAGTTTGAATAGTTTCAGAGACCACAACTGGGTAACTCTCTGGGCAAGAAGACAGCAAAGGAAAATAAAATCTATAAAAATTCTACCACGGCCATTTTTAATCCTTGTTTGTGATAGATTTGATGCTTCATTTTGTATCAACTCAATTGCACCAAGAGGTGACCTCATCTTTGCCCAAACATTTTCTGGGTGTGCATTTCTAGAACTCAAGCAGCAGTAGAGAATTCCATCCCCAAATTCATCTTATAGAAGGAAAAATACATCAAAAAATCAAGTGACCAGGAATCTGAATAAAAAGAAACTTCACAAATGGATTCATTCATCTTACATCATCTGCATGTTACAGGGCAGAGAGAAAGAGGTACCACGGAACCCCCAAGCCTGCCTGGTCTAACTAGGTTCTGCCATCTGCTACATCAAGACAAAACATATAAGACTTTTTTTTTTTTTTAAAGATTTATTTATTTGTGCATATAGAACTGGGGTACAGGCCAGAGGCTCAGGGGCGGTGAGACGCTTCACCAGAGACAGAGTGGGGAGCAGAACAGGCAGACTGACAAAGTACACTGCTGAGGGGAGCAGCGGGCGGGTCAGGAGAGGTCTGCCACGCCATGTGGTCACCTCCGGGACAGGTGTGGATCGAACTCATGCGGAAGCGGCTTTAGATTCTCAGTGCTGTGCTTTAACCCGCTGCGCCACCAGGGAAGGCCAAAACATATAAGACTTTTAATGGAAAGGAACTTTAATACAATTAGTGTGCAATACAGAAAAGACAAAGAATATAGTTTCTAAATCAAACATCTGAAGTTGCCCATCCCTTCGTGAGTAAAAGTCTACCCAAAAGGGATTGGCCTAAAGCAAGGCCTGAAAGCCCGCTGCAAGTTTAAATCACCTTCCAGTGGCACCCACAGAAAAGGGTCAGAAGGCCCTCCCTGGTGGCACAGCAGGTTAAAGCGCAACCCTGCAAGCTGGCCACAGCCGCTTCAGTGTGAGTTCAATCCCCTGCCCCGGAGTTGATCCAAATGGTACATCAGACCTCTCTTGTCTCGTCCGCTGCTCCCCTCAGCAGTGTACTTCATCAATCTGCCTGTTCTGCTCCCTGCTCTGTCTCTGGTGAATCTTTGCACTGACCCTGCACCTCTGGCCTGTACCCCAGTTCTGTATACATAAATAAATAGATCTAAAAAAAAAAAAAGAAAGAAAGAAAGAAAAGAAAAGGGTCAGAAATGGCCAGACAAGTCTGGTAGTAAAAGAACAAAATCAAAATCAAGATCAATGCTGCCATAGTCAACTTCTCCATGGGTCTCTCATCTACATCTGTTTTAACCAGTCCAGGACCAAGAAGAAGCAAACAAAATTTCTTCACATGTCTCTCTGCTCCATGTGCCTCCCTCAAGTCTCCTTCTGGCTCTCTATTCTACTTCCTTCCTCTTCAGTCTCCTCTTCAGATTCATTCTCTTCCCTACTCAGCTCCATTCTCTTTCTGGGTGAGGCAGGGCACCTGGAAGCCCCCCTTTTCCTGGGGACCACTGTTACATCCACATCCAGTATGCACACCCTTCATGATGTGAGTCAACCACTATTCTGGAAACAATAGCACCCCTTGTCATAACCTGCCAGTTACTTCTGCTTCCCAAGAGAGTATCCCATGACATGACGGTCTGATGACTACTTAAACACCAAGTTGGAGTTCCTTGGAGAGCTCTCAGAAAAGGATGCCATATTGAAGGTCACAAAATAGGCAAATGAGAATGAGTTTAGGGCAATCCTGGCCTTGCTGGGGCTACCACGGGTACTGGGAAAACCAGAGTGTGAACTCTTTGGGCCCATTTGCTAAGAGTTCATAGTCACAGCCACCGAGCTTTTCTGTGTTAGATTTGCAGCCTGTGAGTGTGCAGAAGGTTCTATAGAGATTTGCATCTTTGTGAATGATGAATGACTATGTTGATTTTGGGTATAAGGTAGACAGAATAAAGTAGTATTCACTTTTACGTACTGTCTATACAACATGAGTATGTCAAAAAGCTTAACAAGCAAGAAGGTTTTCTCTCTTGTACTCAGACCAAGAAAGAAAGAGAAGATGCATAAATTGAGTATATGGAATAGTCAGTCACCCCTCAGGTCACACTTAAAGCACAGCAGAGGAGACTTCACGTTACAGGGCCAGTGTTTAGCTAAGCACCTCTGTTTTCCAGGAACATCAAAATATGCATTAAAGTAACAACTCTGTGCACTTGTCAAACTCTTTATATTAAAAGAAAAAAATAATTTTGTCCCTAAGGTTAGGGGCAGCTATATCTCCCTTACGTCACCAACGCTTTTGATTTTGGCTCAAATCCTATTATTCAGGAGATATGAGTTGGTCAGTGCACTTCCAGCAGCAATATTTCAAAATTAAAATCTAACTGAACCCAGATGACCCCTGAAAATTCCTGAGCTCAGGTAAAAGGAAGCTCTTCGACATAAATGGGCATACGTTATTCAAATTCCATCCAGAGTGGGCCACAGAAACTCTTCAGTCACTTTTTATCATCTAAGCCACCTTTCTCAACACACAATGTCTGGTAATGGGAAAGGCTTTAAAAAAAAGATAGGTGGCCATAACTGATGTGTGTGAGAATGAGGCTGGGTCTGGGAAGCACAAAGAAGCCCTTTCAGAATACTCGAGGAGAGAGAGTGTGAAGAACTAGACAGAATGCCCAGTTTAACAAGTAATTATACAATGAATATGTCAGCTCCAGCAATCACTGGATGCTACCTTTCTTGCCTTGGGTTTTTAAATGTCTGTTTTGTGAAGAGTGGCAGAATGGCTTTAGTGTCAAAAAGACCCACTCTCCTGCTCCAATTCTGGATGGGATTAGCCACGTGACCTAGGTGAGTCCCTCACCCGCATCTCAGTTTCCTTGTCTATGCAATAGGATCACACCAGATGGTATGAGCATGTCATGATGTGGTTAAGTCACCCTGCACAGAAAGTGGAAAACCATGGGTACTTTGTAAATGTTATGTTCCTCTGGTCCATTAAGAGGAGAAAGAAGTTTGCTTTAATATATTTTGATTAAAAAAATAAAACAAAAAACTTCTACTAAGGGTAGCGATTCTGGAAGGCGGCCTCTAGTTTCCCCTTTCTTTCACGATCAAGTCAGGTCCTAGAGAATGAGTTCTGTAGTGTGTTTAGACTGAAGCCCACAGTTATTTCCCTGTGGCCCCACCTGATAGGCTGACAAACCTGAATGGGGGGGAATCAGCTAGTTATTTTCTAGTATATTGCAAAAACTGGCTTCCGGGATGTCAATTTCAGATCCGTAGCAGTAGCCACAAAATTTTCTGTAGATTTGCTGTAGACTTAAGCCTCAAATCCTATAACATATATTAGATGAGACTAGCCATTCTAACTGGCCTCTGGTTTTCTCCCTCTTTCACCTGGATTTAAGCTTCCTTTCTCACATGGGTTAGAGTACAAAGAGACTAAGTCTGAATCTGTGCCAAAGTTGGTAGAATGTAAGTGATGTTAGCAGGATTTTAGTGATTTTCCATACCTAGTAACCTAGAAATTTGCTTTGCTATATTCATTATTTAAAACAAACCAACAAATAAAAAAAACCTCAAAACCAAACTAACATCAAAAGCACTTTTTAAACAAACTGGCAGGTGCAGAATATATTCCAGTTTAAATGGATGAAGTGGCATTTGCCTCTTATTTTGTGGATCAGAGCAAGGTTTTTGACTCACTGTTTATCATCAACAAGGTCCAGGCTAATCACAGAGGATATTGGTCCCAGGAGATAAGTTAAGAAATACAGAAGGAAGCTCCATCTCTCTTCAGGTGTGAGGGGAGGTGAGCAACCCAGAGAATAACCCAGAGTCAGTAAGCATTTAAGACAGACACACTGTGTCAACTGCAATTTGTATCAAATCTCTCTCTTCAACCTCCTCACACCCATCTCCCTCACAGTCAGACAGCTGAGATTTGTTATCTTCCAAAAATGTCACGGTCTGACTCCTATTAAATATCAAGCATGTGTGTAAGAAAAGGAAGAGCTCTTCCCAATACAGATCCATGATCTTGGGGACTGAGCAGTAAAGTCAGAAGAACACGACTCCACTCCAGCCACCTTGCTTGTCCTCTGAAGGCATCAGGTAAGTTCAGTCTTGCAGGCCCTTTGCTCTTGTCCTTCTGCCTGGAACATTGTTCCTCAAGCTCTGCACAGCTGGTTTTTCACTCAACTCAGGTCTTTATGTGAACACTATCTCCTTCACCTGGTCTTCTTTGATACCACAACCTAAATTAGCATCCATCTAATTTAGTGGCTTTCCATATCTAGTGGCTGTCCACTCCACCAATGCCAGCACATTGCTCAGAATCTGACATTCCTCTTTGATCTACTTGTGCATGTCTGGTATCACCACTAGATCATCGTCTTGCAAAGAGCAGGACCATGCTCTGTTAATGTGAGAATAATGCCTGACATATAGCACCTTGATAAATAATGTTTTTAAATAAATGCTCTATCTTTTGACAAATCACTAATTTTTCTCATCTATGCACTGAAACAATGAAATTGAGCATCAAAGTTTTACAGAAGAATTAGAATACTTTAGAAACTATTTGTTAAATCATACAGTGCAATGAAATATTAGTAATGGCTATTATCATCTGTATATTAACTAGATATTTTGCTGGCAACCCAAGTAATGGTGGATTTTTGAAGCTTTTACGTGATTGATAAACTCACCCAACACTGAGTGAACTCCTTGAAATTAGTAACCATATTTCATTTTCCAGAAGGTGTGACAAGATAGTCACAATAAATTCTTGTTGGATGGATAGGTGGTTAAGTGGATAGATGGAATAAAGAGATGCAAAAGTAAAGGAGGTGATTGATAGTTTTTATCATGAAGGTGGGAATTAGAAACAAAGCAACCCAATCAAAGACTCCAATCCAGGGTGCCTAAGCAGGCCACAATCTGGAGGGCCAACTTGAGTCACTTATCAAAAGTCAGTACAATTATCATAACTAACCTAATACTCATAAGTAGGAGATCAAACTAGTCGTGAATCCACTCTATAAAGTGACAACAGACACAAAGCCTGGGGAGAGATAGGGGCATTTCTGCTCTTCAGAGTTTGTTCATTCCTGCACATGAGGGCATTGGCAGGGGTATTTATTAGAGTAGAAAGAAGCTGCTAGAATGAGGTTTAGCAAAGCATGTTCAGTCATGAGAGTGGATTGAGTCCTGGGTGGAATGAGAGCACATCTCTGTAATCACGTTTACTTCTCACACTTCATGAAATCTGTAGCAGAAGAGACCCACTCTATGAATCTGTTTCAAGGCAGACTGGATCAGAAATGAACCAAATGCATAAAAAGAACTATAGAACAAGCAGAAATCTTGAGCTGATGTAACCCAACCTTGCCACTGAACAGAAAGAGAGGTTGGCACTCAGGTCTCTGGGCGACTTTGCCCTTTGTCACAGACACAGTTAGTGCCAGATGAGAGCCAGGATTCAGGTCAGTCAAGTCCTTGCCCAGTGCTCTGGCCATGCCATTACCACACTGTTAGTACTGAATAGTGCCCAAGTCAGTGAGACCTTTTAAAAGTTCCCATAGAACAGAAAGAACAACACAAAATGTCAAGCAACGAATTAAAATAGAGACCTTAACCTTGCTCCAGAGTTGTGTTGGCAGAATCCAAGAAATTTAAATCACCAGGAAGAGTGTCTCAGATACACAAAAGTCTCAATGTTCTTCCAATTATTTAGAATTTATTTGTGAGCCAGAAAGCCCCTTAGCAATCATTAAGCACAATTGCCTAATTTTATAGATGATGAAATGGATCTTAGAGAGGTTACTTTCCCAGTATCATATAGCTGATTAAAATGAAGACCTGATGATTTAATGAAATGACTTTTATACTATTCTGTCTGGGTGGCCCCAACAGTCTGAGAATATGGGTCCTAGGGATGTTCTGAAGAACTTCCTTATTCTAATCAAACCAAATGTATCTGCATGCAGAAAGTGGTATTGTGGTAGCCAAGGACATAAAAAATCCAGAAAAATCACTCTAGTCATTTTCTCTGTAACAACTAAAAAACAATTTTTTATTTTTCATCTGACATGTCAAACACACCTGGGTCAGCTGAAATTCCCCAGACCAGTGTTTAATACAGACTTACATCTGTGGGGATGTCCCTCTGGCCTGAGCTGGAGTAGACATTTAATAAATTCTTCTTAGATGGATAAATGGATGAACAAAGGCTGTAACAGGTCTATTGCAGAAGAAAAGGAAAGGATATTGGACAAAGTGTATAGTTTTGATTCATGAAGCCAGGAATTAAACAAGACACTGGGTGTGACAACAGAACGTGAATCAGACCCACTGCTTTGTCTCTCATGAATAGTGAGATGGTGACTTGAGAAGGGTCACGTAGGGGGTGGGCAAACAAACAAAAGGCCTTGCTGGGGTAAGGGTAACCCTTGCATTTGGCTAAGTTAATAGACTACAAAAATCACACTTAGGACCAGACTTTCTAAAATCACTAATAGTTTTGTTAGGTTTAGTCTTAGGTAAGAAAATGATCTTGCCCCAAAAGGATCTGATATTTGCATATATACATTGTACCCGAGAATCAAAAAAAAAAAACTGGACATAAAAATCATCAATGAGACAAGCTACTGTGAGCTGTAAGGTGACCAGAAGACCTGAGAAGTCCAGTTGGATGGAGTAGATACTTGGACTGAAATAAACTTAAAGATATTAACACCCATCTAACTCTAGAGTCTGCCCAATCAAACACCTATACTAATAAGTCTCCCGCAAAGAGTCTGACTCTTACAAACATCCACCTTACATGGGAAGCTTATACAATATTACTCAAATAAGAGCTTACTACTTGAAACAAGTATTTAACAGACATGCATTTATCGGTTTACTCAGTGCCATCTGCACTGTGTCAGCTCTACGCTATTCATCCTCTTCTCCTGGGAAATTCTCCTCCTATCACCGGTACACCCCATCTGCTAGCTTCTGTGCCCTATAATATTACCTGGATGCTTGCTTGCACACATCCTATCTTGCTCCCATGAGCACCGGAGGCAAGAGCTGCCGATGAAAATTCTTGCACTTGCTTCTGTTTGGCCCTAAACAAGACTTCTGGGGTTGGTGTGATTTTGTTTCTTTCCCAAGCAGATATTTGGCAATGTCTGGAAATACTGTGTCACAACCGGGGGTTGAGGTAGGAGGCTGCTGGCATCCAGAGTTGCTGCAAAACATTCTAATGGTGCACACAGCAGCCTCTACAACAAGGAATCTGGCCGAAAGGGCTGAGGATGTGGAACTCTGTCCCAAGCAATTCAGATATTGCTAAGTCTCATTTTTTAAGTGACCAAAAGGATTATAATACCTTCTCTATTTCATTTGCATCTTCAGGAGGTTCAGATTGGTAATTGCACTTAAATGTTTTGAAAAGAACTTTAAAAATGTGCCTTTGCTTTTTAAATCTTGATACTTCTTCAGGTAAAACAAGGAGGCTGAAGAGGTACTTATCACCTTTTTCTTTTACAATACAATCTTCATTATTTGACTTTACAGTCTTTGTTCTAAAGAAAGCAGTTTCTTATTTAACAAGGCCTAACTAGCAAGCATCCCCATCCCTGTTTTTGAAAGAATAATTGGCAGAAGGAACAAACATCTGACTCTTTTCTCAAGGAAAAAAGCAATGGGAGTTAGTTCCTTTATGGCATGAAAACCCTACTAGATCACATTGTTGGGTGCTGATATGTGTTAACTAACAAAAACACAAGGAAAAACTGTTAACTGCTGTTCCCATATAATATTCCGTGATCACTTCCGCTGATAGCAACCCATGAGGCAGCTCCCTCATGGAGGTGGAGGGTTTTTACTATCCACATGTGCAGATGATAAAGTTAATCTCAGAATCAAATCATACGCCCAAAGTGAAATAAGTAGTAAACGATGAAGCTGGGACTTGAACACAAGCCAGACCCTGTGGGGTGTACTCAAGCACTGTGCCTGGGGTCTTGTCACTGAACACACCCTGCAGGAGTGGGAGAGAAGGAGCAAAGAGAGGAGTCAGTTGCCCTAAGTGAACCATGCTCTCCTGGAGAAGATGACACGAAAAGGGAGAGGTGATAAACACCCTCGGTGGGTCGACCACATTCCGGTCTGTGATTCTGAAATTTAGAGCATAAGGCATGTACTGTCAGGGGACTGAAATTAGAATCTGGGAGAATAATGAAGCAACAGCAGGGACAGAGGCACTGAGCCAGCTGGGTTCCACAGGTGGAGGCCCGTGCTTAGTTACATTTGGTACTTCTAGAACTGCTCCAGACTCTGAGTTGAGACTGTACTGACGAAGGCCATGACCGTGAGGCCAGAGGCGCTGGTGACCTTGCTGGTAGATAGATGTCTCTCCTGTTACATACTTCATTCAAGGAAGACAAATGTGGCTCTGGGCCTTCCTCCTGACACAGGCTCATGGACAGGCCACAGCATCCTTCGCTGTGTGCGGGAAAGAGCTACAGCAGTCTCTCAACCCTCTCCCCAGGCCTGAGAGCTGCCGTGACACGGCTTGTGACACAGCTCAGTTCACTGCGCCCATTCTCCCCCACCTGTGACTACCCTACCATGAAACACATTGTAGGGACCGGAACAGCACCAGGCAGAGCAGGAAGGATGAACATGGAGGCCCTGAAACAGGAGAGTTAGCCTCAAGGTGAAAGAGGAGATTCAGACCCTTTTAGCACCGGTGATTTTCTAGTAATTGTCATGAGACAGTTTACTAGATGTGAGGACTGGATCTATCTGCTGTCATGGCAAACAGGGAAATGCCCTCAGAGGTTTGCATTGACATTTTCTGGAAAAAGAGAACACTGCAATTAGTTATATCTGTTTTTCCCTTTCGGAACCTTGAGTCACACACAAAAGCTGCTTCTTGGTTCCTCAAAAGATAATTAGGTAACTTTTAAAAGAGGTCAAGGCTTTTAAAAAAAAAGTAAAGTGGGTCCTCGCTGGTGGTGCAGCTGGTTAACGCTCAGTACTGCAAGCAAGCCAGAGTCGCTTCCGTCGAGTTCGATCCCGACCTGGAGGTGTGCCATATGGTGCGGCAGACCTCTCCTGTCTCACCCGCTGCTCCCCTCAATAGAGAACTTCGTCAATCTGTTTGTTTTGTTTCCTACTCTGTCTCTGGTGAATGCTCTCACCCCCTGCACCTCTGGCCTATACCCCAGTTCTGTGTGCACAAATAAATAAATATTTAAAATAAAAAGTAAAGTGAAGGACTTGATGAAGAAGAGATTAACTTTGGGAGCCACATTGGGCGTTGGGGCTGAGGGCCACTGGCAAGTGGTTCACTTCAGATTCACCCCAGACACTGAGCAGAGGCTCAAGCCCATGCTTGGAAGGTGGCCTGGGGTGAAGAAGCATTCTTTTAAGAACCTTATTACTCACAAGCTTCACAAGTCACAGATTCATGACACTTGATACATGTTCTTTCAGAAGGACAAGAGTGAAATTCTAAAGCAAATGCTTCAAGTGAAATGATGTAAATAGGAAACATTGCCTAAGCTAATATGGAATACACAGTATGTATGGATAACCTTGTATGATCTCTACAGGGAAATACAGGAGGCGTCAGGGATGGAAAGTTTAAGGATGCATAAGGAAATAGTGGGTTTAGCACACTCCACTTGTGATATATTTTGGTATCACTGATTACATCCCCCTCTTATTTGCAGGCAAATGTCTGCATAGAGGAAGGAACATAAATGAAAAGTGCACTTGAAATACCTTTCCTATAGAGATGGGCATAGGTCAGGGCCATCTAATTGAAATATGGATGCAAACCATATGTGTCATGTAGAAGTTTTGAACAACCATATTCAAAAGTGAATATGAGAACAGGTATAATAAATGGAATAATTCATTGAATCTCATAGATATGAAATAACATTTCATCATATAACCAAAGTAAAGATTATAAATGGCATCTTTTCATTCTTTCTATTTTGACACTGACAACTGACATGTATTTTACATTTATGACATGTGCTGACCTGGACCAACCAAACTCAACACCCCATAGCTTGTCACATGGCCTGTGGCTCCCTTATTACTATAAAGGGCAGTGATAGTATAAACATCTCCCCGCTTAGATTTTTTTTTAAAGATTTGTTTATGCATACAGAACTGGGGTACAGGCCAGAGGTGCAGGGGTGGCGAGAGGATTCACCAGAGACAGAGTGGGGAGCAGAACAAGCAGACAGATGAAGTATACTGCTGAGGGGAGCAGCGGGTGCGTCAGGAGAGGTCTGCCACGCCATGTGGTCACCTCCGGGGCAGGTGTGGTTCGAATTCATGCTGAAAGTGGCTTTAAAGTGGCTTTAGTTTCTTAGTGCTGTGCTTTAACCTGCTGCGCCACCAGAGACCACCCCCCCGCCCCCGCCTTAGATTTTTAATTTCTGAAAACTTCAAGCCAGAACCCAAGTCCCTGGTCCCATCTGGACTGCCATGACCTGTGCCAGCTTATTCCCCCCAGAGCACTGGACTCAACTGCCACCTCCTTGCGTTAGTCTTGGCTCAAAGACTGATGTTCTGGTCCAAGGCAGCAGCTGCTTTGACATCCCCAACTCAATAGTGCATTAACCTCCACAGTCAGATGGAGATGGCCATGCTTGGGTGGGGATGGGGTGTGTCTCCACAGAGGGCTGTGCCCCAGACAGCAGCTCTGTGTTGATTCTTGAGTCACCATCTGGCTGTCCAGCAGGGGGCTCAGGGGGGTGGTATGTACATAAATCAGGATTAATGAGGCAAAGGAAGCCTGGACCTCTTCATAGCTTGCTTGTAGAGACCAGGGGAATAGACAGAGTTAATCTGGGGACCTAAGTTCTGTCCCAGGAGTTCTCGACCCTTCAGGCGTTTGTGTGAACTATACCTCTCACTTTAGAGTTTTTGGAATGGATCTGAAACTCAATGCAGAAACATTTCCATTCTTCTACTTCCCTAAATTCCTGTGGGAATGGATACTATTCTTATCTCCCTCCTTTGACAGATGTAGATAAGAAGACCCCAGGCACAGGCAGATCAAGAGACATATAATAGCAGAATTTTCAAACGAGGTGCCTGTGGGCTATTTTGAGGTGAACAGATGTAGTTTTTTTTGGATGATCCAGTGTTTTAAATAAAACATAAAGCCAAACAAAAATTACAGCATGTGCATTGTGGTTTCTCTGAAAAATCCTAAGATTTGGTAATAATTCCAAACTCTTACATGATTAGCATTGACAGAGGCAGGACACACTCTCCTTTGCTAGCAGTGGCCAAGGGCTCCCAGTCCAGACATCACAACATCTTCCCCCTAACAGGTCTCTGCTTGTCTATTTGTTCTTGGACAGTCCTTATAGATTTATTTATTTATTTATTTTAATTTAAGGCATAGCTACATGAATCAAATTTTAAGGGGATGCTAATTTTCTTAATTTAAACATTTCTTTTCTCCCCCTTCTTTACTGAGAGGATGAAATAAATCACTAGTGTGGGTGGATTTGGCTCTGGTCTGCAGACAACTGAATGAGTTGACCAGATTAATGGAAGGAGTTCTAGCTTATTAGCTGACAGTTCTTTGCTTACACAGATTACAAGTGGAGGGGTGATTGAGTGAGATGGAAAATGTGGATGGAGAGCTGTTTCTCTGAGTGACTTAACAAAGTGACTTCCAGGAACAAGAATTCCCACAGGGATGGCTGTTTGCATTCCTAGTAGCACTGAAAGCTACCAGTGATGGGTGCTGAGAGAGTCTGAGGTTCTTGACCTCTATGCAGGAAAGTATCCAGGTGGACATGCACATAGACAAGTCAGAGGAAGCCTTGTGATAGGTGTTGGTGCACTCACAGCTAATGCAGCCAGGTTTGGGGGAGGGGAGGAGTCATGTCTCGGGTCTTCAGGCTGCTGCTGTAAATGCTTGCTTAATTTTAGGGGTTGGGTCTCACAGTTGGATCCTTGAGTGGGTTTGACCACTTTTGTTTAACAAGAGGGGCAGGAATTTACAGATTGGGATAATGAGATTTGGCCAGTTTATTTATCAAAAGCACTGGGCCCCAAACCTCCTGGCAGATAAGTTTAACAATTAGTGGGTCCTAGTGTGAAATAACGTAATAGAGTTTGAGTCACGTTGTTCTAGAATGTGAACAGCTGTTTATCAGAAATACTGGATGGTGGGGAGAAGGAGCTATAGTCATTGTACTGAGTTTCTGTTCTACCTAATTTCATACAAAGGCTCTGTGGCTGAGAGTGGACGTAAGGGATCCGTGTCTCCTACACAAGGAGCTCACAGGTGCGTGTTGACGGCCCCAGTGTCTATGACTAAAACTATCTCCCAACTTGGGAAAGGGAGACCACTCAAACGCCTGAAACACTCTTTCATCATTCTCAGCGGGGTATATTTAGCTGTTAAGGAAAGAGGACTGATGGCTATAAAGAAACTGACCTGTCATGGAAGAGCCACAATTTACAGGAGGAAGTTTAACTTGACAGATGGTGTCAAGTCTGGAAGCTCTGTCAACACTCAAAGTATGCTGAGTAACCAAGGGCAACATTAGCACTCAAACGCTACACACTAAGTCCTGGACACCTTATTTTCCCACAGTCCGTGTTATTTCATACATGACCAAGAGGGAGGTGCAGTTTGATCAAGATATTCCAAGATTATTTGTCTGTTTGCTCTGATTCTCTACTATCTTTAGTCTTGAAATGAATCTTCCAGAGAACATACTTGAGCAATGGTGCATTATGCACCTAATGACATAGAAAATAAATGGTAGGAAGGTAAATGCCCACTGCCCATTTTACCTCCATTATTATTAGTTGAATTCATTAAAGCAAAATTAAGATGAAGCACCTATAGCAGAGAAACACCAGGTTTGGAGGGGCAGAAGCTGGAGCAGAAATGCTACCTGGCCCTGGGCTGATAAATGCCAGGGGAAATGTTGGATGGGTGTGAGGGTTAGGTAAGGAGGTACTGGGATGTAGCTTTGAAATTAGTTGGTTTGCATTGGAAAGGTATGTTTGTAGGCCAGTCAGTATTGTCTTTAGCATTCACTAGTCCTAGAAAGGACAGTGTCTCCATGGGGCTTCAATCTATAAGGCCCTCACATGCCACTGTATCAGGAATAGAAAAAAAAAAAAGAAGAAGAAGGAAATATAATTAATAGTACTGGGTCATTTGATGGGTGCCAAATAGACAAACACAAAATCTAAAATAAAAAGTAAAATCTACACAGTCAGAAAACCCTGGCCAGCAGCCAGCAAAGTGCAAATGTCAGGTAACAAGGAGCAAGGAGCCCTCCCACCCCTATCTCCTGAGCCCACTTCCTAGGAAGGGAGGCCAAGTACAGAGAACAGAAGCTGCCAAAGGCTGTTCTAGAGAGACTTTGCTGCCTTTTTCTCTCCTTGGAATACCGGAATGAGATTTCTTGCACCACATGAAGGGACTCTTTGCTAGTTGAGGAAAGCCTAGAAAAATCACAGGACTGCCCACAGTGATCCAAGGTCAGGCAGAGCTGCACACACAGAGCAGCGTCCAGAGGGGTGCTGTGCTTGGGGAGTGCTTGGTGTCTGCCTGCACCTTAAGGCCCGCTCACTCAGTCTGTGGCTCCAATGAAATCCTGTAGGAACGTATATACACATCTAAACACTCTATTTTGTGGGTATCGTTCCACTCTCTGGGGTTCAACAATACTGCAGAATGCCTTAAAAGTAAAAACAGAATATAGAAAGAATTGCGTCTGAGATGTACTTTCAAACTCTCTTTCAGTTCATTTAACACTGACGATTGTTTGGGTTTTCCTTTTCCCCCCCTCTTCTTTTCTTCTCCTTAAATTCACTGAATTAACACTCAATGTCTAAAATCGCTGTTGCTTGCAGTTCGAGGATATTGAGAGTTCCAACAAAGCTTCTTGTAAGCCTGTAGAATATCTTTCTCTGAAAAAAGAAATCCCTGCTGAGATTGCAGTGCCGAGATCTATTTTGGGTCAAACCTGCTACTTAGATGGGCCATATCAGCTGGCCTCACTGTGTATTTTTAAAACGAAAGGATTTAGTTTACCCATCAGACCCACCACTTGATTAGATTCTCAGAGTCATCCTTATAACTGAAGCAGCCAGGATGTGTCCCCTTCGGGGGACAATTTCCTCTACAAGGATTTACCATTCACTGACTTCCAATTCCCCCTTCTGCGACATTTAGCTACAGAAGCATTACAATATGCCCTATTTTCTGGAAGGCATTTTGTTTTTCTTCAATTTCAAATATGATTTTTCTATGCCCTGCCTGATCTCAAAATTAATTTCAAATGCCTCTCTTGCAGAGTTTGAAACTTGAAGTCTGCTGATGGCCATGTTCAAATGTTAATGACTATACTAAAATTTAGTCTTTCTGGATGTCAGGGGTGAACAGAGATGATTACTGAGTCTTTCATCTCGTCTCCACCTTCTTCTTCGGCTCCTCCATCAAATTAATTCTGCCCCCACTTGGGCTGCTCCCACTTATGCATACCAGGCTCCTATCTGAATGCCTTCTTTTTAATTATTTATGGATTTTAACTAATATTTCAAAGATTAACCCCCAAATACCACTTCTACTGGGTAAAATGCAACTGGCAGGTACCAAAACATAGACATGACGGCAGGTCCTTGTAAATCGCCATGTCACCTGTCTGTGCTCCCAGTTCAAGCACCAGTGGCATGGGGAGCTTTGGAGATGATCCAGTTCGATCTTCAGACCAGGGCTCACCCAGCCAGCTCTATCCATGCTCAGGGACAGGTCTCTGCCGGCTGTTGCCTTCAGCCAGGGCAAATCCTGGCAACACAGAGGGATGGCCTTCAGCCCCCCCCCCTTCCTAACTGTGGCTCCAAGGAACCTCACCTTCAAGGGCCAAAGCACCTTATTCCAAGAAATGTGCTGCACTTCACCCCCACCCTGTATGTCTGTCTTTCTGCCTTGCTTACATTTGCCACTGTCTCCCCCATAGGCTTCCAAGTTTTCTTTCTGCCCCCTCTTCCAACACCTTCTAGGATTCTAACTGGACTCGTCATAATTCTAACATGAGTTAGGGGGCCTGAAGCTGGCCAAGAAATGAACACTTCCGCAGAATCCCGCAGGGGCCGTTTGCAGCTGTTGGTATGTTTGGGAATGTTTGCTTTCTTCCAGCAGAGCTTGCTACAAGTGTAGGCGTGTGCAGGGACTGGCAGAAAAGGAAAGCCAGAGAGTATCTGATCTCCTCCTGTCTTTTGGACAGAATAGAGTCCCTTCAGCACAACAGCCTGAAGGAATAAGCTGAGAGAGCCAGTTAGCATAGATTTCAAGTAAGAGATCAGCCACTTGGCAGCCTAACAGAAAAAGAGGCAGTTAGGAAAATTTCCTTCCCAGGCTGCATGGATCCCTGATCAGCTCTGGCCTCTTCTAACCCCACTGACCTGGAGGGAACCCAGAGCTCCAACCACTAATAACACAATTATGTCAGAAGGGCATCCCCACAAGGGACTGTGATGGGAGGATGTCTTCTTGGGCCTGAAGGAAGAGACTCCAGGTAATGGTGACTGTGATTTCTGGGGGGGCAAGAGGTCCCTTTGCAGATGGTGACAGAGGTGAAGAGAAGCTGTCCTGCAGTAATTAAGGACAGGAAAACCTGTGCCTAAATACTGTTGGGGCTAGAAGGAAGCGGGGGGTGCTTTCTGTGATGTCAGAGACTGCTGGAGCCTGGCATATTTGGAAGTTAACAGTGCAGGAAAGGAAAAGTTCACAGCCATCATTTATTTAGTGCTGAGAGCATACCAGCTACTGCACAACAATCTCTCTCTACATGCATTAGCCCACACGTCCTTTATAAGAACCCTAGAGTACTGGCACCATTATTATCACCATTTTGCAGTTGGAAAAACAGGATTAGAACAGTTCATTAAATTCCCAAGGTAGCATATTTAGGAAGTGCTGAGGATCAAGTTCCGATTCCTCTAAAGCCACCACAGAAAGAGGCCAAATGGACTCTGTGCATACACTGAGTATCCAGTCTTCCTCATATTTAGAGTAAAGAGGTTCCTTTTCTACCTGTTTCCCCTTTTAAGAACCCCCAATTAGAGAGGGCACACCATTCAGAACCTGTTTCTGCTTCAGTCAGGCCCCAAGTGGAGTCTGTTTCCTTTCAATCCCAGCTGGCTGTGTGTGTGACCAGCTGAAGTACGTCCCACTGTCCCTCATTGCCAGAGCGCACTCCAGCGGGCCTAGTGACTGGTGCTCAGGGCTCCCTGGTCCACCACTGGCAGAGGAGTGAAATGAGTTGCCAGGACAGACAGAGCCTAGCAGCCAGCCCAGCTGTCTTCAGCCAGGCCATCTGCAGCCAGGGCTGGGCTTAGAAGTAGAATGAGGGTACAAAAACACATGGGGAGCATGAGTTGTTTGAGGGAGCCCCTGACACACACTCAAATCATCTCTAAGAGCAACTCACCTCTTTCTCATCTCACTGAACGGTCCTTTGCCCACCCAGGGTCTCTCTAGCTTGCACGGCTGACTCTGGTATCATGGGGGCTAAGCTCTCGCCTGGTCTCTACACTGTGGGGTGTCAAGTTACATCCTGGTCTGTACCCATTAAAAAGCAGCCAATGCTTTATTTACAATAGGAAAGACCTGGAATCAACCCAAATGTCCAAAAGTAGATGACTGGATAAAAAGGATGTGGCACATATACACAATGGAATATTACTCAGCAATCAAAAAGATAAACACATGCCTTTTGTAGCAACATGGATGGAGCTGGAAGGGGTCATGCTCAGTGAAATAAGCCAGAAAGAAAAAGCAAAATACTGGATGGTTTCACTCATGCAGGAGCATAAAGGACCAGGGGAACAAATAATAATAATAATGAACAGCTATATAGCAGAGACATTTTACAGGAGTGGAGTGGGGAATGGGATCAAAAAGAGGGAGGGAGGAGGGAAGTATACTGGACTATAGTGATGGTACATGAGTGATTGGTGATGGGAAGCCCACAGGATTACAACTGAGATGGAAAAAGGAACAAAATGATGTAAAAATAAACATATATATATATATATATATATATATATATATATAAGCAGCCACATTCCCCATCCCCTCCCTGAGATGACCAAAAAATATGCTTTAGACAATGTCAAATGTCTCCTAAGGGAAGTGGAGTCTTGCCATGTCCACAGGCACCTTTTCCCCAGCCCCATGCTCATGCCACCAGCACCACCAATGAATCATTTATTTTCTTATGTTCAGCACTTTTTATGTGCTCAGACATCGTTGCCTATCCCAAACTCACCAAGTTTCTTTTAGAAGTTTAGCAGTTTTCACTTTCAAGTTTTAGTCTATGATCCATTAGCTTTTTGGGTAGCATGAGCGAGGGGCAGATTTCCTCTTTTTAAAAAGGAAGTTTATTTACTTTTGAAAGCACTATTTGGAGAAAAGACTCCTCTCTTTCAAACTGAATTAGCTTGCATCCTCATAAGCTGTCCATTTTTGCCTACCTATGTCTTGATTACACATGCATTAGTGGCTGTCTCAGCTGTCTCGTCTGTCCTTTCATTTCATTTTCAGTCTGTGCTGTTTGATTTAGTAAATTTGGTTCTTCAACTTTTTTCAATTGTTTTGGGTATTTTTACTTCTTCACATCTATATGTAAATTTTAGAAATGCTGTGGCAATTCCTGCCAAAAAAAAAAAAACACCAAAAAACCTGTTTGGCATTTTGATTGTGATTGAATTAAAAGTACAGACCAATTTCAGAAATGGCATTATGATGATATCAAGTTTTCAGATTCTGAATATGGAAAGTCTCTATACTCAATTTCTCTTCAAAGCAGGAGTCTCTCTATCCCACACAGGGCCCACCATGCTGGTTTACTGTGACCTATTGACCTTTGTAGGATTTGGAATTCCAGGAGCTGAATTCTTCAAAGCCAGTACCTGAAAATATATGGTTTAAGGGGTTTTGAGTTACTTGAGAAGGTCTAGCTCCTGGATTTCTGTAGCCTTCAGTTGTTAAATTTTCTTTTTATGTAGTGAGTTAACCAAACATTTAAGTAAGACAAACTGATGCTTGAGTAAGATAAATCAAGAAGCTCTAATGTGAAGATTTAGCCTTACAGATGAATAAAACTTGTATGAAGTTAACCCTTATTGAGATTGCTTTTAAGGTTCTCTAAGAGCAATCCAAGTATTTTGATGTGATACAAATTTGTAACTTGACAGAAATGTCTTTTTGAGTAAATTCAAAGCAAAAGGAAAAGAAAAAAAAAAAAGGACAGGAAAAGCATCTCAAAATATTAGCCACTTCATACTTTGCCTAGCAAGCATTTTATAGTTAATTAGAAGCCCTGGCCTGTGGAATAATTCTTCTATGTTAACATCCCACTCCAACAATACCCCACAAGTGAGTTGAGATGCTAATGGTAAATATGCAAGCTTTTCATATTTTCTTTGTGTTCCAAAGCACTCAAGAATAAAAGAATGTGAATTGGAGAGAGTTTGTTCTTATCTGGAAAAAGGCTATTTTCCTGTAAAAGTCAATTTCTTTCCCCAAGGCCTTGAACTCCCTAGTCTGGCTTGGGATTGTTGTAAGTAATTTATAGGTAACTTCCTGGTAGAAGCTGATTACTTTGGAAAATGTGCCTCTCTATGGGCAGCGTACTTTCTGAATTTATTAAGTCAATAAGAACTTGGGAGGCTTCAGAAGTGGCAGCATTAGCAGCCTCCACTTGACCCGCTATGGCTGAGCGTCTCTGAATGTTTTTCTACAGTCTCAGTTTGCAACATCTCTTCTTCCCGCAAGTTCCAGCCAGAAGTCATCACTCACAGCAGCTAATGAATCTCTTCTGTCTGGGCAGCTGTTTCACGTCCCCATCAAATGGATGTGTAGGTATCACTTGAAACCATGAACGATCGATCTCAATCAAGAAAGTAGAATAATTGTGATTTATCTTAGGATTGTGCTGAGGTCCAAATGACACAATACATAGAAGCTACTCTTTAGAAAAAGACCTGAGAAATGGTAAATGTTACTGCATTTTATTTCACCACGGCAATCATGACCCAGAGTTATGAAGCAATGAGTTGCTTCATTTAGACTGATTTTCCAAAGGACTGAAATCTACAACTTTTGATGAATTTCATTCCTTTACATGGCAATTGGTTATTTAGTATCTGGAAGTCTTACTAAAATATGTTACTGGGTATCTTTGGGTATCCCCTTAAATATAGAATGCCAATTTATGGGAATAAGTTCAATTATCACTGTAAGCAATTGTACTACAGGCTGGAAGAAATATCATCATGGTACATGGACTGTTTGCCTAATGACATGATATATAAAGATGCTTAGATCCTGGATCCTTCTGAGATGTGGACAAAAGCTATAAACCTTTATTCCACAATAAAGGACATAAGAACAACAAATAAAGCAAACAAAAACCCCCAAGCTCTGGTATATACAGTTTTTAGTACATTCATGTGCCCTTATCGGCAACCAGGTATTCTGTGTTTCCAAGGGGCCCCCAAAATATCATGCTGCATACCTAGTAATGATAATAATAATGAGGAGGAATTTACATGTATTGTCATACTTAATAATCCCAAGACTCAGGAGGTATCTTTTATTTATACCATTATACCCATTTTGCAGATGAAGAAATTCAAGATCTGACAAAGTAAGGAAACACATACTGTGATGTACTAAGCAGTTAACAGAAGGTATATTCAAAAATCTTGAATCCAAAATTTGAGCACCTAAGCCTTCTGGGTCCTCCCTGCTATGCTGTTATTGCTCCCAGCAGTAATCACCCTAATATCAAATAGGAATTAAAAAGGAATCATTCACTGTACACTTACTTCATGTCAATCTATGAACAGCCCTTTGCCTGTAAAGCCACAAATAAACCTCTCAGTAGACATATGTGATGTATATCTATGCATGTACATTTTAAAAAATATAATTTATTGGGTCCTCCCTGGTGGCACAATAGGTTAAAACTGTGCTGCTATCCAAAGCCACTGCAGCAAGAGTTCGATCCCCAGCTGGGGAAGTGACCCACATGGTGCTGCAGTCCTCTCCTGACCCACCTGCTGCTCTCCTCAGCAGTGTATTTCAGTAGATCAGCCTGTTCTATTCCCCACTCTTTCTCCGGCGAATCTTCTCACTCTCCCTCACAGCACTAAGAAGCAAAGCCACTTCAGCTAGTTCGATCCCCACCATGGCGGTGACCCACAGAGCGCTGCAGACCTCTCCTGACCTGCCCTGCCCTCTGCTCCCCTGAGCAGCGTACTTCATTGATCTGCCTGCTCTGCTCCCCACTCTGTCTCAGGTGAAGACTCTCCCCACCCCCACACCTCTGGCCTGTACCCCAGTTCTATATGCATAAATAAATCTTTATATAAGTACACATATAATTTATTTTCTTATATCTTTGTTAGTTTCTGGATAGTACTGGATGTCTCCCCTCCCGCAGTTCTCCCACCACCATAGCACCCACAATCCACCACCACGATCCCTTGTGTTCTCCCTTCCCTGTGTTGACCCCTCTTGCACCCTTCCCCTGCTATATGCCTCAGATCTGCAGTCAGCCTGTGAATTTTGTCTTCTTAACCCCATCTGATCATCCCCAGAACTGAGATTTCCGCCATAGAGTAAGCTAGTAGCTTTGAGTGCGAGTGCAAACTTCTTTCCAAATCTACAGGCTCTTCTGTCCTACTTCTAGGTGCTATTTCATATACACTGCCAACACACATGGCCCTTGGTTGCCATGGCCAGACTTGCTAAGAGCTATAGCTGTAGCCTTTAGCTCTGTGGACAGGGGTCTTTCCTGTACAGTCAGGTGCACACCAGCAGTGCTGATGTCTACCCCTTCTTGGGACTTTATGCTGCACTGCCCAGGCCCCCTTATGGTTCTCTTTTCTCCTTAAGTAACTGCCTACTTTGCCAACAGAATCACAGGCAGAGACCTACAAGGGAGAGGTGCAGAGCCTGACAAGGTTGTATCCTGTGCACTTCCTGCTTCTGGATAGGCATCGGTGTGCATTTGCCTCCACCAGACAGACACTTCCAGCCATGCGTGTTCTGTTTTCCCTATGGGGTGGGCTCCGAGCACACTGGGTGGGTGGGTTCTGGGAACACTGGATGGGTGGGCTCTGGGAACACTGGGTATGGCCATCACATTTAATTCTCTAATGCTTAAGTGCTGTCTTTAGTACAGTGAAGAAACATGATGACTTGTTTCACTTAGAAGACCCCTAAATTTTTAATGGGGTTCTTTTTCTCTGCTGCCTTGAATACTCCAAAGTATATCACTTTTCCCTTCCCTAACTTGCTGACACTCTCTAGGGGATACTGCATTGTATATGAATAAGTAAAATTAAAAGTTATTTCAACAGCATCAATTTTACAAGTATTAGCTTAAGTTGGGAGTCAGAAACTAATGTTTATGAACCAGAACCAGCCTGATGCTTATTGTTATAAATAAAGTTTTATCAGCATACAGTCATATCCATTTCTCCAGAATATCATCCATGGGGACACTCAAGCTCCAGTAACAGAGTTGAGCGGTTACAACACACAGAGACTGTCTGGCCTGCAAAGTCTAGTACGTTTACTCTCTGGCTCTATACAGACCATTTTTCCCAATGTGCCTCTCAGCTGCTAGTAACCACTGTAAGTATTCACACAAATCTGTGGTGCACTGTGACTTTGGGGGAATCCAAGGCACTTTTCCCCTGGTAGAAATGTCCTCCATAAAAAAAAAAAGAAAATATATTTTGTAACTTCCATAATTATCAACATAAACATATTGCATATCAATGCTTTTTCTTTGGCATAAAAACTCTTTCTTATCTTCTGATTTTAAAATAAATTGATGGCCCTCCCTGGTGGTGCAATGGGTTAAAAGCTCTCCAAGGCCACTGCAGCATGAGTTTGATCCCTGGTCAAGGAGGTGACCCACATGGCATGGCAGACCTCTCCTGACAGGCCCACTGCTCCTCTCAGCAGTGTATTTCAGTAGATCTGCCTGTTCTGCTCCCCACTCTGTCTCTGGTGAACCCTCTCACTCACCACATCTCTCGTCTGTACCCCAGTTCTGTAAGCATAAATAAATAAATCTTTAAAAAAAATTAAATAAATTTTTAAAAGGTCTCTATGGTATCCCAGAAGGATATGGGCACTGTGTCTTCTTTGCCCCAAGAAGTAGCACATCAGGAGGAGAATAACTCTTCCACAGTCCCCATCAGAGAGAGGAGAAATCAAATCTTACAGATTTGTAGTGCTCAAAGCAAGCCCACCCAGATAAGGGGGCTCAGATCCAGACCCTACCCGAACCTGGCAATGGGTCTCAATCACTCCACTATAAATTCTCCTTGTCTTATCCTCAACTGACTGTGGGACAGTTTGGTAAAACTCATGAGAAGTAGAAGCAAAGCTTTTCCATGAAGGCACTAGGCTTAATTGAATGCCTCTTGGTTCCCATTACTCTTAAAGATAGCCAGCAGTTTAATTTGCTTTTGTAAAATGTTTTGAAAATAAGGACAAGAATTATATGTGTTTCTTGGAGGATTTTGCTCCCTAGTGTCTTGACCACGAGCAGAAATGAAATGACTTACTTTTTCATTTAGGCCTCCCCTATCCAGGCCCATTTAGGGAAACACTGGATTTTTAAAGTTGTATATGTTTGCTAAATATATATATATCATGGTGTTTTCATTCTGAAGCTCGGGAGGGTCCCCAGGAATGAGAAGTCTGAAACAGAGTGTCCCAAAGGGCTAGGAGTAAGCATATTACTGGTTTATTCTTCATAGACACACACCAACTGAGAACTTCTGAAACAAAAAGAAAGGTTAGGTAGCATGGAGTCCTAGCAGCTGAGAGTAGAAGAATAAAGACTGGCTGCTGAGTACCAGGTGACTGCTCAGTGAGATCATGATGGCTGGAAAGAGGAACCAGTGTTTGTGTGGGATCATCTCAAACATCCCAGAAACATTTCCTGCTCCAAACTCTCTCTCCATCTGACTTCCTTGAGTGGTTTTGATTCAAAGCTCTGGACTGGTTTGATGGACACCAAGTTGAGACTAAGGCTGTGAGAGAATAGATCAGACCACAATGAGCTACTGATGTGGCATAGAAAGAGAGATGGGGGGCACATGAGAAAGTGGAGGTACTCATGGGTACCTCCAAGGGAGACAACAGGTGGACTGATGACTTGGGAAAATAAGAGCTATGAAAGGACAGATGACGGAGTGCATGTCTGTACTGAAAGGGATATGTGAACATGCTTTTAGTTAATTTTACGTTTTCACGAAGCATTCCACTACTAAATGTAGAAATTTGCTCAAGGATTTTTCTCTTTCCAAAGTTGGTATACTGTATCAGCTCCGTCTACTAGGATACACACGTGTCCTTTACTATCTTGAAGCTCAAAATGACATGGGTAAGCCAGTAATATCAGTCAAATCTATTGAATTCAATTCTGCATTTTCATTGGCCCTCTGCCCATTACAATTTGGGAAACACGGTCAAAGTATATTGCTTTGAAGCAATGGCCTATTCAGAGTTAGGTGGTGGTTTCCTGTAGGGTGTTCTAGAGGGAGTGACTATGATCCCCTTTGACAGACATGACGCCTTGTGAGAGTGATGCTGTGGGTAATTCCTCCTCCCCCTGCCCCAACCAACTGATTCTCAAGTTGCAGCTAAGACACTGGAGAATTTGCTTCCAACTGAGTTCAACAAATCTAAAATGTGCAAAATGACCTTATCCTCCCTAGCATTTTAGTTTAATTGCATGAATATGCTTGTAATTAATGTTAGAACCAGGGAATTGTTAGGGTTTTGATTTTAAAAAATCCATAACAAAACCAAAAACCTTTCAAAATACCTCTGCTACACACTGCCCCCTCCTCAATGTCACTACATTATTTGACGAACATAGCACGACCCATTCATGAGCTGTAATATGTTGTACAAGTCATATTTGCCCAGTGGGAAAGGACAACTGAAGGAGGAAGTTAAGGCATTATTCTGTTTGTTTCTTAAAAAGGGATCTGGGAAATTGAGTGTGCTACTCACCACTGCTTTGTTTTTAGCCAGAATAGTTAAAAGAGTGCTACAAAGAAAAATTTCCTGCTCTTTATGTAGTCTCAAAATGCTTTCAACTATTCAAAGGCTAAGAGTAGTAGAGATTATTCAAATATGGGTTTTTCCACTTCCTGGTGGTATAATTTGGGGAAATCTATACCCTTTTTTTTCAGTCTCAGCTTTCCTCATCTGTAAAATGAACAGCATGGAAGTCATTATCCCATGTATTTGTTGAGTTTTAAATAAGGGAGTATACATGAAGTATATTACTCAGTACCTGTCACACAGCAAACATAGCTACAATTTCCTGCCACCATTATCTTCAGGCAGTCTTTCTTACTTCGGTGAGAATAGGCAAAGTAAGACAGAGGCACGTTCAATAGCTCATGTAAGGTCATACCTTTGCCATTAAGAAAACCAAGATTACTCATTTCCTTCTTGTTCTCTCTGACCTAAGTGCAAACCTCATCTCTATGCAAATTCACCCAAAATAGCAAACAATGCAGGTAAAAAAAAATGTGCCTCAAATTCTGATTACCATAGAGTCTTATTACAAATTCATCTCTTGCTCAAGAATCAAGAATAGCTTATATTCCCCCTAAAGAGGGTTTTCGGAGAAAAGTCAACTTTTTCTTTACTGCTGTTAGTATATTTTATGCTGATGTTTCCTGCTGATGTTGGCCACTATCTTCCAAAGACTGTCACTTTTGTCATGAATAGCTTCATGATGTTTCAGCCAGTGACAGACCCAGAGATGATGGTGGTCCTCATAGGCGGTGCCACACAGCCCGGGTGCGGGGAAGGCTGTACCGTGAAGGACTGTGTGATTACACTCTACGATGCCTGATGCTAACAAAATGAGAAGCCAGCTAATGATGCAGTGCTCATGATGGGACCCTGTCTTTAAGCAGTGCATTAGGGTACAGGCTTTCCAAGAATAGCAACACATTCGAAAGAGTCATGGGCTTAATTCAGGGTGACTTTGCTCAAAAATAACAAGCTCTTGATGAATTTGAAAATAATTAATCAGAATTTATATTGACTATATTTTTCTTTATACTTCTGCATAAGCTTGTAGTCTTAAAAATTATATTACAGTCATCTGTCCTTTGGGAACATTACTGTGAAAAGAAAGAAAAATGCCTGTACTTTAAGCAGTTGTATTTTATCCACAAGAGAATCCATTGCTCACTACTCTTTCGGCTGCCATGTCTACTCCCAGCCATTCAAAGTCCACTTAATCTTCCTTTATACCAAATTCTAACAAGCTTAGTTATAAAATTTCTAATCAAAGTGGAAAAGACCCCACAAGTAAACTTGTTAACTCATTTCTCCTCTTTGGTTCTTGCTTTTCCCCAAAGTGAAAAAGGACAGTTAAACAAAACCTTATCTCTTTGGCTCCCTACAGTTTGAAATTTAGGAAACTCTATGAAGTAGCATGTTAAGAAGTAAGTGAACAGGTAAGGTGAGAATAAAACAAACATATAGTCTAAACTAAACCTGAAATTTTGTTCAATTGCCCCTTAACATCAGAAATGAGATACTTGAAAGTATAAAACTCCAGAATCAGTTTCTTTCACTTCTATTTGCATTTTGGCCAAGGATTTCTGGTCCAAGGGACTCCAAAGACCAAGGTCTCACTTGAACTGGGGGAGGAAACTCAAATATTAGACCATTTCCCTCTTCTCATTCCTCCCCCTGCCCTGTCTCTCTCTCCTACTGTGCTGGGCATTATATGATTGAACTTGGCCACTTTGAATACTTGCACGATGCTATTCCACCATAGACAGCTTTCCTCCCATTATTCCTTCCCCACAGAGCTATCCCTGGCCTGGATCTCTAACATGCACAAGAATGCTAAAGGCGGGAAGCTCAATGTCCTAACGTACAATGAAGCTCTGCACTTTTTTGACTTCACATGGAGATTTAAAGACAAAGCCAAATTGATGTATCCAGGAAGAGTGGAAATAAGAAGTGCACTATCACAGATAGTATTTTCCAGAGATGAAGGTCAAATGAGCAGATATAGGGTGCCTACCTAGGGCTCCTTTCTTCTTCAGTGGAACCCAAAGGCTATTGCTCTGAGTATATTACAATAAAAGCGACCTGATATTTCATTATGGAAAATGAGATTGCAAAAATTAACTTCAAAATAGAATCCCTGCCTTTCCTGGTAAGTGAGATGGTAGAGGATCAAGAAAAATAGAGTGAAAACCATAGCAAAAATGAATTCTTAATAATGTTTCATATATGAAAAGCAATTGGTAGGGTGGAGACTTTTTCTTCTAACAAAATTGAATTTCATTATAGCTGTCTTTAGTCAAAAATTAAAATGGTTTTCTTTTATCTGCTTGGCTGTCATACTGAAGTTTACGCTCATTTAATAGTAATAGAAAGTTCTGTTTCTTTCAGAGTTTCTGGGAATTCTATCCTTTAACATAAGTCCTATGAATTTAGGATGCTTATTTTGATATTTATTGATTAGATACCCAGGAAAGGCCAGGAACATCCAATAGATCAGCTACCATTTTTTTTACTAAGACTTATTTATTTATACATATAAGTTCTGGGGTGCAGGACAGAGGTGGGGGGGTAGAGGATTCACCAGAGACATACTGGGGAGCAGAACACATGGTTCTACTGAAATACACTGCTGAGGGGAGCAACAGGCAAGGCAAGAGATGTAAGGTTTAGCTCCCTGGCTGGGGATGAACTCATGCTGCAGTGGTTAGCAGCAGCTTGATAGCGCCCACTTTAATCCCTGTGCTACCAGGGAGGCCTATACATTTTGCACTGTTAAAAAACTATGCTTCTGAGAATACAATGTACATTTTTTTTAATTTTTTTTATTTTTTTAAAGATTTATTTATTTGTGCATACAGAACTGGGGTACAGGCCAGAGGCTCAGGGGCGGTGAGAGGCTTCACCAGAGACAGAGTGGGGAGCAGAACAGGCAGATCGACGAAGTACACTGCTGAGGGGAGCAGCGGGCGGGTCAGGAGAGGTCTGCCACACCATGTGGTCACCTCCGGGGCAGGCGGGAATCGAACTCATGCGGAAGCGGCTTTAGATTCTCAGTGCTGGGCTTTAACCTGCTGCGCCACCAGGGAGGGCCCCACAATGTACATTTTATATCATGTATTCTAGCACTTGATTAAGTTTGTTAGCTGACGTTATGAAGGAGAAGAATTGTCATGACAAGTGACATGTCTGGACATAGGTGAAAGTTCTATGAAACTGAAAGTTACATATAGATTTAGTAGGAACCTAGCAGAAGAAAACTATTCTTATAAACACTTCCCAAGTATGCCCTGGAAACAGTTTTTCTATAAGATACCCTGGACAAATAAAGTCTACATTGCTGTAATTGCCCATGTCTCTCTTTCTCTGTCTCTCTGACATCTATCATCATGCATGTATGTAACCACACAAATATACATAATTCATTTCATTATTTTTGTGATCATATGACCTTGGATGCTGCTATCTACCCTGTAAGCTTCCTAGAGAATGATCAAGCACAGCAGTCTGTTTAAGCGTTTTAGAAGCACACAACTTAAGTGTGATCTGTTTAACTTTATTCCAGTGTTGGAAAAATAAATTTTCTGCAGAACTCCTTTATATAAAGTATCTTTTGTGGCCACTTCAGGGCATATTGTTGTGACATATCTTGTAATTTGGAAATCTGGAGTGTGGTCTTCTAGATTGAACATTCACTTAGCTCAGCGATTTCAGGCGATAAAATGAATGTGTTTATAGATTACGGATCCCATTCACTCATTCAATGACTTTGTCGCTGCACACCCTGTTGTGATCCCCCGACCCTTCCTTTTTGATCTCTCCCTCCCTGGTGTGCATTACTGAGACTACATCTCTTCCCTTTCCCATTCTGCCAAGACCTAATCAATTATATCTTTCTATCCATCCTATTGCAATGCTGATCATTGAAAGGATCTTTCCCTTCTCTCAACTTAAAGGCACTTTGCATATCTCTAATTATGATAATGACTTCTAAATCTTTTAATATTTCAAGGCCTTTACTTGATGCCTCATTTTTTAAAGATGTTAAAAGGCAAGGTCTACAATGTCATCTATTTCAGACTTATAGACCTAACGTGGTGTTGGTCCAATAAATCATTGCTCATTCGATATATACAGCAACATGGTGTTCTCTGACCTTGTTAATTACATCATCCTGAAATGCCCACTGGAGGGCAGTTACCCCTCCCCTTGAAATACAGTAATCAATGCTGCATTTCCCAGTCTGTATTTATAAACAGAAAATGTCTTCCACCATTGTTCTAATTGACCTTCAGCTCAGGTTTGAAAGGAAAGTCTTCAGCCAAACAAGAGGGTTTATTGATGGTATCAATCCATTAGTTGTGCTTTGGTTGCATTATAATGGCGCCATATGCATTAAAGAAACAGTCTTCGATAGTCTGGGGCTGGCTCAGTGTCTCTGAAAAAGGTTTCCTTGTAAATGAACAGAGAACCTTTAGGGCCAAAAGTCACCTCTTTGTGAATTCAAATCCTTAGGGAACATGAAAAGGAAGTGTTGCTAGCCTGCGGGTAGACGTGGGTGGGAGCACATGTATTTTGGACACTGGACAATTAATCCTTAAAAACTGCTCACTTAGGCCCTCC
>NW_004567141.1:31748-65641 GCF_000260355.1 Condylura cristata
CTCATGCTGCTGTACTCTGGACAAAGATGGTACAGCCACAAGGGCCCCAGGGTGCGCATGCTACTGTTCAGTACCGTCCCGCAGACCACACTAATAAAGAAATCAAATAACTACTTTCCATGTCATGCTTGGAGTGAGAAATCAATATAATTCATCCCCAAAGGTGTTGTAATTAACAAGATCTCATTTCACTTTGTGCAAACTAAAATTGTCTTACACAAGTCTAGTGCAGGACTTTATCAGAGCACAGAGCTGGGAAATGGAGAGGCGCGGGGCTGAGGGCACATGGGCCATATTTGGATAAACTTCTGAACAACTAGAACCTGGAGTTCAGAGTTACAGATACTGAAGGACTTCAAACAGAGGAGGGCAAACGCTGAGGATGAAGCAGATGGGATTTTATCGAGGTAGGGCAGGGAGGTCATGCAAAGCACACACTTCAGTTCAGACAGACCTAGGTTTGAATTCTATCTTCTGGGTTGGCAAAGTGGTATAACCTTGGTCAAAATTGTTTAAACTTAGTCATAAGTGAATTGCATTTTCTTCTCTCGTAAAACAGGTGGTTTGTCTAAGAAAACAAACCACCTGATTTAAAAATGTGCCAAAGACTCTAGCACACACCAAGGAAGACCTCCAGATGGCGCATAAGCATATGAAAGAAGGCCCCCACCTTATGCTACCCGGGAAAGGCAAATCACAGCACAGAGTTACTAACAAGCACACCCATCAGATGGCCCAAAACTGGAACAGTAGTCACTCAAATGTTGGCAAGATGTGGAGGGACAGAAGCTTTCCTTTGCTGGTGATGTAAATGCAAAGTGGAAGAGCCACTTGGGAGCAGAGTTTGGCAATTTCTTCACTTGACCTTGGCCAAAAGGCCAAGAAGTGATGGCAATTTCTTATTAAGGTAAACTTAATCACCCAGCCATGAGGCTTCACGGTATTTATGAGTTGCAAATGTATGTCCCCAAATGAACAAATAAAATCTGGCACACAGGTGTTCATAGCAACTTTAGCCCTCACTACCAAAACTTGGCAGCTACCTAGAAGTAACTCTTCAGGAGAAGAGTTAACAAATAAATGGTGGGTCACCAGACAAGGGAAATTACTCAGTGCTGAAAAGAAACGAGTTATCATGGCACAGGAAGTCACAGAGTCACCTCTAATGCACACTGGTCAGTGAGGAGCAGCTCTGTGAAAGCTGGGGGCAGGGGACTGTGGACACAGTCAGAGATCAGTGGTGGCCAAGGCTGGGGAGTCAGGGAGGGAAGATAGGAGAACCCCAGAAGGTGTTAAGGCTGTGAAATGACTCTGCATGGGCCCACAGTGATGGACATCATTACATGTTTGTCCAAATCCACAAAATGGGCACCATCAAGTGTGAACTCGAATGTGAACTACAGACTTTGGGGACTGTATGAATCAGCAGAGTTCTGTCAATGACAGCACATGCCTGTCTCACTCTGCTGGGGGATGGTGACAGTGCTGGTTTGGGTGGGGGGGTACAGCAGCAGACCTCTGCATGTTCCCCTCAATTTTGCTGTGAACTGAATCTGTTCTCGAAAAGGCCTTAGAAATACAATATCGATCCCTCCTTGGGCAGCAACACAAATTAAATCCAATACTGTAAAGAAAGCATTTAACCTGCCATATTACGTAAGGAGTCAGTAATAAGTAAGTGATTATTATTAATTTGAAAGTTTAAAGTAATATTATTACTTTTTTTTTTATAACATCCAGACTGCCTATGAGCATATCTATATTCTATGAGACATGCCAAGGGTGCAGGAGAAGTATGAGTTTTTGATGATAGTGATATGACCACTGCCAGACTAGAAAATTTGGTGAGAAGATTCAACAAGTATGGATTAATTATTCCTAGTCATGTCGCTGGGTTTGTAGGCTGTCAAACTGGCCACATATGTTATACTACATGACAGGGATAGAATGTCCCTTTCAGTGTATGTCCCAAGTGGTCAGATGCTGACATATGGATATGGCTGTTTCTGTATGGGGATGATGCACCCCCCCGCCGCCCAATTATACCACCCCATCTTTTATCTTAAGAAAGATTTGAAGGTGGCAGAAGTAGTGTAACTGACTTTATTAAAACCTTTATCTCTGTAATTCTAGACATCTCCCGATAACATGCTGTGAGTTCTCTGTGGACTTTTCCAGAGGGACTTTCTCCCATGCCCAGAGGTAGGTCTATATCTGGCTGCTTCCCCTGTGGGTTCTGGGCATCATCCTGGCCATGGTACACAGTCTCTGTATCACATGTGGCCACCTGGGCTGCAGCCCCAAACCAATGCTCCTGGATGTTTCACCTTCAGCCACAAACTTACCTTTTGTCAACCTCAACATCCCCATTGTGAACTAAGGTGGTGAAGAGGAGGTCTTTTAGATCTTTCTAGCTCTAAAATTCCATGATATGAGAGCTGAGCCCTGTGCTAGGGGCCTGGGATTGATTCTTTCCCACAATGTCTCATCTTCATAGCTTCATTCCACTCCAGGAGCCTCACCCAGGGCTCATCTGCACCACAATTACACCTGCCCAGCCGCCTCCTCCCGGACCACACTCTGTAGGGAGCAGGTCAGGGAGGCAGAAGTTGGCCATCTGTCCTTTGCCACTACAGACGGTGTTTCTGAATGGTTGCCTAGGATATATTTAATTAGGAGAGTAAACCTGTTAGGGAAAATCACAAAATATATGGCAAAAGTAGAAAATAAAAGCGTCTTTGGATAAGATCTGTTTTGGATAAGATCTCTACTATCTTGAAGCTGGCCTCCTTTTTATTCTCACCTTAGAATAGCTACACCTAAGGCAAGAAATCTAGCCTTGTACAAAAATGAACAATGATATAAGAAAATAACGAAATTTAATATTTATTTGTACATACACACTCACACACAGAGTAATGTCCCAGCCCTCCCCACCCTCTAAATCCCTCCCAACACCGAATGTACTTTATAATGTCTGCTTCCACCTCGCATGAGTCACTTATGTCTGACACCAGGGACGTCAGGACATATTTTGCCTGTGACACCTTTCCAAACACGCCTAACTTTTTCTGTGTCTGTAGAGAACACAGAATTTTGCCATCCAACACCTATTCTGCCTTCTTTTCTGCCATCTTGCTTTGGGGGCGTAGTTTTTGTGCCTGTGTGTCCTGGGGCAGGGGTAGGGGGTAATAGAGTATGGCCCTTCAGTGATCCAACTCACCTACTGAGCACATTTCTTATTCATCACCAATCTTGTGCAGAGCCCTGAGCAAAAAGGGATAAGAAGGCTCCTGCTTTTTGGGGAAGTGACACGTGTATAAGTGTTCCTAGAAGTCAGAGGCTGTGCTTTTAGGATTTTTCCATCCCTTGCAACTAGCATGCTATGTCGCAGCCAGGTAACACACCTCCAAAACCTGGCTAAAGAATGAAAGACTCAAATTGCCTCAAGGGCATGACAGTGAAAGCAGAATGCGCATGACCGGTATGTGCACACGTGGCTGGCATCTACAAGGTGGTACCACGGTGGAGCTGCTCTCCCGGATCTCCACGCAGACATACACCTGCAGCTCAGAGCAGGCCTCTGTGATCGATGCCAGCAGGATGCACTTGCAGAGAAGGAAACCACAGCACGAGAGGTCAAGGGACGTGTCCAATGTCGGAGGCAGTGGACCACAGGCCAGGGTTGAAACCAGGCTTCCGACTCCTTCCCTGGCGCTGATCATTAGAGGGCTGTGTTGTCTTGTTCTCCACCCTGGATTCTGGACAGAAGGCAGGGCCCAGGGCCCATAAAGGAGATTTTCCCTTCCTCTGCCTATCTGAAAGGTGATGAGTTGTATTTCACGTGTTTGTCTCATCCTTACATCAAATAAATACACGTCAAGATAAAGTCTATCATGCAACCATCCTGACTTAAAGGCTCTCATTTCTCCAGGAAGATGAAAGGTCAAGAGCTATTTGTCTATGGTTTGGGCCTAATGTAGCCATTTTGATCAAAATACCAAAGAAAAAAGACAACACTGGAAACTAAAACACATCAGTGTGTGATACACAACCCCTCAAATAATCAAAACTGAGCTCTCTACCACCTCTTGATGGAGCCCCAGAAGATCCATCTAAAACCCTCAGGCTTGGAGCCATCACAGACAAGGGCTGGAAACCAGCGCAGTTTCTAGGTAACCTTTGCACGGGGCTCTTAGCAGCAATGACGAACCATTGGTTTGTGTTCCATGGAGTCCTGTTTACAGTCTTCAGACACATCCACTGGCCCATTATGAAGAACACTAATGCTCTCAATTACACCTAAATTAAGATAAAGCAGTAACCTAGTTACTGTAAAAGTGGTTTTATTTATAGACAGCAATTTAATCTTTAATATGCAACCACCATCTGTAAAACTACTTAGCCCCATCTATCCCATTTATGTCTTTATTATCCTCTTGTAAAAACACACGGAGCATTCTTGGATGGCGATGCAAAATGAGTTCTTTCTGTAACACTTTTTTAAGCTTAAAAATGTTGATGTAATTACAGTGGATAGATACATTTTTGCACTCAATGTTCTTCATCCATTATATACTATAATGAAATTAACTACAGTCTCCCTAGAAAGCCTGATCTCTGACAGCTGAAGAGGACTATCTCCCCGTTCTGATAGGCACATTTGTTTGGGTGGCAGACAAGTCTGAAAGAGGGGGTGCTGGAGGAGGCAGGGAGATTCCCAGACTCAGGACTGGCAACCTTTTCAACTAACCACCTGTCAGAAGAAAGCCAGTCTCTGAGCACAGGGGCCCAGCTGCATTCCTTCAACTGCTTTGCTGGAGGCCCAGCTTTGAAAGAACAAACTGTCTCCAGTGTCAGAGCACATCTGGAAACTTCACCAGCTTCTAAGCTCAGCATTTCATTAGAGTCTGCCTGTTTATCCCATAGGATAGAAATGCTATTTTCTAAGCAGGGTTCCTGGACTCTTGAGGGGCTATACAAGGCCTGACAGAATCATTCTTTTAGTGATGAATAGTTGGCAACTAGAAGGGAAAATGGGAGAAGAAAGAAAGAGACAGACTAACAAACCTGGAGGGACATTCAAAATCAGCACATATACCTATTTTGTGAGCCTGATGTTTAGAATGCAGACGTCTCAATGAATGGAAATTCTTAATTAGAATGATGGGAGATTTTTTTGCAGCTAGCTAAATGACCCAGTTATGGTTTATTTTCAAGTTAAGATGGCTGTTCTTTTTCTTCTCCTTTGCCCAAGGCCAATGGAATCCACCATCCACTTGGCCCCAGCCCCATTATACCATTCCACCTTGGCACAGGAGATTGAATCTAGAAGGCACAGCAGTCAAATCACCTTGCATTCACCCCTGCAGAAGTGAAGCCTAGAGGAGTTGAGCAACTCTCAGTGATGTGGTGTGTTAGCATTGCCAACTAGAACGGTTTTCCTAGCCCATAGGTTTGTACATGCACAAAAATGTTATTCAGGGCCCTCCCTGGTGGCGCAGCGGGTTAAAACACAGCACTGAGAAGCTTAAGCCAGTTCCGCATGAGTTCTATTCCCGCCTGCCCCGGAGGTGACCACACGGCGTGGCAGACCTCTCCTGACCCGCCCGCTGCTCCCCTCAGCAGTGTACTTCGTAGATCTGCCTGTTCTGCTCCCCACTCTGTCTCTGGTGAAGCCTCTCGCTGCCCCTGAGCCTCTGGCCTGTACCCCAGTTCTGTATGCACAAATAAATAAATCTTTAAAAAAAAATGTTATTCATACCCAATCAGTAGGGACCATGGTAGATAAACACAAACTCAAATATCAAACTGCGAAAAATGACCATGAGTTCAGCTTTCAATCAGCACAAACAATCTCCTAACACTTAGTCCCGGATACTGGGGACTGAGGCTCACATGGAGACTCTCACCTGCAAAATGCACTGCTGTGCCCATGGGAATAGCCAAACCATTCCCACCGATAATACAGCCAAGCATTTTCCCAAGGGTCTGTGAAACTGCTCTTGTTCTTTGCAATATCCATCTCAGATATGGGCATGCATAAAAAGCAAATAGGGCACAAGAAGACAAGAGCGAAGGCAAAAGGCAGGAAAATAAACCACCTCTGTAAAGATGAACCTCTCGCTATTTGGCTTCATTCTTGCTACCAATTTCTTCAAAAATGCCAACTATAATCTGAAGTCCTTTTCTTTTTACATCAGTCCTATTATAACATAAGCTTCATGAGGGCCACGGTATTTTGTGTCCTATTCTCTATCATATCCTCCTCATACTTTGCATGATACCTGATATAAGGTAAGTAAGGAAGATAATTATTAACTTAAAGAAGGGATACAATTCACAACAGTTATAGTTGAAGATAAAGGAGGCTTACCCATATCCATAGCTGGGGAATGAGGGTTTAGGAAGCCAAATTACAGATGATAGTTACAAAGACGCCTGGAAAACTCAAGAAGGAAATTCTCATACCACCTCATGGAAAGGGAAACTGCATCTATACTGTATACTGACAAATACTCTTGTACCTTTGAGTTTCACCCTGTGCTTGCATAAAGAGCCTTGCTGTTGCCAATGAAATATGAAATAATGTAACAATGAACAGAATAACTTTTCACTCTAATTTTCTCAATGTACAGTTAAGAAAACTGACTTCCAGATATGTGGGACATTTGAAAGGCACAGAGGTAGGGGACTAAGACTGGCAAACATGCCAGTGACTTCCACCCCAATGACTCGCCTCCAGCAGGCAGACATCTAGGGTGAAGGCTGGCTTTCAAGCCCTTGCTTCCAGTAAGTTTCAGCCTCATTTGCAGAAGACACTCAGTGGATCTGACTGTATTTCATTAGCACAGAGTACAGAACAACAAAGCATGCTTTCTTAGAAGAATCACTCAGTCAATCCAGTCTCCCCCAAATACAATCCTGTTGCCACATTCTGAGCTCAATCAATTTTTTTCCTTCCTACTGAACTCTGTAAAACTATTCCTGTCACTAAGAAAGTGCACTATTACTTGGGGCCCAGGAGGACTCCTGGATTTAGAAGTACCTTCTCTCACACACCACCTGCTGCTCCCCACTTGAGAAGGGGCTCATCTCCAAGTTAGTTAAGTGGGCTGTGACATTGCACATACACACACCACTCCTTCCATCCAAATCAGCCATTTCTCACTTGGGTGACAGCGCACAAATTTATACATTTGCAGCATGCAAGGAAAATACAGAATTAATCCTGGAGGCGTGATGACGTCCTACTCATCAATTACAGGGAGCAGAGGTCAGGAAACAGCCTTGGCTGAATTCCACACACATTTCCAGGGGAACTTTCCCTGCACTCACACAGGTGACCCACAGGCCTCTCATTATCAAGACCCACAGGGAAAGATGCAGCCGCATGTGCTAGTAAATACAGGAGGTTTATTTGTGCAATCATATTTCAAGGATTCGCACTCAAAATGGAGAACTGTTGCCCAGATAATGCAGAACTGCTGCACGTCAGAGTGATCATGCATTTCAGTGGTGCACCATATGGTCTGATGAGTAAAGAATAAGGTAATAGTTAATAAAATAGCTGTCACTTTTGTCATGCCCACACTTTGGATGGTAAAGCTGTATTGACCTACTGACAAAATGTGCTCCTGAAGGACCATCATATCATCCTCCCTTACAGGAGAAGAAAACCAAGAGGGGTTCTTTAACTTGCTCCAGGCACACAGTTAGCAAGGAAGTGGTAGATACACTCAGGTGTGTTTGCCTCCAAAGCTGTGCTATGATAAATGTGTCCCACTTGTTACAGGTTCATCTTCTGCTACTCAGTGTGTTTTCCTGTGATCAAAGGTGTCCAGTGATGTTGTGTACAGGGCACTACTGTGCCCACCCCAACTAGTCTAGACCAATCCGACTGTAGGGTTGATGGTACAGGAAGAAAGTTTCAATTCACAGCTGCAAGAAGCCCATTAAAATACTGATGAATCTTAGATGTTAGACTAAAAGCACTAACAACAAAAGAAGCACAAAGTCCATAACTGTATCTCCCAAGGTCGTATGATTGTCCTTCACGATGCCATCAACAGAGTGAAAAAACAGCAAAGAGTAGGAGGAACACTGGCACATCATGAGTTCATAATATAGTGAGGACTTTCCAACTCAGCAGCAGAAAGACAATCTGCTTTTTTCAAAAGGGTTGTGGTAGGGTAAGTATTTGAAGAGACTTTCTTCTCAAGAAGATCTATCCAAGCTGAGCCCAAATGTGAAATGTTCTTTGATATTAGGATTTGGGATGTGTAAATCAAAACAATGATGAGATAGCACTTCTCACTTGTGGAAGCAATAATAGATGAATGTGGGTATGGGTGAGAATATGGGGATTGGAACTTGGGCATGGCTGGTGGGAAGGCAAATTGGCACAGCCACTGTGCAACAGACTTTGGCAGTACCTTAAGATGTCAGACCTAGAGTTCTACTATGATTGAACAATCCGCTCTGTACCCAAGAGAACTGAAAACATCTGCCCAGACTTATCATTCATGGCAGCATTATTCCTAATAGCCAAAAGGTGGAAACGACCCATATGTCCATCAACTGATAAATAAACAAAAGATGGCATTAGCCATGAGAAGGGATATTATCCAGCTATAAAAATAAATGAAGAGCTGACACGTTATAACAAGGGCAGTGCACCAGATAGGAAACGGTACATAGTGCAGAATTCCATTTTGAGAGGCAAATTCAGACAGAGCAAAGAGGTGTACTGGTGGTGGCGAGGGACTAGGGGAAGTGGGGAGGGACTAATGGGTGTGGGGGTTTCCTTTTTGGGAGATGAGAATGTTTTGGAATAGAAAGAGATGGAATTTACCCATTTTAAATATACTAAATCTACTGAATTGCTCATTCAAAATGTTTTATTGAGGTAGCATTAGCTTATAATGCCATATATGACATAGGGAAATAGGTTACACTTCCTCCAAGGTAGGTCCCCACACTCCACCCCTCACCAAAACACCCACAGTCCTTTACCATAGACTATTAGACAACCTCCCTTCCCATTTTGTTCCCACCCTCATCTCCCCTTCCTCTCAATTCTGCAGTCACAGCGCTAGGATTTCTTTTGGTTTACGCTTGTCTGTTCACTGGTTTTGTTCCTCTCTATTCCACACATGAGTGAAATCATTAGGCTTTTGTCCTTCTCCTTCTGATTCTTTTCCCTTAGCTCCATTCCCCTTCAGTCTCGTGCATGTTACAAACAACAAGAATTCACCTTTTTATTTCATAGCTGAGCAGTGTTCCAGTGTGTAGACCTACCACATCTTTGTATGAATTGTTCACTTTTAGGTTATTTGAATTTTATCGCTATTTAAAGAAAAAACAAATAGTGGACTTCTTAGGACACATCTCCTATGTATTCCAGGACCCTAAAGATTGAGCAGAAGGTACAACAAGCAAATCTTAATCATCGGTGAGCTCTTAGTTTAATTAAAATCTGACTACAAAGCTTCTCAACAGTTGACAAACAGCTAAAATCAGGGACAAGAGCAACTCACACCAGCAGTCTCATCAGTGATGTAGTGTCTGACCCCCACAAGATGGGAGTTGGTTGTTGGTGGTCGAAGTTTCTAGTTCATTTCATGCATGAAGCAAAGGCACACATACAGTACATAAACAGACATAAAACAAGTGTGTTCCTGTGTATATAACTCTGGCATTGACAAATCACAGGGATGGAGACTATTATGAAAAAAAGTCCAAAGAGGCTCCCAGGAGGACAATCAGTGAAAAAGGATTCGGAATCACTGCCCCACATAAAGAAAGAAAACAAGCCAGGAAAAAAGGGCCAGTTTTCCCCAAGGAGGAATCTTTCAGGAAATAAACTTTATTTAGCAGTCAGGTGGAGCTCCAGATCTGAATGAGGAGTGCTGGTGAGAATGTGGGCAGACTGGGAATCTGGCATTGCTGGTGGGACAGCAACTGCATAAAGACCTTGGTAAGGGCCCTTCCTTTTGGTGCAAAAGGTTAAAGCACAGAACTATGAAGCTGTCACAGCCACAACAGCATGAGTTAGATCCCCATCCACGGAGGTGACCCACATGGTGCAGCACACCTCTCCTGCCTTGCCTATTGCTCCCCTCAGCAGTATATTTCAGCCAATCTGCCCAATCTACTTCCCACTCTGTCTCTGGTGAATCCTCTGGCCCCCTGCACCTCTGGTCTGTATACCAGTTTGTATACATACATTAATAAATCTCAAAACAAACAAAAAAAGACTTTGGCAAGACCTCAAGATGTCATGTCTTTGAGTGACCAAATGAAAACAGTCTCCTTGCCTGGTTAGGGACACATGTCCCCAGCTGTTCCCCAACTATAAGACAGGGGAGCAACTCATGACCTTTCTGTACATGAGTTTCCTCAAAGAGAACTGACCTCAGTAGGCTTCTGTATAAAATGGGCTTCAATCTCAAAGTACTTGGAAGCACGTTCTACCTTTCCATGTAGGTCAGCTGCTGCTGTTTTTATTTTTGTCTAATATATACATTACCCACCACTGGGCTGTCACCCTGTGCCATCACCACAGTCCGGTGTACTCTTCCCACCCCAGTTGTGATCCTGTTCCCCTCTCTTTGCCATAGAGTGTCTCTGGTTTATTTGATGTTTGTTTTTACTTTGTTAAAATTACTATATATATATATATATATATATACATATATATATATATTTTTTTCCTGATCTCTTATATTCCTGCTCTAACTTTTCACCTCCCGAGAATGAGGAGCCCCTTGACTGGGAGTAGGGACCATGGGCACAGGTTGTCTGGGCTGAGTATTCACTGTGACTTTGGGCAACTTCCTTAAAAACTCTCACATTCAAGTTCTCTTTGAAGATTAAATTAAAGCATCAATGCCAGGGAAGCTTTAGCAGTGCCTGCACCTCCAGTGGACTCTGTCACCGAGAGCTGTTATTGCTGGTGTGATTGTCACGACAGTGGTGATTCCCACTCATCTACTTGCCCTTGGTTATACATGGTGACAGAAGGGGTGAGAGAGATGTTTTAAAATGGAAAAAGTAGGGCCCTCCCTGATGGCAGTGGGTTAAAGCACAGCACTAAGAAGCTGAAGCCACTTCAGCATAAGCTTGATCCCCGCCCCAGAGGTGATCCACATGGCGCGGCAGACCTCTCCTGACTCACCCACTACTCCCCCCAATAGTATACTTCGTTGATCTGCCTGTTCTGCTCCTCACTCTGTCTCTTGTAAACCCTTTCACCACCCCTGCACCTCTGGCCCATACCCCAGTTCTGTATGTAAATAAATAAATCTTTAAAAAAAAAAAAAAAGGAAAAAGTAGAACCCAATTTAGTTAGGGCTCGCCAAGAGGAGAGGGAAGGAAAAAAACAAGGGAGGATATAAAATAGTGAATTGTGGCCCTCCCTGGTAGCCCAACAGGTTAGGACAGCACTGCAAGCCAGCCACGGCTGCTTCAGTGTGAGTTTGATCCTGGCCCTGGAGCTGACCCCCATGGCGTGGCAGACCTCTCCTGACCCGCCCGCTGCTCCCTCAGCAGTACACTTGTCATTCTGCCTGTTCTGCTCCCTACTCTGTCTCTGTGAGTCCTCTCACCGCCCCTGAACCTCTGGCCTGTACCCCATTTCTGTATGCACAAATAAATAAATCTTTAAAAAAAATAGTGAGCAAGCACAGTGAAGGCCCCATGCCCTCCACATTGATGGAGCTGGGACAACTCAGCAGGCACTGGGGTGGCGATAGAGAGCTTCTTCAGAGAGGAGAGAGTTGGGGTGAACCCGCCTTTCTATTATTTTGCTACAGACTCCTTGTTTCTGTGCATGGACATCATTTCCTGAGAGAGATCTTTCCATTGTACTTACCTTCCTTTGGCCTCCCTCCCTTGCTGTAAATTGCCCACCTGAAAACACAGAAAATGGAGCCAAAGTCCACCTCACAGACGAATGGATCCTTAAGCTGCAGAGATGCCAGTGAAGCCGCTCACAAGCGGGAGCATATGGTGACAACCGCAGGGAAGGGGGGACAATCCCGGCAGCAGGTTATTCCAACAAGCCTCCTCTGAGAGGCCAACTCACAGCTTGTCCTCAACACTACATTACTTCATTATGGCTTTAAAAATGCTCAATTTCCTACTGTCCCTAAATCTGACAAATATGCTTTTCTAATTCAGAACCCTTGTGGAGATCCTTCAACTCTCAATCAAGCGAGGTGCCACTTCCAGCCAACAAATCCAGCCTCCCAATGTATTGTCTCGGCTGCACACTCAGACAAAAGCCTTCAATCCCTTACATGTCATTATCTTTAGGCTACTGGGAGGCTCTGAGCTGTCCTGTTCTAAACCCAGTAAATGTGCAGCTGCAATGATTTGACGGACTCATTCAAACATCCCTTTCTAATGGGATCAAAGTGTTGATTGCAAAAGTATCATTTCCAAAATTAAGATGCATAAATACACATAGGCACACACATACACCCATGCAAGTATACACATACACATATAAACACACATATACATGTACACACATACATAGGGGCACCTCATATACATATACTTGTGTGCTTTGTACACCATACAATATGCACATGTATAGACATATGCACATGTCTGTATACATACATATTGATACATCGCTGTTGATATATATTCCTCATAACGAATATTCACTAGCAGCTATCTCCTCTCTGGTCCAGATTTAAATATCTAGTCATGTTGGGATCCCTTTTTGTTGTTAGATAAATATCAATCATTTCCATCTGTTACCAGGACTTGGTTTTCTTGAAAAAGATCTAAAATTTAGATGATAATGTTGTTGGTATTGTTTAATCACAGCAATAGCACTATCTTTAAATGCTATAAAAGTTGCCAGACATACAAGGAAGCTTCAATTTCATTCTGAGAAACCTTTGTGCCATCTGTCATTTCTTAAAAATAACCCACTAGTTGGCCCTCCCTGGTGGCGCAGCGGGTTAAAGCACAGCACTGAGAATCTGAAGCCACTTCCTCATGAGTTCGATTCCCGCCTGCAGCCTGCCCCGGAGGAGACCACATGGCGAGCCAGACCTCTCCTGGCCCGCCCGCTGCTTCCCTCAGCAGTGTACTTCGTAGATCTGCCTGTTCTGCTCCCCACTCTGTCTCTGGTGAAGCCTCTCACCGCCCCTGAGCCTCTGGCCTGTACTCTATGCGCAAATAAATAAAAAAAATCTTTAAAAAAAATAATAACCCACTAGCTCTGGGCATATTAACAGAGAAAACGTATCAAACCTGTATGGTCAGAGATAATACTGAAGAAGAACTTAGATGCTGCTAAGGTGGGTATCTTATTTGTTTTCACTTACATTAGACCACCAACATTTCTTTCAAATGATTATGAAGACTCCCCTTTGGGGTGTAATAGGAGGGTCACAGAATCCCACTAAAACAATTAGGGAGCTGTATTCCAAAACATGACCCAAGTAACACAGTGTCTATAAAAGATGATTTATAGGGTAGGAGGGTAGCATTTGTGATCATATTTAATAACATTTTAATATAAAATATGTCATATAATATATAAAATAAACAAAAACTGTTGGAAATGTATATTAGGAAGACATCAAGCACAGCATTCTGATATGAGTTTTACTTTTCAGGATGGAGCCGGTTTGAAACAGTTCATTGAATATGATGTGTCTAAAGTTCCCCTGGAACTGAATGGGATGAATAAAATACAGGACAGGGCACTGAATTAACCCCTTTCCAGCCACGAGGAGCTCGATTACATGCGGCTGGCTTTCTCAGCTATATGGGGTGATGCATCAGTACCCTGCCATTTTGATGAGAAACTCCATGAACTGGACCTGTCATATCCAGGGAATAGTCTCCAGGGGCTGTGGATCTGGGAACTACCAAAAGTTGGATTCATTTTTAAGTGTTTATCACATGAGAGAGCACTTGGATCTTTCTTTGGAAGGGGTGACAGCAAGAAAATGATTTTGCTCATAGCAGGAGTATAATGGACCAGGCGAGAAAATAATAAGAATAGTGAACAGCCATATACCAGAGACATTTTGTGGGGGTGGAGTGGGGAATGAGATAAAAAACGGGGGGAGGGGGGAGTGCACGGGATTATGGTGATGGCACACGGGTGACTTGGTGATGGGAAACCCACTGGGATTACAATTGAGATAAAAAAAAAGTACAAAATGATATAAAAATAAAGATACAGCACTTGAAAAGAAACTCCTATGTCTCTACATCCCCTGCCAAGGAGATATTCAACAAAACATAAAGAAAATAATTTTAGTACTTGACATAGCAAGAGCTGATATCTAAAAAGACTTGTTACTTCCTGTCTTTTGCATGTAATATCCCAGGATAAGAATGAAGCCGATAAATTGTATTTGTCCATCATTTAGATTTTTCATTTTCTTCATAACAAATATGGCTGGATCATAATATTTTTTACAAAGGTTTACTTATTTATGCATATAGAACTGGGGTACAGGTTAGAGGTGCAGGGGTGGTGAGAGGATTCCCCAGAGACAGAGTGGGGAACAGAAAGGCAGACTGATGAAGTACATTGCTGAGGAGAGCAGAGGGTGAGACAGGTTAGGTCTGTTGCACCATGTGGGTCAACTCCCTGGTCTGGGATCAAACTCATGCTGAAGTGGCTGAGGCTAGCGTTGTAGTGCTGTGCTTTAACTCATTGCACCATCAGGGAGGGACTTGGTTCATAATCTTTAGTGATGCATGTTTGCAAGAAAAGTCTGAGGATATTCTCAACCTTAATGACAAAAGGGGGAAACACCCTTTTAATTCACAAGTTATATGTCATTGATGATACCGGGAGTCCTATGCCAAAGGCAGAAATAAAAAATGGACTATGCTGGGTGACTTGCACAAGTGACATAACCTCTCTGTGCCTCATTTTTCTTCCTCTAAACAGAATGGCATGAATAAGGTAAGGCCGAGAACTGTTTCTCTGCTGATATTCCCTGAATCAAAGCATCACATTTCTAGAGGAATTAATTAATCCTCTAGGGGTGAAATAAGATAAGCATTTGTTTTTTTATACTACATGACTCTGTAGAGGCTCTCTCTACAAGAATTGGAGCTGCAGAAAAGGCCACATGACATGCCGTTGCCTACCCAGCCTGTTTTCTAAGCCATGCAGTAAATTGAGGGATGATTTTGCGAAGCCAAGATGACTTCCGTGGCAGCTATAATTTTACCTCCTCAATGACTGAGCCAATTTTCTCCTCCAGCTCTCTTACACACCTTTAATGAATACATGTTTCTTTGATTAAATTAACATTTTTGTCTAGCTAATTAGCCCGAAAAACCTATGCTGAACTGATCTGGTAGCAACTTCATTACTGCTCGTCGGCGTGTGTTTGCGACCCATCACTGTCAGTCCCATCCCCTAATGATTAGGGGAACATTACATTTGGGTAATTTGGCTTTCCTGGCCTTCAATGCATTCCCAAGGATAAGCCAATCCCCACCCTGCATCGACCCTGCTTGACAGTGACAGATGTTTTAATCACAGGGTTTCAGTCATTAATGTCCATCAACATTGTTGGCCAGGTTTGCAGCAAATACCTTGATTCGCAACCAAAACTAATTAAATCCTATCTTCATAATTGCCTTATAGAGTTACCCTGCCCTAAGTGGGCCAATATGACAAGAACTGAAAAGTAAAGCCGTAAATGAGGTTAGAGAGTGGGGAGCCCCAGGCTGGCTGAATCGTGTTTCCTGTCCACATGCTTAATAAACGCTGTGAGTCTGTGGGGAGCTGACCATCCCCTCCAAATGCAATGGTCCGAAAAGTACATCTTGGGTTTGTTTGTTATTCTACCAGTCAGTTGTGGCCACATTGCCAGTTTCTATCTATGACGTTTCCATAAGATTCTTTCCTAATGCAGGATAGAGAGGAAGCTAAGGAGCAGCGTGTTCATTCTGGGGGCACTGGCCCTTCTTCTGGTATCAGCCATGGTCCTCAGGCCTCACCCTACCTTCCCGAGGGGCGCTGATGGTGTTGGCTCCATTCTGAGTTACAAGGGTAGCAAGTGGCTTGGGGATAGCCAGTAAACACTGGGGTGTCCAGGTAGAACGGATTTGCTGATGGTGGAGATGCTAACCAATGGAGGACACACACAGGCAATGATATTCTGGGAGTGTCATTCAACATGAGAAAGGCACCCATCTTTCCCAGGCTATTTCAGACAGTGTAAGGTGAAGGACTGCAGTCACCATTTTAAAACCACAGAGCAAGATGCTTTTGCAAAAAAGGGCTTCTAGGAGCACTGGGTGGGAGGGCCAACGTGTACTGACATGGACTCACTTTTTCATCCAGCTACCCCCTACAGACTTCCTCTGGAATTTTCACATGCTTTTCATTCACATCATTTTTTTTCACATCACCTTTTTCACATGTCCTCATATCATGCCCTAATCAAAGGCCTTCCTGCCAAAGACACACACTAAAGGAGCCATAAACAAGTCCTTTTTAACTACTCAGACTAGTTGCACATTTGTTGTCCTTTGTGACTTTCAAAATGGAGCTGTCCAATCAGGAGGGAAGAAACTGTTAATCTCCTTTTAGACTGAGACACAAAGATGAGTGTCACCACTGCCCAGCCAGTGTTCAGCCGGGTGGTCCCACCACCATCAGTCCTTTGTCCTCCTGCTTAGCTTGTGGTCATTTGCTTCCTCAACCTCGTTCATCTGCACCAGCACAAGACCCACCTTCTGGGGTGACAGCAGAGCACAAGGAGAAACCATGGCTTTGGCACCTGCCTGGTTTCAATGCCTTCTCTGTTTGCTGGCTGGCTGCCATTTGGCTAGCGTAGCATCTGTAAGCATGAATGCATCTATAATGGAAATAAAGCCTGAACTCACTGTCTAGTGACTCATTCTTTCTCAACCAGAGAAAACTTCAGAAAAGAGATACCATTTATTATCTAAATTGGTTACAAAGTAAGACTGAAATACCCAACTTTTTGTTTTAACAAAAGTTTCGGCTTCTGTGGTCTGTATTTCAAGATACACATCACCAAAAAAGTAGCTTAACGAATGTGTCTCCTACAGGATGCCAGCAATGGTCCTGCCCTGGATTCATGTCAATTTAATTACTTAAGGTTTTTCTCAGAAACAATTTCCAAAATAAGGAACTAACAGGCCAGTGTATTTTCAGTGAAGATCAAATCTTGTGTCTCCTTACTAGGGCAAGCCTAAGTAAGTGGCTTTAAAAAGACAGAGTGCCTGCTAATGGCATTTTCTTTTTAGCTCTGTGACAGGGGCAGATTATTTAACTTCTCCAAGTCTCAGTTTACTTCTTTAAACCGAGAACGGTGTCCTCAGCTTTACCATGTGTGCACTGATGGATGACAAATAGACATGTGCAGGAAAGAGTTCCTATGGTGGTTGGCTGTTTTCCCTTTCAGCTCTGAGCTGGCTTCAAAGACCTGGATTTTGGCTAGGTCCCCAACCATTCCTAGAACTGATAAGAATGAATCACTGTTCCTTAACTGTCCAGAGACTAGGGTTCATACTGATGATCTGCTTTCCTTCTGGAACTTTGGCACACCCCAAGCATTGGCTGCCCACATCACTGGCCCTCATAAAAACCCTGCACTCTGCATCTCTATTGCACTTCCCCTTCTGAGAACACTTCACAGGCATGATCACAGCGCTGGGCTTCTGACTCTGGTGCTGGGGAAGCGACTCCGCCAGCAAAGACTGTGGAAACCTATGCCTGGTCCCCCCTGGACTTGACACCAAGTACCTTTACCTTGCCTGAGGGTCATTAGAAATCTCTTCTGAAATAAACTGCAGACTATAAGCGGAGTCTGGTTTTCCTCTTAGAGAGTGAATGGTGTGGAGGTTGTCGCAGGAACAACTGCACACATAGCAGGGAGCACTGAAACATGCAAGGGACTGAAGGATTTATCATCATCATGCTCTAGACACATGGGTATTCCTGCCTTGCAACTGCAGGCACATGTAGTCTCACTGTAGAGGAACAGAATTTGGAATGCTGTCTGATTTCAGTTTTTGTGTGGCGGGAATGTGGGAATTCCAAAGATCTCAATCAACCCCCGTACCTGTCTTGAGGGTTGATCAAATGAGGACTGTCATGATTGTGTTCTTTGTGGGGAATTAGATACACTGGTGCTTATCATGGGGTGAATACAAAATAAAATGTGTTGAGGGACTCTTTGCCTACCATGTAGCTGCAAAGGAGTATAGGAACAAGCAGTCATAGGCTGAGCAAAAAGGGTAAGAGAGAAGGTCTAATACAGCATAATAGCAACCCTTAAAAAATTAAAGATTTGTGCAGAGGAGACAATAAGCATGTTTTAAGAACACCTGCAATGAAAAAACACTCAGTAAGTAGGTTAGAATGAGTTTTTATGTATGGAGAAGGGGTATGACAATAAAAGAAGATGAAATACAAACTGAAAAGGAGAGTCAGCCTTATCCAGGTCCCTGATGAGAACAGAGCATGATTAACTCAACCTTCCACACCTGGAATCCAAAAACCATCCATCTCATGCACTAACAAAAACAGCAATAATGCTACTACATCAGGTATCAAAGACATGCCGTTCACATGTCACCTTATTTGACACAACTGTATGAGGTCACAAGTAGGTCCTATTTCTACCCACAGCTTACAGAGAAAGCCAACACAGGAAACAGGAAGCAGCTGCCAGCCTCTCACAGTGCACAGACTCCAAGACATGGGTGAGTTTGGGGCAGAGTGATGAGTTCAGAAAAGGCTTCTGGGGTTCAGCCTATTATATGTATGGCCACCTGTTCATGGATCTATCTGGGAGGTCATCCTTCTTTCTCCCTCCCTGGACATTTCCTTAGCATCTGCTAAGTGCCAGGCACTATTCTGGGAAGGCAGAGAATATACCCTCACAATCCAGATCTTGACATTGAGAGAAGAATGCAGGAAACTGCTGGGTAGACCTTTATCACTAAGGCACCAGGACTCTAGGAGACCTGCACCTTTGCCAATTTACTAGTTTCTGTTTCAGTGGCTCCTGAGATACCCATGAGAAGGAGCTTCCATGTACTTGTTCAATCTCCTCCTGCACTGCTAGTTTTGTGTCCATAAATGATCAGCTCTGAGGAAACACTGTGGCCTCCCAGTCATCATAGCCATGGAGGTCTGGTCTCCAATTGCACACAGTTCTAGCAATGCATGGAGGGACGTATTAACCTCTTTCCACCCATGGTTCTCTGGGGCATTTGCCCCAAAGGGACATTAGTTCATGTCTGAAGAGACTGTGGTGGTGGTGGCAGGTAGATGTCCCTGGCACCTAGTGGGGTGGACCCTACATGGCAGGGCTCTCTACAGCAAAGAATTGCCCCAAATTACAATAACGGAAGAGTCTGCTTTCTAGCTAAGGAATTGAAGAAATCATACATTGTGGCATTCATGCACTCAGGCACTGGGGAAGGCCTTTAACCTGGACCTGGGTATCAAGGATCCAGCTGCATATTCATTTCCAATGAATCCCCTTCCTTTTCAAGTGTGGTTCCCTTTAAAAGTCTTCTGCTCTCAATTATATGTGAGCAGAGATAGGAAAAGCAAGAGGCTCCCTGGGCAGTTGCCTGTTCAAACACAGGCTTGATTTTAATGTCTGAAAAAGAGGAACCAAAACAAACAAACAAACAAACAAACAAAAACCTAGAGATTTGGCTAGTGAGAAAGTGGAAAGTGTTTTTGACAGAAATGGGATGGGAGGTAGGTTCCATATCCAGGACATGGACTGCAATATTGCCTTGGACATGGTGTCATTGTCTTGCACGGCTGGATTTTTATTTTGATTTAGCCTCCTGCTAATAGTACCCCCACCCCCACATGTGAGCAATTCTAAGACTTCACAAAGCAACTAGAATGGGAAAAATAGACCAGTAAGAAGATCATGATCTGAACTATCCACCCCAGTGAACTGCTGATGTGTTTAACTTTCTGGCCTTCATGGGAAAGAACATGATGAAACCCTCGGAGCCGGTGGCTGGAAGTGGGGGTCCACACAGGCCAGTGTGGGCTCCTGAGCCAGACAAGAGGAGGTAACTTCCAGAGGGCACTCACTACCTCCTAAGCTCTGGGTCTGTGAAAGGAGCCTCACTGGGTATCAGCATATATTCTGAAAGCAGTGCCTAATCAGAAGACTTAGCAAAGGTACTCAGTAGTCAGCGAGGGGACTTCTGGGCTTGTAAGTAGCATCTGTGATTTCTTTATGGGACACAAGGAAACACTTTACGTGAGCCTGATGGCTCACATTGACTTAAGGGCCTTGTCACAGCCAACACTATGGAAACAGGCTCACACACTGTTCCCCTCCCAGCCTTATCTTCCTGCTGCATCTCCACTGAAGAAGCTGCTGTATGAGTCTGAAGATGATGCAGAAGACAGTCAAATTCCATCTGGAGCTGAACTTATACTGTTGGAGGCACAGCCCTGTGGACCTATGTCTATAAAGTTCACTGTCCTTTGTAAAGAAAGTAACCATGGTTGTGCAATAAAACAAAGACAACTCAACTGATCAACCTGGAAACACCATTAGCTATCGATAGTGACAGAGCAAAGATTAGATTGGCCCAGCCCCTGTGGAAAGCAGCATGGAGATTTCTCAAAATATTAGAGACAAATCGACTGCATGATCCAGCAATTCCACTCCTAGGTATTTACCCAGAGAAGCAAAGCACCAATTGGAAGGGATATGTGCCTTCTTAGATTCACTACAGACTCATTCACAAGTCAAGCTGTGGAAACAACCTAATTCCCAAGGACAAATGAGTAAAGAAAGATGTGGCAGAATTGAATTCTACTCAGCTATTAGAAGAGATGAAATCTTTCCATTTGTGACAACATGGATGGAACTGGAGGGGATGGTGCTAAGTGAAAGAAATCAGAAGAGGAACAAGCATAGGAGGATTTGACTCATGCGTGGATATAGAGAAACAAAACAAAGGAACTGAAAAAACAATCCCTAGAAATCTGACTGCAGAATAGAGGCTACCACAAGGGGAAGGTGGCAAGAAAGTGATACCAAGCCCAGTGGATCATGGGGGGAGAGGGGGATTAAGGGTGCTTTGGTGGTGTGTGTGAAATTATACATCTAAAGAAGGTTAGCTGGTATCCCCAAATCATAAATGGCATTGTAAACCAACAATACCTCCATAAAAAATGATGCACCTAAAAAACAATAATAAAGTTTAAAGTTACTTTGACAAGAAGTACCAGAGTTGCTCTAAAGAAGCTGGATGGGGGGGCAGCTGTGGAGAGGAGGTAAGGCCTCCAGTATTTGAGCCATAAAAAGAGAACCTCTGAGTAAAGCAGACCCTGCAGAAAAACCAGCCAGGCAGAAGTTTCTGGAAGGGCTATGGCCAAAGGATTTCTCACAAGAAAAGATATCTGAATGTGGTAATTGTGCTGTCAACTAGTCTGGTCATCCAAGTCACACATGCCATTTTCCTTGACCACAGCCCCCTGCTGGTGAAACCCTGTGGAAGGAGGTTTGGAACATGACCAGCATGCGGAGTGAGAATGAAAAGAGTTTACAGTAAGAAGATCTAGAAAGTGCACGAATACAGTGAAACCACAAACACAGAGCTAGAATGCAAAAGAATACCACTAAGTCTCTTTTCTGAAAAATTCTAGAAGATACTAAGGAGGGAACAATGCTGAATTGTTCACTGAGCATACCATAAAGTTTGAGTACATTGATTTAAATCTCAAAGGGATAGTTAATCTCTGTAGATTCCTGAAATACAATAATGTTACTTGTAGTCAAGACTTGTTCGACAGAAAGTGTCTTAAGAACGAGGTAAGGCCTGAGTTATGTGGTTTAGTTATTTTACCCACATCTCCAATGATTTATTCCTGTTTCAGGGTCAATGCATATTTGTATATAGATGAAACATTTCTTTACCTACAGCACAGCTGCCAGTTAGTGGAGGAAGAAACAAATGCTCTCCTGAGATCAGCAGTGTACCCAGGGTCAAGTAGTTTGCAAAAGTCACACACATCCCAGCTGCCAATACATGTGCTCTTCCCCACATCCTCCGGCTTCTGTATCCTGGCAGTCAAGAAGCTTTAAAAGAGCTGCTCTAGTTGACAATCCCTGCATTCCAGAAGTCCTAGAGGCTGGGCTATCAGCTTCTCATTGCTCACTGAGAAACAAGCCCATTTCAATCTAAACCCTCTTTGTTCTTTTTAGAACAGCTTTCTGTAGGGTCCCCTTGGAACCATCCGAAGTTGTCATTTTTTTCTGTTATTTTATCATTGTTAGGCTTTTTTTTTTTTTTTTACTTTTAGTCTCTGCTGAAATACCTATTTGATTTAGGAGAAATAATAGGTCTGAAAGACATCAAACATCACAGGTGCCAGTTGGCAGACACTGGGCAGAACCACCTTGACAAGCCCAGTTTAGTTCTTTAAGGCAGCTGATGTTGGTCGGCTCCAAGTGAACCGTAGCCACTTTGAAGTGTGGATTACTGAGAGCAGGTCCTTTCTTAGCCATCACCACCAAAATGCCCCTTTATCTTGTCAGCATCTGGGAGAATGTGCTCAGTGTCAGAGCGGAAAGAAGTTGGCATCTCTAAGAGATAGGACTGGAGCTGGCAGCGAACTGTCTTGCCAATTACATAGCAAAGACTCTCTTTAAATAGCCCTGATAGAGAGACCACACTGATCACTTTTTCAAGCAAAAGTCCAAACACCGTTGCCCTGGCATGTGGAGAAGAGGCAAAAAATGTTTCTTTGTAAAGTAGAAATTGAAATTAGAATCTGCTTCAGCTGAGATGCATTTTTATGTAAATGTCCTAGAAATAGCAGGCCCAGGAGTTCACAGTCCTGTGAAATCCACACAAAATTAGTAACTTGAGTTATCTGGCACATTACAGAATGTTCTTTGGATATTTTTGAAGCTCCTAATGGTATGGGTTTAACAACAACAACAAAAAAGCCCCGAGAACAAATCTCATCCAGTACTTTGTTCATACTTCCCCTTCAAAATGACTTCTCTTACATTTATGACATAATGAACATTTTCAGTAAAGTCACATATGAGGACTTTTTAAAATCTAACTCCTTCCAAACCCCAGTGAGGGTCCAGTGATGCTCTGGACTCAAACTGAAGAAAGATATAAAGAACCATAGGAAGGATCCTGGGTGTTAGGTGAGAAAAATGATGACAAACGTTTGAGTAAATATTTCTGCAACACTTTTTTTGGAAAGAGGTTAAAAAGCTAAAGCAAGCAGCATTAGGACCAAGGACAATACCCAACACTTGGAGGGGGAGGGGCTGAGGTAGAGGGTGGCACAGAGCCATGGCAAAGGAGCCCCACTATCTTAAGAGAACCAAAAATCCTGTTCTTCACTGGGTTGGAGTCACGCTGGTTGAGGATAGTAACAGGGAGCAGTGTGCAAACTATTCTCAGTGAACCCACAGGTACACACACTCATTGGCAACTACCACCGATGGCGATAGAAGAACACGCTGCTGTATAACCATGGAAACAGGCCAAGGTCTTAGTCCAGATAGATGCTTTAAAAGTGTTTCAGGAAATGATCAAGAACATGGATCAAGACAGATAGGTTTTCTTGTCTACTAGTAGAACCAGTAAGTACTGCCAATGGGAACCACGAATTCCCAACTCCCTTGCTCTGCATGGACCTGCCAGGTGCCAACCCATCAGCATCTTGACCTTCTTGACTGCCAGTAACTACAGAGTCCATTTAATTGTATTCTTAGACTGATCCATGAGACCAGCCAGATGCCACTTTAAGGAGACTAATCCTGTTCCACACACACTAGCAGCCTGGTCCTAGAAATAGAAGTGATGGAGTTGTGGGCACAAAGATAAAGATGTAAAAACTAGTTCACTGGAGAGCACCATCCCTTGATTTCCTTCTGTGGCTGTGCTCCTGGGGACAGATCGTCATCATGGGCTGTGCAGCCAAAGGAAGATACATCATCAGGGACCACAACTTTATTGTCAACAAACTCTCCTTTTTTGGGTTCACATAAACACATCTCTCACTATTTAAGGAGCCAGTCATTGAGATGGTTGATTAATTTTCATATTATCCCCAAACAGAAGAGCCTCCACATGGGGCTAGATACTCAGACATCTATATAATTTCATGGTGGCCAGATCATGAAGACAACTAAGTCTTTATTTAGGAGGCAGCTGGGAAAACAAGAGAGGCATGCTTCTTACCTATGGTAACTACTAAAGTTGGTGAATCAGGTGAATTTCATTCTGAAGTGACCAATTTACCATGACCTCGGAGCCATTTGGGAACCCAGAACCACTATCAAGGATGGTCTCATTTTGAATGAGAGCAGCTGGAAATCACACACACACACACACACACACACACACACCCAACACACACACACACACACACACACCCAACAGGCTACTCTCCAGGTAGGACTCCAGGGAATGTGCAGATATGCAGACAGAACCTACCTACCTTGTCAACTACAGGAGATCTTAGCTTGGACACCAGAGAATGTATTCATATTTGCTTTATTTGGGTTTTTGGATGCCCTGCACTTAAACACCTGTAAATGAGGGGGATATGCCCTCATTGACATAAAGGAGTAGGGTTTTTGTTCCCTTATGAAAGATATAAAGGCAAATCCTTGTTAGTTGAAATGACTTGAATGGCTGCAGGAGATGCTGGTGGGGGCCAGCCCCTCCACTACAGTGATGCTCAGGGAAGCAGGGGGTAGTCTGCACTCTGAGGCTGTTTGCATCACCTAGGGCCCTGTCCGGCTGCCAAACCAAGCCCTTCTTTGCTCACTGATCCACATGTGGCCCCTGATGTCCTTTTGATCAGTATCACAGTCAATTTATGCTTTTTGCAGCTGCAGATATCCTAACAGATGTTGACTTAGCCCATAAGGTTGGGACTCATTTCAAGAACCTTTCCTCTGAACGTGCAGTCACCGCCGTCACTTCACTGAGCCCCGATGATGGGTGTCAGAAGATCACACTCACCAGCAACAGTCAGAAAAACCTAGAATGAGTCTTCTTACATTTTGATCCTCAGTTTGCCCATTTGAAAACCTGAGTATAGTATTTAGGCTGGGTGATTACTCAAATCCATGGATCTACAATCTTGTACCCTCATACCTACCTTTTATGTTGACAAGTGAAAGCACAGGATTTCCCAAGCCCTGTCTTGAATGGGTCCACCTATTCCAAGCTCCTCAGAGGAGGAAGATTGGAAAAACTTGTCTGTGACTAACTCTAACAAAGGATGAGGCAAGAAAGCATATTGTGCAATTGATAACTGAGCTCTAGACCAGCAATAGTTTAACTTCTAATCAAATACTGCTATTGTGGTCCCATACCTCCTTAAGTATCCTAGCCATTGGGTATTTAAGGAGGTGACTGAGGTCAGATGAAGTTATAATGTGCAGACTTGAGCCATGAGAACTGATGGCCTTATAAGAAACAGGAAGATATACCCAACCTCCCTGTTCCCTGTCCTCTACTTCACATGAGGGCACAGTGAAAAGGTTACCAACTGCAAGCCAGGAAGAGGGCCCTCCCCCAACCCAAATCCTTTTGAAACTAGGTCTTGGACATCTTGTCTCCAGAAAAGGAGAGAATGCATTTGGTAATATTTTGTTATGGCAACCCAAGCAGACTAAGACAACATTCAAGACTTCCAAAAAGTGCTTACAAATAGTAAGAGAACTTGAAATTGGTCACTTGTTTTCCCCCATTTCCATGTGAGTTATTCCTGTCATTGTTATCCCAAGGTTTTTATATAATGTTTTGTGTTTTTAAATACTCACAATCACTTATTAATTACTAGTGTAGGGTCCTGGACTGGGGTGTTTGGGACTTTTATCTCCAAAAGTCAAACAGGGAAGGGAATAAATATACAGCATTTTGAACAAGGATAAGAACAGAGAAATGGAGGACTTTCCCTGGGGAATAAGATGAAGTAATTCAATAGAAACATTTGAACATCGCTGCATTATCAATGGGCAATGTGTTGTGCAAACAGTTTTCTCAAATAGTTTTCTCCCTTAAAATGAGTTTTTAAAAAAGCATAGTTCTCTCCTGCCCTTTCTTCTATTTCCTGCCACTATGAAATCATTTTCCAACCAAAGAAAAATCTAAGAACATGTTATGAAACTGAAACTGCTTTTGACTTAGAGCCAGAACTATGCATTCTTCCAATACACTGGTATTGTGAGAAGGAAACAGTAGCCACAATCAGGAGCTTTTTCTCACTCATTTCAATGACTCTCATTTTACCAGGACATAAACACCTTGCTGAGAAGGTTGGGATATCATTTGTAACTCAAAGACTGCAGATGGCATTGCAAACTTGTTAAAAATGTTTGGAAGACAATTTGAGAAGGAGGATTCTTGGGATCATCCTGAGGCTGCAAACTTCTGTATATGGTTTTCTTGTGAGATCAGCAAGACAAGGAAGACCAGAGACGTGAAGCTGTTTGCCTAAGAACACACAGTAAGTTAGAGACGCTTATGTTCTTAGCGCATGGCCCAGAAACAGTAATATTGTGGGGTGCTCATTTAAATGTCTGTGGGTGAACAAATAAACAAATTCTGATGCTTGAACACTTCAATGCCTTCTCTAGAGAGGGCCAAGGGAAGAAAAATATACATGTCCAATAGTATTTATTAGGGAATTCATTAAAATCATGAATAGACAATGAAATAACGATAATTTCCTTAAAATAGGGAAATGTTTTAATTATTTTTCCCAGCAACTTGATGAACAATTAGACACCTATTCACTAAATATGTATTTGCCAATCCACGATTCTGTATTTGAAAATATAAAAGCCTATTTTCACTGAATGTTTTAAATGGACTTTTCTCTAATTAGGAGTAAATTAGAAACTGTAGTTTTCCATTTAGCTGCTTTTTGAAATCCATTGGAATGTAAGTTTCCAGATTTGGTACTAGGTGGGAGGGATATTGTGCTTGGAATTCTGGACTCAAGCAGAAGATGGGCTGTTTAATACCCACGTGCTGAGCTTCTGCTTCCATTTTCATTAAAAGAAGGTCTGGCCTGGGCTTCATGTTCCTTTTTGTACATTCTATCAATAGAACTTGAATGATGAATCTCTCACGTGAATTATGTCCATTCATTTCACCTGACCATGCAAGGATTTGAACTGTATATTGTGCTGTGTCTGGCTGACAACTGAATCATGAAGTTGGAGAACCTCACATCATGAGACCTGGGCTAGCTCCATTAAGACATGACCCCATACTCAAACCACGCCACACCAACTTCATCACCTGGCAGAAGAAAGAGACAGCCAGACAAAAACAAACAAACAAAAAAACAAAACAAACAAACAAACAAACAAAAAACCCCCCAACTTTTTGGAACCTGCCAGCTCCTTTCAGTGGCGTTTATGAATGTTCTATGATAGAAAAAAGTAAGGACACATCAGTGGTCAACACCCCAATAATACAAAATTGAAATTTCAGAGAAATAGCAGACCAGCTGCATGCTATTCAAAAATCTGCATGCCCTAATGATACACACCAAAGTTTGCCTTACGAATGTGAGGTCAAAGTGTAGCCAAAGCTGTCCCTTCACTTTATGTTCAGATGCTTTTCAAGACTAGCTTTGCTTGTGACCAAGCTCTTATGCGAAACCAATAAGGCTGATTGTTTTGGTTGTAGCCTCAAAGAATAAGATACCATCAATTATTCTAAAAGCACTGTGAGTGTAAAAGCAAAGTAAGTGTACTAAAACATGATTTATTTGAATGGAGCCACTTAGAATTAGTATGAAGTCTTAATTTTTTCTTCAAAATGCAACTGTTGACATTGTGCTGGTTCTAAAAGTAATCATTACTTATTATAACTAGTAATAACTTCTATTACTAGCATAACATTTGATTGCTCCAGCTTTATACTATAACCAACACCAAACAATTTCACCAAACCTTCTAACAAATATTTAATGGTCGCTTAAAATAAATTATGCCACACTCTCCACAGTCTACAACCAGCTTATAGGTCCAATGCCTGCTTTTGCAAGCAGCAGTTTTACTGGAACACAGCTATGCTCATTCGTTTACAGATTTTCTGTGCCCACATTCACAGGAAAAGAGCAGAGACAAGGAAGCGATAAAAGAAACAATATGGCTTGCTATCTTATTCTTACTATCCCATTCTTCCCCAAAAGTGAACACAAGCCACAGTCTAACTTCCAGCCCATGTGAGCCCAAGAATAACCTTTTATAATAATTTTATCAGATCTAATCATTCTCATGGAAGGATAATTCTTACTGAATTTCATAGAATTTTTATACTTTAACTGGTGAAGATTTCAAATTATTTTTTATAGGCTGAATTTGTAAATTTCAAGGAACAGGGAATTAATGAAGCATATAAAAGAAATGTGGCAGAAATCGACAAGAAACTTGCTTTAGAGGACATTCACAGACTCGTTATGGAACCACAGGATACTGGGTTTTTCCTGGAGTATGAATGGAGAGTTTGATATTGAATATTACTTTAAGTATTTTAAATATTATACTAGAAATCCTGGGAGCAGAGGAAGGGATTTTTTAGGATATCCTGTTATACTCTTAGTGAGGAAATGGTGTGCAAAGCATAGTCTGAATATTAGCCTTCTGAAAGCTCAGAAATTTTGCATTACCTAAATTCAAATGAATTGCTCTTTTTCTGCAGGGTAGCCCATTTTAGGGAAAATAGGCCATGTAACTCCCATCTCTGAAACCAAAGCTCTATGCACCATGCTCTAAGTTCAAGCTCATGGCTAAGGTGCTTACTTTTACTGAAAAGACTTCTATTTCTAAATCAACCAGATATTCTGTGTCTTTAATTGTTGAGCTTAGTTGATTTACATTTAGAGTGACTACTGATATCTGAATATCCATTAATGACATTTTTTTTTGTGGTTCTATCTAATCCCTTCTTCAGCACATTATGCATGTTCCTCTTCTTGGTTTTCTTTTCCCAATTTTCTAACCTCCAGTCTACAAGATTAAGCCATGAGAAAGCCATTTTGAAAATCCAGGCCATCAAAGACAAAGATTGTTATGCATGGTATGAAGGCTCAAGAACCAGGTAAGTGCTTCTGGTGTTGTTGAGCAGTGGCCCTAAGAAGTTCAAGGGTTCACCTAAGGGAGCGGCTGCTCTACCTCCACCCCACTGAGGATCTGCCTGCTTAGCTGGGCTTAAAGGGTGAAATGCCTCCTTAGTGTTAAGAATGTTTTGGATTTGGTCTCTGTGCTCTGGGTCCCTATTCAAAGCCAAGTGTCACTGGTGGTGAGATTCCACCCTCTCATCTCTTGTGCCTTGCCAAGAGCCCCTCTAGATCATACAGTTCAAATAAAGTCTACTTCTGAATCTTCCTTCTTCATCTCAGCACTTCTGGCTTTAGTTAAAGTATCTAACATACTGTGCAGTTTTTTTCCCACCCACATTATTGTGCAGTGGACTTCACGAGAGCAAGAACCATACCTGCCTTGTTCACACACCCATTTGTGACAACATGGATGGAACTGGAGGAATAAGTCAGAAGGAGAAAAATAAATACCAGGTGATTTCACTCATATGTAGAATATAAAGAAACAAAGCAAGAATCAAAAAAAAAAAAAAATCCTAGAAATCTGACTGCAAAATTGAGGCTACCAGAGGCTGGAGGGTGGGGCCCCAATGGACTGTGGTGGAAGATTATAGGTACCGTGGGTGGAGGTGTGGTGTGATAACAAACATTTGTAGAGGTGTGACCCTATACCCCCAAATATATGCAGTGCTATAATCAAAAGGATATCGGTGAATATAATTAAAAATAAAATAGAGAAAAAATATATTTATCTTTCGTTGCTATTTCTCTTATGTTTTCCAACTTATAAACATAATAGAAAATACACAGATGCTCTGTTGTTTGTATTCATCAGAACTATAGTTCCTATAGGTACCTGTCTATACATAAACTTAAGGAATTCCCTGTAAAGTTTGATCAATTAAGGCTGACTTTAATCATCCTGACTGTAGATGATGAGGACATTAAGGTCTTCCACACTCGTATGTCTCTCCCAGGCAGGATGTGGCCTTGGCCTCAGCCCAGTCCCACTCTTCAGCATTTCATCTCCCCAAGTCACTTTCAAAAGCCCAACAGAAAACACAGAGGTGGAACAAGCATTCCATCAAGGTCCACCCGTGAATGCATGAGCACAAAATATTAGCTAAATTCCAGACTGCCTTATTGAATTCTCCTCTTTAGGGAACATAAAAATTGATCAGTTCTTGAAAATTCAAAGTACAGGGAGAAAGGTAATTTTCAGACTTTGCTTTCCGGCTGTCAGGTAGGAAATAACAACCACAGCCCTAACTCAGGGGTGTATTTCATCAACTTTTCCTCCTGTTAAGCAAGAATAGCAAAGTAATCAACTTAAAAAAATGATTTTACAACAGGCCTGCGTATGTGTACAAAGTTATTTGCAAAGTTTTTGGCGTATGCATCAATAATTTCCAGAGTGTTCTCTCTGGGAGGCCTCTAATGTCTCTAGATCTGAAGGCCACAAGTTCTCAAAATCTTCTTTGGCGAGAAGCTATGCTATGAGCTTTTGCCCGGTTCTGTGGTAATGTTACTGCAGCCCTGATAGGCAGAGACTGTGATCCCCTCTGTGTAGGCAGGAACCACAGATTCTGAGAGCTCAGTGGACTTGCCAGTGGTCCCCAGGACCCGGCAGAGCAGGGCCTGTTGTGTCTGGGTCCAAGGTCGCTTGGTGCTCCCAGGGCTACAATGGGGCCATCCATGCTTAATTGCAGGGTGCTGGGAGACAGCCTGGGCTGTAAGTTGACAAGATCCAGCTAATTTCTCCCCTGCTGGGCTCTAACCCCAGGCCTGTCTTTCGACTTTTGCACTTGACATGGAGTGAAGAAGAAAAAGATATATGGGCTAATGTTCACAAAACAGAGGAATCTCTTGGAGAAGAAATTTCCATTATGTAGGTCCAAGAACTAAATGCATGGTGTGATCTAAGGGTGGGAGGTCTAAGTTGCAGGTTCCATAAAAATCAACCCCAAAATTCACCCAAAATAGTTCACTGAGCTTTTCTTGTACAACAGCTCAATATCCATATTGACATTATCAAAAAATAACTGGCAGAAAAAAGTCATCAAGAAAATACATACGCACACAATTCTATTTAAAAGTAATGGCACACACTAGAAGTTCATTTGCCAGTAGGGTTTAGACACAACATGACAGTGTGCCAAGCACAGGCTGGCATAGTCAGCTCAAGATATCAGCATCACAATTCCTTCGAAGTTTTCATTTTATGAAACTGGAGTTGATTTGATCTTGGAAGAACAAGAGAATTGGTAACAAGGAAGGGTAAGAGGACTGGGATTCCAGAAAGGAGAGGCTGGGAAATAGAGGCCCCTTTCATGGGCCAAGTAGCTCCTGTCCCAAGGGAGCAAGACCCATGGGCAGCAAGGGAGAGGTTGAGGCAGAACCCGGAAGAGCCTGACTGTCGCCAAAGCTTTTTTTTTTTTAATATAAAAGTTCATTTTTACAAATGTTGTGCCTTTTTCCATCTCAGCTGTAATCCCTGTGGGCTTTCCATCACCAAATCACCCGTGTGCCATCACCATAGTCCAGTTCATGCCACCCCTCCCCCCATTTTTGTTCCTATTCCCCACTCCACCCCCGTAAAATGTCTCTGCTATATAGCTGTTCATTATTATTTTCTCCCCTGGTCCTTTATACTCCTGCTATGAGTGAAACCATTCGGTATTTTTCTTTTTCTTTCTGGCTTATTTCACTAAGCATGATCTTCTCTAGCTCTATCCACATTTCTGCAAAAGGCATGAGTATCTTTTTTGATTGCTGAATAATATTCCATTGTGTATATGTACCACATCTTTTTAATCCAGTCATCTACTTTCGGGCATTTGGGTTGTTTCCATGTCTTTCCTATTGTAAATAATGCAGCAATAAACATGGGGGTGCAGGTGTCTTTTGAATCAGTGTTTTTGTGTCTTTTGGGTAGATACCTTGCCTAGGGAAGGTTTTAGGAGTCCTCACTCTGGTTAAAGAGAATGGGCTGTTATCACTTACTGGGTGGGAACACTATGAGGCACTATCCTAGGAGGTTGATAAGTTTAATTTCCACACAGGGCTGCAGGGTACCTATTTAGATCTTTAAGTGGAGGCCACTGAATCTCAGTCAGGGTCAGAAGCCAGACTACAATTCCCTGGCTAATAGCAGGGGAAGGATTCAAGGAAGGTCAGTCAGCTCCAAAGTTCATATACTCCTGTGGCTTCTACTTCACAACTGCACAATAGTCAACTGATCTCATCTTTGTGGAGGAGGTTGAGGGGGAAGAAGGAGGGTGAAGCATAATAATAGGATTAAGATGAGATGACTCCTCTGTTCCAATAGAAAGAACCAGGACAAGGCAGGTGACAGCTAATGTGTGTTCTACATTGAAAGATAAGGCTCAATTACTTGATTTAGTCTTCACAGAAACTCCTGGATACAGAAACTATCACTCTTCCTAATATAGATGAAGAAACAAAAGCTTAAGCAAGGTAAGTTATTTGTCAAAGGCCACGAACATATTAACAAGTTGAACTTACTGTCAAAACAGCTCACATGTGTGCAGGATAGAGGAGAAGGTAGAAGAATCTGGGACAGGGCCCTCAGCAGGGCTGGGACTGAGAGAGTGAGTGCAATGGATAAAGCTACACTTATGTAATGGTCTGAAGCTTAGGAGAGCGGAAATGGCATGTTAAGGTTGATAAATAGAGGGTGAGGCTTTCCAGTGGACAGAACGCAGAAAAAATGCTTGGAGATGTTTCAACTCAGTTATACTTGACCAGTGCAGAGTAAAACAGTACAGGACTCCACAGAGAACACACAAAATGGATTTGATGTGGGTCACTGGTGACCTTCAAAAGAACCATTTCAAGAGGGAGGAAGACTGGGGCTGTACTGAATAAAGGGGTGAAAGAATAGGGAGATGAGGCAGCGGAGCCAGAGAATAAGGCTTCTTTCACATGATAGCCAAAGCACAGGGACCATATGAGACAGCTTTATCACACAGAGTCAAAGAAAGTCCTTCCAAAGGATGAAAGAAACTAATGCATCTATTTAGGGGTATTTATTCTAGTGCCACTTAGTGTCTGCCTTCCTTCTCAGAGGGCACAAGCTCCATTCGCCCGGAGAAGTGCAACAGCAGCGTCAGCAGCAGAGATAGGTGAGCCCACAGAGCCCACCCTATCTTCTGTAGGTGTGAAACCAGAAACAGGGGAGTGCGGGGCTTCCTGAAACTCGCTTTTGTAAACAGTCACCTGCCCTACAGGGCTCCACTTGCAAGCTGCACGTGGTCCCTAGACATGAAGGTCTTGACCTTGGTGGTGGAGGAACATTGCTGCCTTCAGGGGGAAGCCAGGGGCAGCAGGCTGGGAGCTGCTGCGAGAGGGTGTCATGAATGAAACGCAGAGGAAGAAAAAGCAGGGAGAGGACACTGGCCCAGGACCAAGGGAGCCGTGTAATGGCAGCCAATGTGAGGCCTGCCCAGGAAGCCGAGGAAGTAAAGAAAAGCTGTAAGAAGCTGTTAAGGCCTGTACAGGAGAGCTAAGTGTGTGGGTGTCGGAGACCAGCTCCAACTTTTGAGGTGTCTGGAGGCAATACAGGCAGGACCCTAAGATGGGAAGGCGTCCGCGTGCGGAGGTTCCAAGAGGGGGAGAGGGGCCGGTGTGAGGAAGACACGGGAGTTGGGAGTTGGAGTTGGGTGCAAATCTTCCTGCTCTGCCTTCAGCAGAGGTTTATTTTATACATTTCCAGCAGGCAGGGGGATGGCATTAGCATACG
>NW_004567141.1:66191-87062 GCF_000260355.1 Condylura cristata
GAAAGTTGCTCAGAATATTTTGATATTACGATTATACAAAAAAGGGAGGTCATAACACAAGTTAGCATGGAAAGTCTGATCTTTCAGAGCTCTTCCCGAGCTACCCGGAATCTGTCAGACGATAGCCGTCGCATAGCTTGTGTCATGTGGGGTGGTTGCATCATTTACTTTTTTTTTTGAATGCCTCTTACCTTTTGCAAAATGCAAAGATCAAGGAGACACAAAGTCTCATTGAGATAAAAGGGTTGAGAGGTGGGTGATGGGCTTTTAGGCGATTTTATCACCTCAATGGGCAAATAAAGGGAACATCTGAGTGCCAGAAAGCACTCGGAAAGGTGAAGAGAGAGGTTTAGGCATCACACCTGTGGTCTCAGTGGGCTAGCTCCCAGAAGACTGAGCCCCGAATAACAGGAATGGTAGGGTTTGATACAGTTTGCATGTGGAAACTTTCCATGCTTGAGCACGGCTATGAGGTAGCTTTGCCAACTTGACTTTATCAGAAGCCTGTAGAACACCTGAAGGGGCCATGATGACCGTGGCCATTATTGTGGGCATGTGGCTCTGTAGCCTTCATAACTTCACTTCACCCTCACTCTCTTCTTCAAGGAAACTGGCTTTCTCTTCCATATGGGCTGGATAAGCTGTCCTAAGGCATCATGTTCTTAAAAATGAATTCTGCGTTTGGAATGTCTTAAAATTCAGCCTGTCATCCTCCATGGTGGCAAACGGCCAGCTTAGTCCACTCTTATTAAATAAGCAAAATTAAACATTGATGATACTATAAAAACCATACGACTGAGAATGAAACTGACTTCGCCCCCCTCCTTCACCCCTTCACTGTGTATGGACATCCTCCTCATCCACAAAGCTTGGCTGCAATCCAGGTTCTCCCCACGCGCCATCACTGGCCTCGCTGGAGACCATGCAATTCGGAAGAAGCTCAGATGCTTCTTTCCACTCATTCCTGGTCCCTTTTGCTTGCTTTCATTGCTCATTTATGAAGCTTAAGTGAATCCAAATTTTATGAAGGGCCAGCAATATGTATTAAGACAAAGAGACATGGGTTCTACTTCACAGAGACTCACAGACCCATAAGGAAGGCCAAAAGAGGGTGAGATAGGCAGAGAGCTCCCCCATAGGCTGGGCATGATGATCTGGGGGCTGTGAGTGTGCGGTGGGTACAGCTGCACTGAATGAAATTAAGTGAAGGGTCTTGACACTATAAGCATGAGCTTTGAATTAAACCACTCCCATATAACGGTTCCCTTTATATGTCAATTGAGGTGATAAAATCAGCTAAAAGCCCATCACCCACCTCTTAACCCTTTTATCCTTTTTTTTTTTTTTTTTTATCCCAGTCACAAGTCCTGGCTTAGGAGCTATAAAAACTTAGGCAGGTAACTTAACCTCCTTAAACCTTGGCTTCATCTATAAAAACAGGGATAAGGACCAGGTGGGCTGCTGTGAACACTATGTGAGATTTTGTGAGAAAGTGCTTTGCCTAGGCAAAGTGTTCAGTGAAGTTCTGTAAAGGTCTCACCCCCTGTGAGATGTGCAAGGCTGTGGGGAAGGGAGACTGGCACCTTGAATAAATGTGGAATTGCCAGAGGGATGATGGATGGGGGAGCCACTGTAGGGAAGTTCACCCCAGAATAGCATATAGCACTCTTGGAGGGGAGGAAGACACAGTCTGTGAGGTGCATGCAGCATGGGGAGCTGCAGATCGCAGCAGGGGTGAGGCTGGGAGGGACCAAGGCAGGTATCAGCGCTTCCTGTAGAGTGTGAGAAGGCATTAAAGGGTGACGGTGTGCCTGACCCAGTGATGATAATCAGATAATCAGATGTCACCAGGAAAGACATGCTCACTGGCAATGCCTCACTGCCCCCCATCTTCAAGATCCCTGGCACCCTGTTGATTCTGTGCTGAACACAGAATTCCTGACAGGTCAACCGTGGACAGAATGCGTTCCACTCATTCAGTCTATAAAGCCACAGACAAGTGATGCTTAGATGACTTCTCGTTTGGAAAGAGATTTAGGTCTAGAGGTCTTTATTTCCTTTAGCAAAGATAGGGACAAATACAGGTGATATCTAAACACAAGAGTGAGTAAAGAATCAAAAGGTGCATTAAGCAATCATATTGCATTGGGGATTTTGGTTCTTGACTTGTAAAACAAGTCATTCTAAAGGTGTGTGGACACTTGGCCCAACTTAGTGGTGGGGCACGCACATTGTCACTCACATACATGTGTGGACACACACAGGTACTCTGGAGAGACTGGAAACAACATGCTTAGTATTGTTTTTGCTCAATTTTGAATATTCTAGGAAAATGAGAGATGGCAGGAAATCTTAAACCCTCCTTTTCTAGGTGCTTTTCCATCTTCCCTCCAAAGATATGAAATTCAGAGACCATAAGTTTAGGTGCAAAAACTATGGCTGACCAGCCAGGATGAGTTCAATGCCCTTTGAAGCAGTGAAGGGATGCTCTGGGACTGTCTCTGGAGATGCAGCCTGAATACAGCACAGCAGCAGCAGAATCCAATTCCTCTGCACCCCAGCAAACTTCCAACAGAGGGTTTTGCAAACATCCCTTGTTCTATCATCAGGGTTCCTCTCCACCCACTCTGGAGGAATGTTATTATACTATGTCAGTGAGTCAGAAAATATGACACATTGTGGAGCTTAAATGAGCTGCTGGGGTGGCCTTGCAAACGCACCAAAGTTGAGTTTAGGACTCCCAGGACATGTGTCCAGGTCTTTGCTCACCCTTTACTGAGCTTGGGCTCATGAGAACCAGCAGCTCTTCTTCTGGGACATGGTGGCAAGGTTATGGAACCTCATACCAGGTATGGAGGCAGTGCGAGTTGGGGAGTTTATCAGTGGTCACCTATTCCCACCCTAACACATTTGTCTGGATTTCACACTCTGAGAGCTGGCATGCAGGGCTGAGGCATTTCCTCAATGGGTACCATGGACGGAAGTATGAGCAAGAGAAAGTGGTTTAAGGCTGAAGATTCGCTAAACGATTAATACAGAAAACTGTCAGATGATCCAGCCAGTTCACTGGAAGGAGAGAAGCTTATGCCCTAAAGCAGTACACTGTGCACAAATGTTCCTAACAGCATTATGGGGGACAGTCCAAAGGTGGAGGGTCTTGAGTAGGTCTAGTATCCAGGGAAGGGTGGATAGGTCCACAAGGTGTGTTCTATGCACCTCCATTGATTAGCATGCAGCCTTCGAAAGGAAGAAAATTCTGACATGAGGCTACCACATGGATGCACCTTGCAGACAGTACACCAAGTGAGATACACCTATGTCAGAGAGGCAGGACTATTTTATCTCACTTATATGAGATTCCAAGAGGAGCCGGACCTACAGAGACAAAGCAGAAAGCAGTGGCCAGGGCTGGAGGGAGGAGCCACCATTGAGCAGGAATAGTTTCAGCCTGGGCTCAAGAGGCAGCTCGGGAGATGGGTGGCGATGAGTGTTAACTGTGAATGTGAATCAGTTTCATGTCACAGAACTGTTCACTTGTAAATGGTTACAGAGGTCAATTTTAGGTTGCATATTTTTCATCACCATTTTTTAAAGGGGGTGGAAGTAGATCCTGACAATATCATTCCTCCTTGTACCCACATTAGGCAGGAGACCTATGAAGGCAGGGGCCACGGGTTGGCTTACCAAGCTGTTAGGGCACCTGGCATAGGGCCTGGCGTGCAGTGAGTTCTATAAAAAAAAATGTTGAAGTCAGTGAACCAATGCTGAGCCACTCTGTGCAGAAACTGGCTTCCTCAGTCACTGGGCTTTGCTTCTTGACATCCGAATCATGTTTCTTAGCAATATCTAGTCACAGATTGTCCTCCGTTGATGAGGCAGATCTCTATATAGCTAGGTTACTAAGGGCCTGGCCCAGCTTCCTGTCATTTGGTCTCACTGACCAATAAAACAATGGTGTGGAGTGGACAGGAGCTACTTTGCTGAATGGATACAGAAAATGTCATTTGGAGTAAAAAGAACTTCATGCAAGTTGAACAGCAGAGCATTTTATTATCCTAAGATCTTAAGAAGATGCAGTAGGCTCTAGTCCTGCTGGCCATCAGCATCAGCTAACTGGGGAGCTGGTTAAAAGCCCATATTTTCAGGCATCACCCTCTGATATTCAAGATACTATGTCTGGGATGGGCCCTGGGAATCTGAATGTTTGTTTATTCACCTAAGCTGCTGAAGAAAGGTATGTGTCTACTTTCTTGAGTGTGCCTTTCTCCCCAAATTACAAGTTCCTGGATGACAGGAAATTGGTCATATACACTCTGTGTATCACCTACAGGACCCTCTAGGAGGTGAATATGGGCTTTGCTGTATCGAGCGACAGATAACCCTGTGAGGATAAAGCTAGGTCTAGGTAAGGTTACAGCTACATGTACCATGCTAACACCTTGAAATCTAAATCCCAACTGCAGCAGCAACTCATTCTGGTGATCTGGCACAGGGGGAAAATATATAATTTATGCACATACACATACATGTAAATGCATATACACATACATACTTCATATACTCAAATCATATATACATGTAGAACTATAACCATATATGCCAGTATATACATAAATATCTATACATATATAATACATGTGCACATTGCCATTGGGAACAGTATCAGCAAGAGTTGATTATTCCTTTAGGTCCACATCTGTTCTCTCAAATACTTGGCATTCAGAGACTTATGAATAACACATGTCAAATCACAGGAGAGTCCAAGAGGCAGAAAGCAGCGTGCAGGTCCAGCAAAGTCTGTTTAAGCTAGAACAGCTGCAGACACAGAGCCTCAGTTACTTTAAACAACAGTAACATCCGTGATGCGAATTATAAATGGCAGTTTCAGGCAATCGAGGTTGTTATGAAGCCCATTTATAACAAGGAGGGGTGGGTGGGTGATTTTTTTTTTTTTTTCAGAGATCCATCCCCAAATTGTGGCCTCTTTATTTTGGAGTAATGTCTGAATTCTGTCCACACATTAGGTGTGTTTTGAAGAGTTTTCTGTTCAATGATCCTTTTCCAGTAACGTGCATTAACTTAAATTCATCAACACTTGAATATGAAACAAGTCTACATACCCTATAGCTAGACACGTCTCCTAACACTTAAGAATACCTTTATTTATGAATACTTTAGGGAAATGGTGAAGACTGTTTCTTTCCCAAGTCTGAAACATCCTCCACACAGGTTCTCAATCATGGTTGCTGGACCAGCCAACCAACATCACTTAGGCACCTGAGTCAGGCTCTAGGGTAAAGCGCAGGGCTCTGAGTTGAAGCTCTTTTAGATGAGTCTGAAACTCATTAACCTTGAGGGCCTCTTTTTAGCATGTTTTTGGTGGAACAATCTGCAGGGAAGAAACGTACTATTCACAGCAGCACCACTCACATGCCTTGTCTCCACGTGACCTTTCACATGACACACAGCAACTCCCAGGGTGTCTGTGCTTGATGAGCTACACACTGGAAACTGCTACACAAGTCAGCAGGCAGTATATTCATGCACACTTGGCAACCTATAATGGCAGGGAGAAATCTGTGTTGCATTATTCTATGTGCCAGATGTATAGATGTGAACATTCTGGTTGATGCATCAGACATAGCCTTGCCTGCCTCAGATAGACTGATTCAATAATGGCAGATTCAACAGTGAACATCTGAAGAATGGATATGGATAGTATGAAACACTCGGTGGAGGAAGATGCAAAGGCAAATTCAGAGGGACAATGGACAATTCAACATTACTTGGGTCATTAATTTGCTTTGCAAGCTCTTCTCACCCTTCTCTTGTCCTCATTGCCTCGGCTAAGGGCACCAAAACACCTGCCTCAGCACATATCAGATAATTTCACAGGAGAAACACTTTCAGAAATCCTAAGTCCAAGGGCTTTAGAAAGGTCATGATCGTCAGTGAGGCTGGTGCTATGGTCTGATTGTGTTTCCCCAAATTCATATGTGGAAATACTCAGCCTCCCAGGTGATGACAATGGAAGATGGGCACTCTGGATTCCCAGTCATGAATGCTCCTGTGAATGGGATCACTGCCTCCACAGGGGGGCCCTGCCCCGGAGCAGGGGCCCAACAAGATGCTGCCACCTGTGTTCTGGAAGAGGGCTTTCTCCTCACACTGAATCTCCAGTGCCATGATCCTGGGTCTCACGGCCTCCAGAAATGTGGGAAGTAAATTTCAGTTCTTCATAAGTCCGAAGTATTTTGTTATAGCAGTCTGCACAGACTAAGATAGGTGCCAAGTACAGTGTCACACTCACACTCACGGCAGGTTGCTATTACTCACTGGATCCTCTTGACCCCTGCAGTCAGGCCTCTAGTTTGATGGGCCTGCTGCTTGCAGTGAGCTGAGGTTTGGGGACCTGGTGAAAGAGATCCCCTTTGCTGCTCCAAAGCCAACAAGGTCCTGGAAAAGAACTTTAAGACATCAACAGCCAAGTGACCCTGATTATATCAAGGAACTGGTCAAAAGCAGCTGTTGGTTCAGGGATTAGCCCCCAGACTTAAATGGTGTCTGGCACTCAGCAGAAAACTCACACTGATGTGCTTTCTAGGTTTGGCACACCCCTGTATTAATCTTGTTCTGATCTGGGGATCAGTGAATAAGAATAGGGTGACTAGGCCCACCCTGGTGGTGCAACGGGTTAAAGTACCGTACTAAGAAGCTAAAGCCATTCAGGATTAGTTCAATCCCCACCCCGGAGGTAACCACATGGCGCAGCAGACCTCTCTTGACCGGCCCGTTGCTCCCCTCAGCATATGCCTGTTCTGCTCCCCACTCTGTCTCTGGTGAATCCTCTCACCACCCCTGCACCTCTGGCCAGTACCCCAGTTCTGTATGCATAAATAAATAGATCTTTAAAAAAAAAAAAAGAGTAGGGTGGCTGTTAAAACAGCTTGAACATATATAAAAACTCAACTATAACAAAGAAGGGCTATCTGACAGAACTTTCTGCAGTGACGGAAATGTTGCTGATCTGTGATGTGGCACCCACTTGCCATGTGTATCCGCTAAGCACTGAAATGTGGCTAATGGAGTTTAGGGGAAAATGTGGCTAATGGTTGCCATATAGACAGTACACCAAAAGAGGCCTACAGCACTGCCAATGAGGCTGTATCCCCTCAATACTTCACCCCCAAAGTTCTCTATCCAACCAGTTGGAAGTGGAAAGGAACATGGAGAAGTAGGGAGACAGCAATGCTACGAAGTGGTATCTAGTATTTCCCTTTATTCTCCATGGGTAAGAATTTGTCATATGGTAACACATGGATGCAAAGGACTCTGGGAGATGTAGTTCTGGTGTCCTATCAGGGAAGGTGAGATGTGCCTTTTATTAGTAACAGCTACCTCTGTCTGCAAATGTCTATGAGGCAAGAGGATTCTTTCCCAGGATTCTCTAAGACCTCCTCCTCTACTATCTTCTCTGAACATAGAGTATCAATATCAGACACAGACGAAGCATGCTTCAATTCAGCTACCCACATGTTCATGTAGTTCCTGCCAGAACCTTGCCTGTGACACACCTTTCTGGTTCTAATCAGGTGCCTGAGACACTTGCGCACTTGTTCTCGCTCAGCACCAAATGTTCTGGCTCCCCCATTTCTCCTTCCCCTGAAGAGGCAAACCCTATCACTCCTCCTCTGAGACCCTGGGTGGTCTGAATTTGCGACCAAGTGCATCTGACCAACACCCACCATCCTGTCACCAGCTTCTTCAAGTCTTACAGGTGACAAATACCATTAAACCGGCATCTTTAACACCAGTGCAGAAGGAAGGGCCAGTGTGGAAGCCTGGGCAGCACCCGGGGGTGTGGGGATTGAAGGAGGGGCCAACTCTGCAGTTTCCCATAACCCATGTAAAAAGGAGTTTAAAAGGTCTGGATGTTGGCCCCAAAGCACGAAAGCACTTGTTCATAAATTTTTCCTCTAGCAGCCTCAGGGTGGATTCAATGTCTGCTCTCAATGGGCAGCCTAGTAGGAAGAAAGATGCCATCACCCAGAAACACATCCACGGCATTCTGGCCCTTGCTTAGAGCTGTGAGCAATGCTTCCCCCTCCCTCCTCGGAACTGAGCATGTGAAATGGTCCATATTCCTGCCTGCTTTGGGGAGGGGTCTGCAGTGCTGGTTGGCTCATTTTTTGTCACGTCTCTCTATAAATCATCAAAGGCTGGGACCAGTGGGGAGCATGTGCCTCATCTGTGGCTCCCCTGAGCTATAAGAGCTGTGTCAGTAGAATTCAGCACCCCGGGGGGACATGCCTGCTCAGGGTAGCCAACAGGACCCACCCAGCCAACACTATTCTTGCTATCAGTGTTCTGCTCCCAGCTATGTGGCCTTAGAGAAATGTTTCCTCTCTGAAGTTTAGATTTGTCTTTTCCAACAGAGTTATTAATTTGAATCTGTGCACCAAATCATGTCTACTTATGAGCTCAGGATGGTTTTTACATTTTTTTAAGGTTTCTAAAAACACACCAAAGAAAAATATAAAATTGAAGCTATGTGTGGGCCTCAAAAATTTTTACTACCTTACCCTGTAAAGAAAAACTTTTTTGACCAACCGCTGCTTTAAAACAAAGACAATAAACTAGAGCAAGTATTTTTGTTCTTGTTGACTTTGCTCACTCCCTAGTGGAACCATCTCTCTATCCAGGGAACTCACAGGGAAGGGAGCCCAGAGAGTGAACTAGGAAACAAAGACCTGAGGTCCAATCAGGCCATGGGCCCTTCCCTGTAGGGCTCCTTGGCTGGCCCCTCAGGTTCTTGTCACATAGCCTCCGACAAAAAATAACCAGGAAAATCCTTTTATTTTTGACCTTGACATTCTTTGTTTGGGGTTGGGAGTAGGAGTAGTACTTCTCAGTGGTTAGTGCTTAAGCTTGGAATCAGAAGATTAGAGCTGAGCCCCAGCGTTCTCTTTTATCACCTACAGTCATAGATAGACCACTAACTGGCCTAGTTCTCCATGACCTCACAGGGGGAATCAGGAGAGAGACTGCATGTAGTGTGAAACGGTTAATGTGTGGACAGTGGGCAGCAGCAGGTCTGGCAAGATGCTGTGAGACATGAGCCAGTGGACACCCTCATTACTAGTGTGGGAACACACTCTGTTGATCCAGCTTTCATACACACCTGCCTCTCGAAACGGCTTACAGATACCCTCCAGGGGTCAGAAAACACCCAGGTTCTAAAACATCTATGCCTCAACTGGGAACACATATTAACTACAAACCAGTCAACACTGGGCATAGTGCTCAGTCTGTTGCCACCAAGAAGTCCACAAGGGCGTGAATTATCTTCCCTGAATTTCTCTACAGTGCCTGCTCGCCTACAGTACATCATCAAGGAAGGAGAGGATGCAGAAATGGACAGTGTCCAGACCAGAGGGAATGACCCTTCCATATCCCCCTCCATGCTGTACTAATAAACACACACAAAAAGCCTTATATCTAAATAAAATATCTTATGGCTAATGAGAGGCAGCAGTTTTCTCATCACTCCACTGACAAGTTTATGTGCTCTACAACTGTAGTCGAAATATTTTTGTTATTTTCATGATTTTCTTGGCTTGCCTCCCAAGGAATTAATCATTTCTGTAGCACTGGGGAGAAGCTGAGAAATCGCAGACATGACTGAATGATACGACAGAACATTCTCTTCGCCCACGTCAAATCTCTCTCTGTGCATGAAATTAAATCGTTTCCAGGGAAAGCGGCTCACTGTAGGAGAGAAAAGAATGGAAGCACATCTCTTCCAGGGGTCTCGCTTCCCAGAAAGGATTTAGTTGGCCAGGAAGGTTGAAGCCCGTATTTTTTTTTTTTTTAAAGATTTACCCATTTGTGCATACAGAACTGGGGTACAGGCCAGAGGCTCAGGGGCGGCGAGAGGCCTCGCCAGAGACAGAATGGGGAGTAGAACAGGCAGATCAACGAAGTACACTGCTGAGGGGAGCAGCGGGCGGGTCAGGAGAGGTCTGCCACGCCATGTGGTCAACTCCGGGGCCAGCGGGAATCGAACTCATGCGGAAGTGGTCTTAGCTTTTCGGTGCTGCGCTTTAACCCGCTGTGCCACCAGGGAAGGCCTGAAGCCCGTATTTTTAAGATCCCCATAGTCAAGGTGGAAAACGTGGATAAAGTTCCTGTGGATAAACCTAAGTACCATTAAGTCAAGCAGGAAAATAGCTTCTCTGCTGGACCAGCTAAGGTGACGACTGACCAGAGACACCCCTGGGATTAGTTCTGAATCAGTGAACTGGAGCGGGATGAGACTCTAGAGACCCTCATTCTGCAAGTGCAGAAGCTTTAGACCTACCAGCTTTGGAGACAAACATGCTGCCTCTAGATACCAAAGTGCTTAACCTCTGTGAAAATCAATTCTTCTCCCCACAGTTTGAGCACATTCTTCCCAGGTAATTAAAAATGAGTAGGCACTAAACTGGGAACATGATAAAGAGTGGATAAGCCAATGGACAATGTCTAGACCTTACAGAAAAATCAAACTTTGACTCCAATCCACAGAATCTGCCTAGGAAACCAACCCCTACTTACAGGCAGTCAGCTCACTCTGTCAGATCTGTGGGCCACCTCGAGTTATGTCCAGGAACTTACACAGTCACTTCTGCAACCATCACCCCCAAAATGGCCAGGTCTTGGTGAATCGTGACAGATTCCCTCATATTGTTCCCAATTCCAACTTAGAGCAATCCCGAAAAAGCCACCTATGCCCACCCCTAACCAATCACAAGGACATTCTCCCAGCACTTAGTCTATCTACAACTTCCCTGGGTCAATAGACTCCATCCTGCACACACCTGAAGCTTTTGCTTTTTCCTACTCTTTTGTCTGTGAGTCTCAGTACAACCCCAGCCAAGATGGCTGACTGCCTGGAATAGCAAGCTCTGTATAGACAGCCTTTACTCCTTTCTGCTTGTCTGTCCTCTCTGCCAGAGTCCGCACACACAAGCCCTACATCTTGCCCACACAAGCACACACAAGTCATCCTGCAGGGAATAAAGAGCTGAAAACTCTTTTGCAAGTCAGTGCTTCGCTTTTCAATCCACCCACAAAGCCAATTAGAAAAGGAAGGAATCACCATGGTAGGAAGATCAAGCTTGTTCCATCTAATATAAATTCTAAAAAGACTGCCTATCTGTAGAGGGGTTCATCTTGTAAGTGCTCACCCACCATTCCCCGGCTCACCCCTTGCCTTTGTGAAGGGGGCAGAGGCAGGTATTGACCTCCACACAGAGCCTGTTCCCATGATGCCCAGGGCTCATAAGACTCTTAGGGAACTCCTCACATGGTCTCATTACTTTTAAAATCAATAGGGGGAAAATAAACCCATAAATTGAGGAAAATATTTTAGTTATCATGTGAGCACAGTGGTCTTCATCCAACAGAGTTGTAAAATCTCATTTTAATGCACTTTCATGAAGGAAAAGACTCTCAGATGCAAACAAGCATATAGGCCTCAGAAGTCATTGGCTGGCCTTGGCCACAGGGAATCCTATTTGTCCCTTCAGTGTTTGAGTGAAATGGCAGTCACTGCCACTCCTTTATCCTGGTTTCCAGCCCACCACAGTCTCTTTTACATTCTGGTCACTTTTGTATTTTTCTTCTAGCTATTTTCTGGTGCACTGATCATTTAGATGTATCCTTTCAACATCAGTTACTGAGGCTAATATGCTAAAAATGCAGAAGAGGTTTTATACCCAGCTTGTAAAAAATTATTCTAAAAAAGACCTCTCTGTCCATGATACCACAATAAAAATGACGTAAGTTAATTCATAAAGAATAGTGTTGGCTCCCACTACTACTAGCTTCAAGTCTCACCCTAATTTATAACCCCCAGGAGTGCCCCACCCTGAGTGCAAGCCTGGCTGCCCCATACCTGCGCAGCAGCCCTGCCCATGAGTGTGTTTTGCTCAGGCCTTTTATGCTTTGGGTTCTCCATGAATTCCATCTCTTACTCCCTGTGTGCCGTTAGGTCTGAATTGATTGTAAATCGCTAGATGTACTTTTGCTGTTCAGAGCTCAGGGTATGTTCTCTTTGAGCTCAGGACTAACACCTTATCCATCTCCTAACAACAGACATACATTAAATAACATGAATAGAATGAAAGACTCACCAGCAGCTAAGTTGTTATTAGGTACAGGCACATGACTTGGTCTCCCTTTAGCTCATCTCACACCGTCCTGATGGTAACCAGCCAGGCCAGGGAGGCAGAAGGAGGCTCCAGATGTCAAGCACTGAAGCAAGGAGCACTGTGCTAGTGAATGTTTGAAAACAGGCTCTCCAGGACAATGAAAAAAGGGAAAAAAAACAAAGACTAAAGCAATCCTCCTGATTTACAGTGTTTGCCAACCTCTGTGGTACACATACTTCTACCACAGCCAATGTCAAGCCAGCCATAATCAACACAATTTCCCGGGACACAGAGCCAGAGAGAGAGAGAGCTCATGTAGAATTTCTGCCATATGGTGGTCACTATCTAAATAACTTCAAACAAAAAGAAACAAAAATGTAGACGACAGAATTTAAGAAGCCATGATTGGCATATTTATGTCCTTTCTTCTAGTTATTGTATTTAATGGTATGTTTATAAGTAGTTTAATTTTAGTAATGGGTGTGCTTAACACCTGACTTATTGGCCAATGTCATGAAAATGTGACAAGCTCCCATACCAGCTGTCTCCACTGCACAGGCAGGATGAGTTATTTCGAGGGGTTTCTAGGAGTGGTGTGAAAATGAGGATGGCACCATCTCAGGGTTGGCGCAGGAGCACAGGAAAGGACTGCTCAGGTTAGGTCGCCCTGATGTAGGCAGGTGTGCCCATGAGTGCCCTATTCCCTATCATGTGCTTCTGGGTCGGCCTGAAAAGGAGGAAGCAGCCTCTGCCTACTCCTCACCCAAGCATTTCTGCTGTCAGGAATGCCACACTTCAGTGTTACCTGAAAGTGTGGTCTGTCGTTGTTCCATGTGGTAAGGGTAGCACTGTGGAGACATGGTGAGTACATAGGAAGCCAGGGAGGAAAAGTTCTTACTCAGTGTGATCTGATCTTATTGGTACCTGAGAACATACTTGGGTTAAATAGTGTTCCCGGTACCAGGCAGGTAAGGCCTCTTTGATAACAAACAGCTTATAGAAAGCACAGGACATGATCAGAATGTCCTTGCAGTATTATCCTTCTAGAGTTAGAATCCTTGGAGGTAGTGGGGGAGGGGCTAGGGATGAAATGAGGAACTCTAATCTGGGGACCTAGGAATGTCTCCCTTAGCCACTGTAACAAGAATCAAGAATCTCTGCCTGCTTCCCCAACGCTGGGAAAGCCCTTCAGGATGTCCTTTCAAAAGGAGATAGGTCTTGCAGGAGGGAGGCTGCTAATTCTTCAGTTACCCTTCCAGGTAAGATGAACATCAAAAAGCATGATAATTAAGAATTAAGCTTCTTTGAAGATGCTTGGGGAAAGTATATATTTGTATACATGTATTATTGGGAGGATAGAGAAGAGAAGGTCCAAGCATTACGTCTGGATCATTCTGGAAAGGATCTTATAGTCATGCCTTCCTTCTCTCATGCCCATTACAAATTCAAGCCAACACTTCAGCACATACATTTCATGAGATGTAGGTAGATGCACAAGTAGCAGTTATTTTAACAAGTCTAGCACTGGAACATTCTGGCTTCAATATTTTAGAGAAATTTTCTGGACAAGGTATTTTTGGAAATGTTTATGGAGGTATTTAAGACATAAATAGGTCTTCATTATTTCTTTCTAGTTGCTAAAAGTTATAGGTTAATACAATCGTGGAAGGTTAGCACAAGTGGGAGTCAGGAAAACTACAAGTTCAACTCATTTTGTGAAGAAAAACCAGAGCTTTCCTGAACTAGGAGGAACTGGCCTAATTAACTGATCCAAGTTCCTAGTTGTATTTTCATGTAGCCCATGAGTGGATTCTGGCACAAAAGGATCTTCAGGCTGCCAAATCCAAAATCAATTTGTAGGAGAAACAGCAATCAGTCATTAATTGATTTCTGATTCCATTCGGCTTTAATGAAAGGCTACCTCTGGGCCCTTGCAAATAAAATAATGATCAATGATTGGATGTATCCAGTATGAATTTGATTGTGGCCCAAATCAGAGCTACTTGTTTGGCACCTGGTCTTTGAATGCAGAGGCCTTTTACTTTTATTCATCAATTGTCTTCCTATTAACGAACCAGGATCTTTCTATATATAATCACATTCAAGGCAGCTATCATCAGGATCCTCCCCCCGCCCCCCTCCCCCACCAAGAACAAACCATTCTTGTGTCCACAACTTGAATTTTTCCATAGCCACCTTGTTTTCTATCACACGATTGTTTCTGATGGTAATTCAGAATCAGCAGTCAATCAACAATGGATTCAGTCCAAATTTTAAGTATGGCTTCCTTTGCAGACACAGAATGTGAAATCCAATTTACAAAGCTGTTTCAGCTAGACAGTCCATCAATTTCCATTGATCCTAAACAGGTCACGTAGCACGACTTCAGGACCACTGATCCTCTTCATATTCTCTGAGTTTTTGCCTCTCTCTCTCTCTCTCTCTGAGAGGAGTCAGGACAGAAACTAGCAAGCATAAGAATTGGAGTTAAGGGAATCTTTGCTTTCAGAGATATTAAGATTGATAAGGGAAGTTTGGAATTACACTATAGATGTGGGTAACAAGAATGCTAATGCCCTCCACCATCTTGTGCATTTTGCTTCATGCCAAAGACTATGTTCAATTCTCCTTCCACGAGTACATTCTCCTAAATAAGGAAATTTTTTCCTGGGATTGTTTCTGGGTACTTTTTTCTTATTGAAAATGCATTTCCCCCCAACATTTTAGAAAGTTATTTAGAGGCCATGCTTGATTCCAAACAATAATTTTGCTTGTATAAAGCAATGGCATGCTTCAACATCTAATTCTTCATTGGTGAAGACAGAGTTAGTAAAGAATATTTATCTTCAGTTGGGTCCTGTTAGTCCTTCATCTCAGCTTAGAGGTGTAATATGTCATGCCTGGAGGGCCCCTGCTACTAGATAATCTCCCATGCATAACTTGAATTAGCAAGGAAATGACATATTTATATAGCAATTAAAAATATGTTTAGCATTCCCTCAGGTGCCACCTTTCCCAATTATTTAAGCTCAAAGCACATTCATCATCTGACAGGACATGGTACAGTACATGGTAGAGTAGTGGTTTCTACATCCTCTGTTTACTGTGGCACCAGGAACCGAATTTCCCCAAGCTTGCAATGCCATCATTGCACAGTGATCATCCTTATCCCTGAACACAGCAAACGCAGCATGCTTTTACCAGCAACATCATTTGCAGTTGTCACACACATGTGAGACTCACGGTTGTTCCTCTTCCCCATTCAGTCACATCCTAATTTACTGAGCATGAACAAGAGGAAGAGGGAGGCAACTCATTCCCAAGAACTTGATATGAAAGTATATGCTAAATCGTTCTTCAATTTGTGGCATCTACTGGACAGACATTCTGGAATGTTCACTTTGATGACTCATAAATGACATTATTTTAAAAAGTTCTGGGTAGGTCTCCAAACAAACATAACAGAAACAATACCAGAACAACATACCAGAATAGTCAACAATGCATCCAATCCATCAGCCTGAGGATGTAAAGTTCTGGGTTTTTTCCTCAAGAACCTTCCTTCATTCAGAAATCCAGTCCACTGACAATTCCCAACTTACCATCTTTGCTCAACGTGCTTTCATTTTTGGTGGATACAGTTGAGATATTTCCTCCTCCTGATACACTTCCCACAAAGCACAGAGGACCCCTTCTTTCCTTTCGATATGCCCACTGCTTTTCTTTATCATATCTCCAGAATTTCACACAAATGCATTGTGAAAAGAAAATACCAATAACAATTGCTCCATTTAAAGCAGTTTCCCCCTCTTTGGTTTTAGTGTTAAACATGTAGCATCCCTGGTGTGAAACTGTTAATTCACAGCATTTCTTCCCCCCCCCCCCATCACTCATCAGCTTTATTCTCCACAATTCCTAGGTTCTAGGCTACCCAGACAGACCCTAAGCTGTGTAAAAGCAGATATGTGCAGGATGCTGTTTCAGAGTCTCCTACTGAAGGCTGCATGGTGTCCACACGCATGCAATAAAAAAAAAAGTCACATCTTAAATGTCCACATTTTCCCCCTTCCAAGCTTATAGTCAGTGTCTCAGATATGCTTTAAAGCAGATTCTAGGAATTCTAGTTCTAGTAGCATGTTCCCTGGTGTAAACTGTACTGTGTGTTCAAAACTTTCCCTTTTGGGGGCATTCCCTCATTTTGAAAGTTAAAAAAAAAATGGAACAAAAAGATTAGAATATCACAGGACTGGAAATTAGCCAAGTGGGAATTAGAACTCATGCCATCAAAGTAATGGGGATTTTGCCATTTCTAAGGCATGTCACCATCTGAACATGATTCTGGTTACACACACTTTGGAGAAGTCTCCTGAGATTTTGTCTGGCCAACATTTCTGGCTGGATTTCTGAACCCTACCACCTTGAACCAGAAGGTTCTCAAACACCTTTGAGTGAGGGTAGTTTCTCTTCCTGCCATCTCCCCAGCCTAGATCTGCCCACCACCCTCAGCCCTGACTCTTCCTACCCTACCTGAGAACTCCAGCTCTGTCTCTGAACCAGTTTTCAAGACCTATTAAACTTTTAACTGAAGCCTAGCTAGTCTAGACCCAGCCCCTTCTCTTCTCACCCAAGGCCCAGAGTTATACAGTGCACACACACAGTACAGTTTACACCAGGGAACATGCTACTAGAACTAGAATTACTAGAATCTGCTTTAAAGCATATCTGAGACACTGAATATAAGCTTGGAAGGGGGAAAATGTGGACATTTAAGATGTGACTTTTTTTTTATTGCAAAGTTTATTTTTACATCATTTTGCACATTTTTTTTCCATCTCGATTGTAATCCCCGCGGGTTTCCCATCACCAAATCACCCCTGTGCCACCACCATAGTCCCGTGCATTTCCCTCCCTTCCCCCCCCCCATTTTGATCCCATTCCCCACTCCGCCCCCACAGAATGTCTCTGGTATATGGTTGTTCATTATTTTTGTTATTTTCTCGCCTGGTTCATTATACTCCTGCTATGAGTGAAACCATCCGGTATTTTTCTTTCTCTTTCTGGCTTATCTCACTAAGCATGATCTTTTCCAGCTCCATCCAAGTTGCTGCAAAAGACATGTGTTTCTCTTTTTTGGTTGCTGAGTAATATTCCATTGTATATATGTACCACGTCTTTTTTATCCAGTCATCTACTTTTGGGCATTTGGGCTGCTTCCATGTTTTTCCAATTGTAAATAAAGCAGCAATAAACATGGGGGTACAGGTATCTTTTCAATCAGTGTTTTTGTGTCTTTTGGATAGATACCTAGGAGTGGGATTGCTGGGTCGTAGGGAAGCTCCATGGTTAGCAGTTTGAGGAACCTCCAAACAGTTTTCCATAGTGGTTGTACTAGTTTGCATTCTCACCAGCAATGCAGGAGAGTTCCTTTTTCTCCATAAGATGTGACTTTTTATAAATAAAATTTTTCATAGGACCCCTTTTAATATTCTCTGTAGATAAAGCTCTTGTTGTCTCTTAGCATCTAACTTAACTATTCGTGCATTTATTTAATGAAACTCATGGTTATTATTCTACCTTCCCTATTCAAACAGAGTCTGGTGTATAAGAGCTGTTCAATAAACAAGATAGAAAAGACTTTTAATTTCATGGCCCACAAACCACCCACCACCCACCTACCTTATGAGGAAAGAGCTAAGTCACCAAGAATAACACTACAAGATGAGAAGGGCTTTGGTAAGAAACACCTTTGTTGATAAAGATGTACAATAGACAGACATCTAAATTAGATTTAAATCAAGGAGAACTTCCTGGACAAAAGGACTTCTATGATATGAGTTATTGCAAGAATTAGAGCTAAGAAAGAAAAGAAAGCTAAGTAGAAAGCTCAGTGTCCAGAAAAGAGGCAAGGAAGAGTTCTAGGCCCATCTGAATACAATTATCTATTTCCAAGGATTCCTCATGTTTCACTCTGATGTCTAAAACACTCCCTAATAGGAGTGGCTGGTCAAGGAAGGCTTCCTGGGAGAAGGGACTTCTGTGCTTCCAGTTAGGGGAAGAATCAGAGATATGAAAGAAAGTCAAGCAGGTTGGAACTGGTGAGTTTACCACCTACAAGAATGAACTTAGTGGTTGCCAGGAATGTAGTCAATCATATTAAATACAGCCATTCACCAAGAATGGAGTGCTAGAAACTTAGAGCATTTAGAATAGAAGATTTCAAGAGGTCAAATATCAGAAGTGGGGTAAGGATAAAGAATAAGTTGTTAAACTGGCTATGGGATTTTCCAGGAGTCTGAGGTAGTGTCAGAAAGGATTATCTGTTACAGAAAACCAATCCATCCCCAAAGAGATTAAGTTCCACAAAGGAATACATCCCCAACTAAGAACACTATGAAAGAACACCCCTTGCTTTAGCAAAATGCCAATCTTGTCCCCAAGACCACCTGACTGTCTACAGGTGTCTCTTTCAATAATCCTGTCCCTTTCAAATTTGGCACTTCTTTTATCCTCCATCCTAACAAACCTTTAAAATACAGCGTTTGCCTGTTTGTGTCTATGTAAATATCTTTTTCCTTAATAAACTCACCATGTGCCACTGCAGTGAAAACTGTCAAAATCTCTTTGTCAGAGAGAGAACCCCAGATGCTGAACTCCAACATCTGAACCCTGATATGGAAGACTTGAATTTTTGTTACTGAAATGCCCTTGTCCAGCCCTCTCTGGTGGCACAAGGGTTAAGTCTCAGCACCATGAAGCTATCTACCATTGCTTTAGCACTTGTTAAATCCCTAGCAGGAAGGCGACCCACATGGCCCAGCGGATGCTCCTGACCCACCTGCTGCACTCCTCAGCAGTGTATTTCAGTAGATCTGCCTGCTCTCTACTCTGTCTCTGGTAAATCCTCTCACCCCTCCCGCCCCCCTCCTCAATTCTGGCCTGTACCACAGTTCTGTATGCCTAACTAAATAAATCTTAAAAAAAAAATTGTCCTTGTCAACTAAAGTCTACTTGATGTCTTTCTTCCTGTTACAGAGTGTAATCTCCATAAAAAGGGAAGGTTCCAATTTCCTTTCACCACCTACTGAAGGGTGGAGCTGAGTGAGGAATAATAGTTGAAGAAGAGTGGGAGAAGACACACCGGAGCAGAGAAACTTGTAAGGAAGAAGGACACACTTGTTTGTTGGCTTTGGACTGGTATCAGGACTTAGGAGACATGGAAGGAGACATGGAAGGAGACATGTGGAGTCCAGATGCATAGAGACTTTTGGGGGAGACATGGGTGAGAGACCTGTGAGAGGCTGACAATGGCAGCTGTTTTTGTGATTTATACTTGGAGTTTGTTCCTTTTGCTCCCTTGCCTATGGTTCTCTACCAGAAGGTACCTTAGACTGGCAGGTTTTTGAGCCTCAGGGACTCACTAAGTAACTTTGGGTGTTTTATTGGGAAACTATTATCCATCTCTTCTCTCTCTATGCACACTAACTAATAACATTCTTTGACACTAAATATGCTTCTTTATGCAGAAGATGGCTGGACCCATTTAGACTAGCATGCAAGTTTTGGGGTCCTCAGGAACCCCCCGGGAACAGTAAGATTGCATTATAATCTTTGAAAATCTATACAACAACTTCTAATGTAAATCACTAGCTCTCATCAAATCAGAAATTTGACAGAAATTTGCTTTGCTTTACATGTTTTATGAACAGAATTTGGAAACGTGACAAACTAAACATAGGTGTCGATAAATTCTCAACTGCGTTTAGGAGATATTATATTCCAACAACATACCAACATTATTGCAAGTCAAACTGTTCCTAATTTTTATTAGTTTTTTTTTGTTATGGTTGTTTTTTGCTTTAACCACCTATCTTAGTCCTAAAAAATCATTACTCTTAGGTTTAGAGTGACACTCATTTAACATTTAAGTGAAAATGAGATAGAAACACTTAATACCATTTAGCCTGGATTTGCAAGTGAATCGAGACACAAAGGTGACCTTTCCATAATCCATTAAGTCCTCGGCACTTTATTGGTTCTTAGATTTGCATATACCTTGATGGAAGCTTTACTTCTGTTCTGACCTAGAGCAACAAGAGTGGGCTCTTGCCAGTCTTCAAAGCCTACAAAGCAATTTTGCCATCTTTTTGCTTCTTTGGGGAACGTTGAGGGCAGAGAAGGGCATGGAAGTGAGCCAAAAGATTAAGAAGCATCCATTAAAAACTTGGGAGGGTGACTCTTGAGCTCCTGTGGCCTGAGAGTGTGGAAGTAGGAGGAGACACACAGGGGTTTGATTCTGCTTCCTCCTACAGACCTATACAGGTAACTTCACACCCCAAGCCTTCAGTTAAGCAGCCACAGAGGTAGGCCAAACCTGACATGCTTTAACACATTGTGAGGGCAAAGGCAATAATATAAAATCACATTTCAGAAAATAATAGAAAAGATTTTAACATTTACTATGTGTTTATTGAGTTTATATCATTTAGTCTTCTAATGATCCTTGGTGGGATCTACTGTTAATATTTTATGCGTAAGAAAATTGGGGCATAACAGCTGCAATTGATCATCCCAAATCAAAGGGAGAGGGAGCCATCTCTGGTGGCATGGCCAGGGTGGGGGCAGCCAGCAGAGAATGATGCTCTGTTCTCTGGGTCTGTTATAAAAAAAAAAAAAAAAA
>NW_004567141.1:87542-101742 GCF_000260355.1 Condylura cristata
CCACATGGCGGCAGACCTCTCCTGGCCCGCCAGCTGCTCCCTTCAGCAGTGTACTTCGTCGATCTGCCTGTTCTGCACCCCACTCTGTCTCTGGTGAATCCTCTCACCCTCCACATCTCTGGCCTGTACCCCAGTTGTGTATGAATAAATAAATAAATCTTTTAAAAAAAAACAAGGCTTAAGTGATTTAGTCAAGGGAAAACAGACCTGCTCCTAAGCCAAATACCTCAGTCTTGATCCTAATTCTGTGTGCGTGTACTAGACAATTACCTTACGTATAGAGGTACCATTTCAATGAATAGAAAGCAAATTCATCACAACTGTTAAAAATAAGACCCAAAGTGGAGTCACTTATGCTAAGTCCTATAACATCAAACCTGCTTAACAACCCTTGGCTCTCTCCAAGGCAGAAATTTAAACCTGTCAGTCAGGAACCCTGGGGTCAGTACTAGTTAGCTAACAGACCCTTTTCCCCTAAAGGAAGGTAACTTTGTAAACATCAACTTTTTTTTTTTTTTTTTAATTTCCTACAGTAATGTCCTTATGCCTGCTCCCTTCTACCTATGCAGCCTTTTCATTATTGCAGCTACTTGGAACTCCTTTTTCAAAAGAAGTAAAACAGAATCCTCTCCACTACTCATTACACCCCCTTTGCCTATTTTCACCTACCATCCTTCTCCCTTCTGGTAACCTCAGTCTGTTATCAGTGCCCACTAGTTTATTTTTGTTTTACTTATTCATCTCTTGTGTTTCCTTATCTTGCACATAGAGGTGACACCATTCTTTGTTTATTTTCCTAGTGTAGCTTCTTAAGAACCCCTTCAGCACCTTCATTTTGTTACAATGGCAAATTTTCATCTGTCTGCATAACTGAGTAGTGGTCTCTGTGTATATAGACCACATCAATCAGCTTAATCCAGAGCAGGCAGGTTTGGGGGTCCTGCTGGGTTATTCATACATCCTCATTATTGTAAACAAGTCTGGGCAAGATCAGAACACTCCTCTGTTCTTCCTGTGAGGTACCCGGCTCCTCACCACCCCTCCTGGATGCCAACCACTAGGATCTTTGGACTTCCATGACGAAGTGCGTCCTTCACAGAGATCACTCACCTGTGGCATACCTACTAGCATCAACTCTTCTTATTTTTATTTGTTTAAGATTTATTTATTTATGCATATAATACTGGGGTACAGGCCAGAGGTACGGGGGTGAGAGGATTCACTAGAGACAGTGGGGAGCAGCAGGCTGGTCAGGAGAGGTCTGCCTACCATGTGGGTCACCTTGGGGGCTGGGGATCGAACTCACACTGAAGCAGCTGCAGCCAGCTTGCAGTGCTGCATCCTAACCCGTTGCGCCACTAGGGAGGGCCCATCAACTCTATTTTTAATCTAAAACACACACATACATGTCTATGGGAAGGCACGATCTGGTTCAGCAAAATACCACACTGGCATCTCATGGGTAATACTCATGGGTAAATGGGAGTAACAAAGTTCCTGACAAGCCCCGGGGCCCAGCCCCTCAAGCCATCTACCCCGGGGTGGATATTGACACAGCTTTATATTGTCCAGACAACAAAAAATGATGCTCCTGTGAGATGAGGATTCACCCAGCACACACATTATTTCATCTGGGACTGTAAGGCTCCTTTTATCATGAGGCTTTTATTTCTATTTTTTATTTTCAGAGCCATAATTAGGAGGGCTCAGATATCATTTTCTTTCTTTGTACCTTCACAGCTTTTATTCAGAGACCCCCCAGCAATGTTGAAGAATTGCAAGCAATTCAGGCACTTGCAAACCTTGACTGCCACCCTGGCTGTTCCCGCTCAATAATTTTTCTGGAGAGTTTGTGTCTGTGGTTTCTCAATTGCCATTATTGTTTTGCTGAAGTCATGGGAGAGGAAGGGGAGAGACTATTTGGAGAACTGTATTATTTACTCTCAATTTATTCTGTTACCTACGTTACTGAAACAGTCTCTCAAACTCCAGTGATACCACAGCTCAGACAGTGATGCCAGAAAAGCGACTTGCTCAGCTTAGGAGAGAAGAGGCTGAAATCAGAGGTGGTCTTCGCCTTGCTCTCTGGTGCTTGCTCAGAATTTAAGATGGAAAGGAAAACCAGCATCTCAGTACAATTCTGTGCACCACATTGTTATGGGGAGAATGAGGGGCCTCTTTGGCCCCCCCAAACCTGCCTCCTCTAAAAAGGTTTTGTCACCTAGAGCATTTAAGACAAAATGCTCTTAGTGCATAAGGCCTGAAATAGACAAGAACTATTAGTGTGCAATAGAGAGAAGAAAAAAAAACGTAGTTAATACTTTCCACATGAAACACCCAAAGTTACCCACCCCTTGTGGATAAGTGCCCAAAGCACTTGCCCAAATCTAAGGGAACCTTCTGGTGGAGAACCATAGACAACAGACCGGTCAAGTCTGGAAGGAAAAGAACAAATCAAAATACAAATCAAGATAAAGGTTGCTATGGCCAGCCTCCCCACAGGCCTCTCACCCGTGTCTTTGTCTCTTTCAAGTGTCTTCTTCCATGTCACCCAAATCGCTGGCACCAGAGAGAGGCCAGGAAACCAACACAACTTCTTTAGATGTCTCTCTGTGATATGTGCCTCCTCCACGTCTTCTCCTAGTCTTCTTTCCCTTCTTCTCCCAGTCTTTTCTAATTTCTCTTCCCTATGCAGGTCTATCCTTTGGGTTGGGCAAAGAACCTGCAACCTCCCCTTGCTCTGGAGAGCACATATTACAATACCCTCCTTTACATTAACGCTTCTGCTTCACACAGAAATCTAGTGTTCCTAAGACTCCCACTCCCATTTGCAGATAAAGAAACTGAAGTGCAGAGAATGTAGAGAGAGAAATTTAATGCTGCGTGGCTGGGAAGTAGCTGCAATGCTGTTTAACCTGCTTCAATCTTGCCCTCTAATTTGTATTCTCACTAGCTGTTTCTCAGGTGTTACCACTACTAACTGCAAATCAAAAGTAAACCTTCTAGCTTTATAAATCACAAGGCTTCAGACATTACTTGGTGATATTTTCCTCACATAAATGAACCACCGCTTCCAAAACAAGCTCCTGCAGCTTCATAGATTTCAGCCTTCAGTCTCTTCTCCCGTAGGCTGCAAGAAGTTACCTCTGCATTTGTTCAGTAAGAGAAATAAGTATAAAATGCCAGTAAGTATAAGATGTAGTTAGCAAGTATAGGTAGCGTTTTGCGTTCTAGATTTTACTTTGGCAAGGCATAGTAAGGGGGGGGGGAATCGCACATCCCCCCAAATAAGTCTTTGTGGCAAAAGGCTGATTTCATGGAAGGGACTCTTAAGGCTGCGTGGAAGTTGCTTTTTGGGGAAAAAAAATACATGTAAACTTCTATAAGGTTGTCTTTTCCAGGAAGACCTAATGTCCTTCTGTCTTTTCAGTAGAGAAGACAAAAGTTAAATCTGCATGCTTTGGTCTACTGTACCTTTGTTGGCATCACCCTATCTGACTATCCCTAATGCCCCCATCTTAGCTAAACTATTTAAGAGGGAGTTTGAAACCATGTGGATGGTCACCCAATCCTGCTGGGTCTGTCCCATGGGTTCAAGAGATAGACATGTTATTATTAGACTTCTTTTTCTGGCTTTTTCTCTTATCAACCTGTCTGACACTTGTTTATTTCCCAGCCTGGAAGAACCCAGAGCGGTAAAGGGTGATCTCCTTTTGCGTCCCCTCCACCATGCAGTCTATTAACTTCTTTATTATGACAGCGATTCTCTTTGAGTCTCAGAGAATACAGACAAGCCCATGGGACTTTGAGAAGACAGTTTAAAAGCAGATGTTTGCCATGGTAATTTCCACTGAGAATGGAAAATTAAAGGGTCCAGTCTGAGATCCAACCACCAATAACTTTAGAAATCATACAGCATCACAGAGTACCTGGGTGGGCTTAGTCCTGGGTGGGCTCCCGATTTGGAGCACTTCAAATACAGGAAAATCATAGTAAACAAGAGATACATTACAATTATTACAACAGGCTACTTCTCATTCTCATTCAGGCTTTGTGTTTACTGTTTCTCTGAGGTATTCTCAAGGGTTCTAAAGGAGGAACCTTCACAATAAAGAGACTGGTACTGTTCTGGATGGCTCTCTTTCTTCTCCATTAGCTTCCTCTTCAGTAGCAAATTTCCACCCTACCACATCCTTGTCCCCACCACCATCATCTTGCACCTGGATTATCGTAATAGCCTCCTCCCTCTCCCTGTTTTACCCTTTGTCCTTCAGCTGTCTGCTCTCATCCCACAGACACAGTCATGAGTAAGTAGTAATTCTGGTCATTCTTTTGTCACACAGAATAAAAGCTTGGATCTTGTTCTTATTTGGCTCCTGTGATGACTCTACTTTTGGCTTTCTATTATGTCTTCACACAACCTCAGCTACTGTGGACTAGTCACACTCTACCTCAGAGCCTTTGCCCATGCTGGTTGCTCTGATAGAATGCTATTTGCACAGACACCTATATTTTATATCGTTTCCCTTCTTCTTGCAGGTATATTAAAACTCACCTAAATGAGACTTTTCCCTGACTATGTGAATTTTTCACTCTACTCCTCCGATGATATTTTTTATCTTCTATCTTCTATCCAGCTATCAATATCTGAAATATGCTATATTTCCTTTATCTTTTTTTAAAGATTTATTTATCTATGCATACACAACTAGGGTGCAGGCCAGAGGTGCAGAGACAGTGAGAGGGTTCACCAGAGCCAGAGGGGGGAGCAGAACAGGCAGATCAACAAAGTACACTGCTGAGGGAAACAGTGGGCAAGACGGTAGAGGTCTGCTGTGCCATGTGGATCACCTTCTGTGCAGGGATAGAACTGGCACCAAAGTGGCTGAGTGTTGTGCTTTAACCTGTTGCACCACCAGGGTGGGCCCTATTTCCTTTATCTTGATTAATGTCAGATTCTTCTTAGAATTCAGGCATTATTTAGGAGAGGTTTTTTTTTCTTCTTCTTCTTCTTTTTTTCCCCCCTTCCTTCATGTATTTTGCATCTTTGGAATCAAAGATCATGCCAGGCACATATAAGCATGCTTAACATTACTCTTGAAAGAATAACTGAATAAGGCCCTCCCACAGGGCTCAACAGGTTAAAGCACAGCTCTATGAAGCTATCTGCAGCCAGTGCAGCTCAAGTTTGATCCCCAGTAGAGAGCTGACCCACGTGGCACAGCAGACCTCTCCTGTCCTGCCCCCCACTCTGTCTATGGTGAATCCTCTCATCTCCTACACCCCTGGCCTGTACCCAAGTTATTGTGTGCATAAATAAATAAATCTTTTTTAAAACAGAACAATTAAATAAGTGTTGCATTGGGTTTTGGTCGGGTAAGTTCACAGGACAAAGGCAGATGCAAATGTGTGACCCATGCTAGGCACTCAGTGACTGAATGGATACATCATAAAATGGTAGTGCCTGGGATATGGCATAACAGGGGATTTTATTTTTAAGATTACCTATACAGCAGGTATTTGAATAACACTGTTTTGTGAGACATTATTTCTGTATAAAGTTGGTGAGAAAAAAAAAAGTCAATCCCCATCAAGATTGTAAGAAAGGTATTTCAAGGACTGTTTTCCCCCATTTTTTTTAAAAGTCACAGCTTCCAAGAATCTACAGATGACACTGAATGAGCACATGTGACACAAGATGGCATGTAAAATAGTCCCTTTTCACTTGTAGAGAACTATAGCTTACAATATTTTCCCAAAGAATACATCTTCCTTTCTCCTCTGTGTAGTACAGCATGTAGGATGATAATTCCTTTTTCTATGTGAGTAACAGAAGCCAAAAGAAAATAAACTGATTATCCAAGAGCTCACAGCCAACAAGTGACAAAGAAGGGAAAACAAGAACGGATTGATAGTTTCATTAATATAAAGTGATAGGGAAATGACAAGAGAAGCTGTGTTTGGAAAGAGTAGACTTATTGCAGACTTTCTACACTCTAGTAGCTTATTGATGGGAATGAGGTTTGACAGGTCTAGATTTGAGGCTGGATTTATACAATGCTTGGCATCAATTGAAGAAGCATTTGTCTAACACTGTGGCATCATATACATGCCATCATCACCATTTCAAGTATAAGTTCAGTTGAGTAAATACTCAGAACAGCCTTGCTATGGGGACCCAACCACCTATCCACCAGCTCTTTTCATTCTGCAAAGTCCCAGCCTTCTCTAATAAACAATCACTGCCCACCTCACTCCTGGTGTCCACATGCCAACTTTTACCAATTTGACGATGCCTGGCACCTTAGCTAAATGGAATCAGACAGATTTATATTTTTGTGAAGGGCTGATTTGACTAATCATAGTATCTTCAAGGCTCATCTATGCTTGAGCATGTCAGCATTTCCTTCCTTTGCTAGACTAATCATATTCCATTTTGTATTATTATCATTTAAGGACAATCGGTATGGGTTGTTACCTGTTACCTGACCCATATGTGACCAAAGCAAAATTAAGCAAAATTTGGTGATTTAAAGGTGACAAATTGCCTACTTTCACCATTGTGTGGTAGAATATTATGTAAACATTAAAAAAATAAAAACCTTGGGGTTTTGATATTACTTGGAAAATTGGGGGTGCATGCCAAGTTCAAGAAATCTCTCCTCCTAAAAGAATTAAAGAAATGTCTAAATCAGGCAAAAAAAATATTTAAAAAATACAAAATAGGAACCATCAAAGTAATTCTGACACCCAGAAACAATTTGATTCTATAGCAATCAAGTAACATTTTGTGTAAATAAGTTGCAGGTACCTACCTTATCCATCTCAACACAGCCATGCAAGAATCCAATGAGTCAATGTAAGAATGACAAAAAACAAACATACATTATATAGAGATTTCTAGAGAAGTCTAGTTGGTTGTTCACTGAAGATTTAGGTTCTCTATTCATATTCTAAAGTTGTTATGGAGAACCTGGTTGGCAGGTAGAGCCTTCCTGAGCCTCTGGAGGTCATGCTTGTGTAAGTGGAATGTGTGAATGATAGAGGCCAGTTCCACTCATATCCCCACGATTCTTGGTACTCTCCCTTTCCACTGGCTGGCTAGATACTGACATCCAAGGTGAGCTGAAAAGTCACTGCAGGAAACCCTGAAAAAGCTCTTGAAGCGTGGGTTCTTGAAACCTCAGGGCACAGAACCCTTATCCCATGCCACTGCCACATTCCAGGTGAGGGAGAAACATCTATTTTAGTAAATCATTGAAACAGGTTCATTTGTTACAAATTGAGATTTTTTGCCTCATGTGGCAAGGCACTTTGTGAAAGCCTGAATTTTTTATTGGTGTCTATATGGGAGAAATGAAAGCTACTTTAAACATAGGTATTAGATCTTTGCTTGCTTGTTTAAGATTTATTTATTTATTTATGCATACAAGAGCTGGGGTGTAAGCCAGTGGTGCTGGGGTGAGAGCATTCACCAGAGAAAGAATGGGGAGCAGAACAGACAGGTCTACTGAAACACTGCTAAGGGGAGCAGCGGGTGAGACAGGAGAGGTCTGCTCTACCATGTTGGTCAGCTCCCTGGCCACTGAGGTTGCAGACAGCCTCAGAGTGCTGAGATTTAACCCCTTGCACCACCAGGGAGGCCAAGACATTAAGCTTTTTGTTACAAAAATACTGTATCAGGGACCCTCCATGTGGCGCAGCATGTTAAAGTATAGTACTAAGAAGCTAAAGCCACTTCCGCATGAGCTCGATCCCGCCTGCCCCAGAGGTGACCCACATGGCTGACCCGCCTGCTGCTCCCCTCAGCATTGTACTTCGTCAATCTGCCTGTTCTGCTCCCCACTCTCTGGTGAATCCTCTCACTGGCCCTGCACCTCTGGCCTGTACCCTAGTTCTGTATGCACAAATAAATAAATCTTTAAAAACAAAATACTGTATCAATTTTAGTATCCCAAAAGATTAACTAGCCCTCAATGAAAACAAATTAAAAGAGGAATACATTTTGTCAGTGAAACATATTATGAGCCCACAGAACATTTTCTAAATTGAGGAAAGTAATAGGAGAGACCCTGTATGGACATCAGGTGGCTGATCTGTGGACACTATTAGAAAGCCAGGGTTACACATGGGGTCTCCTCACCAGATGAGTGCATGCTCAGAACCTTTCTGGAGCCCACATTCACTGCCAGTCTCTAAGGAATCAATGGAATGGGGAGGGAGAATGATTAGGTTATCTGAGTTATTCCCTGTGAACTATTTTTTTTTCTTCCATAGCATTTCAAAGAACAAGTGCTTTATGGAGCCCACCTTGGGAGCTACAGCACAGCATGCTTCTGGCCCTGCAATTAGCATCGCAGAAGGGCAACCGTCTGTCCCTTTACTTGTTCCTGCATGTGCTTATAAGGAATTGTGCCAGAAGAGAGGAAAAAAAAAAAAAAAAGAACACCAACCAACAGCTATAAACCAGACATTGTACGGGGTGGGGTGGTGAGGGGAACAAGACCAAAACTGGGGTGGGAAGAGCACATGGACCTATCGTGATGGCACATGGGTGAAGTGGTGGTGGGAAGCCCACGGGGATTACAACTGAGATGAAAAATGTACAAAATGAAGAATAATGTAAAAACTGTGTATGTAAAATAATTTTGGTGAAAAAGCATGAAAAAATAAAATGGCCAATTTAATCAATAAAAAAAACCCTCAAGGCAGATGCCAGATAAAGGCTTGGTATGGATTGTGGCCTAGATAATAGAGTGTAGCAGTTTTAAGTGTCCTGTCCTGATGCTTGGTGCCTTCACTGTGCTGATGTAGGAGACTAAGCTCCTTCTTAAGAAATAGGCGAGGCTCTAGCTCAGAGCAAAGAGGTATGTTATTCCCAGCTTACTTTCAAAATTCCTTCAGTAAAGCATTTAAGGGGAAGAGAGAAACAGGAAGAAGAGGAAGAGGAGGAGGAGGGAAGGAGAAGAGGAGAGGAGGGAGAGGGCACGTGCAAGAGTGCACAAGAGCCAAGCAGGGAGTCTGATGAGCAAGTGAAATAAACTGTAAATAATTGGTAGTTTTGTCAAGCATCTTCAATTTTCCACAAGTTTGGTTTTATATATACACACACACACTCACACACATACAGAGAACCAAACAGAGTATGAAGGGTGATGTCCTATAGCCAGTGGGTTCCATGCTATTTTGGATGTTTTACTTCAAACAAGTTGTCACACATGTTTACTGAAAACTGCCCTTCTCAGGGCCAAATGGCACCAGCAAGAGAGTCTGTGGGTTCTGACTTCAAATGGCTCTACCAGGGGGCAGGGGCCTGGTGGCTAGTCACCATTGGGTGGACAAAGAAAGAGCACTGCTTTGTGCTGTTTCTTGAAACAGGACTGTTCTGCTTTAAGAAACAATCCAGATATGTTTGTGCTTAGTTTTTGGCAACCATCAGCAACAGTCTCTCATTTTTATTTTTCCACCCATGAATAGGCCAAGTGCCGAAAAATAAAGGTTGCAGCCAATTTGCTGGGTTTCTGTGGTTCTCGGAGGAGAATGACTAAAAATTCATAGCTACCAAAGAGCAAAACTTTCAATATATTGCCACCAAGTCAAGTTGATGGGCAGTCATGACCCCACAGGCCATCCTGCATTGTCCTGCTGCTGGCCACTACCACGTTCTCCTCAGCCTCAAGAGTCCCCCAAAACTGGTTCTCGTCAACGAACTGTGGGTGGGCTTGTCCATAGACATCATCCAGGATGTGGCTTCTGGATAAGGAAGTCCCATCATTTTAAAACCATATTTGAGACTCAGGAGTAGAATGAATAACCTGGACACCGAGGATCTTGGCACACTGTGTGCTGGGCTTGTTCCCTTCTCAGGCCTGCACCCTTCTTTCTCCCACCACTCATTACTCTGGCTCCACATGGTTCCATTTTCATCATAGTTACTAATGATTCCAAGTAAGAAAACGTCTGTGGCCTCCACACCTCCTTCTGTAGCGTCTATTCAAATGCTCAGCCCCGTCCTCCACCATACAACTGATGAACAGCATCTAGGGAGTTGGTGTGTGCTCTTTAGCTGTGTGACATGGTGGAGTATGTCTTTCATGCCACCCCCATGCCACACACACACACACACACACACACACTGATGCCCTGGCATCATACAACACCAAAGGAAACTCCCAGGAAAGGGGAAGCCTCTGTGCCAGAGTTCACATGAATCTCCTCTGTTAGTGACTCATTTTCCTGTTTAAATGGCTTGGAGATTTCTGAGGCTGGGAGGTAGCTTTCCAGTTACAGCTGCTCTCCATTCTCTTTTGGGGTGGAGAAAATGTGGCTCTTTAAAGATTTAGTTTTATTTATTTATGCATAGAAGAACTAGGGTGTAGCCAGAGGTCCAGAAGGTGACTGGATTCACCAAAGACAGAAGAACAGAACAGGCAAATGTAACTAAAACACACTGCTGAGGGGAGCAGCAGGTGAGACAACAGAGGCCTGCGGTGCCATGTGGGTCAGCAACCTGGCCTGAGATCAAACTCAGGCTGCAGAGGTCTGAACCACCAGGGAGGCCCCAACTCTGTGACTATTAAACATGATTATTATAGCTAGTGTCATGTAGATCTCTGGACATTTAATGAATTTTTTTTTTCTAGAATCAGGCCCAATTTCATCTAGATAATAAATGCTTTCACAGAGATGGGTATAATCCTGGTGATTTTCCAAATGAAAATGTGTAATAGGCCCTTGTTATATTAATTCTCAAATGGAATAATTTTTTCCCCCAAATACAGACTATCCTTGAGCGGTCTTAAATGTTTTTAAGTGATTAAAGGTAACTCTTACTGAATCAATAAAAGAAGAGATACTAAAGAAAGAACATTCAAACTAAAATTAGCATTGACTGAGGACAGATATAAAAATAATATGAGATCATGATTTTTATTTAAAAGTCTGGCAAAATTATTGGAGGTTAAAGAAAAAGACACAAGAAATTGGAAATGTAATTGGATTGGTCCTCTGTAAGTGTCTTCTCTTACAGATATGTGTTAGAGGAAATTATACTCTTCTGCAAATTATCTAAAAGACATGAATGCTAACCCAAAGAAAAGCTACTCTAAATTATGAACAGTTTAAATTATAATTGACTGTTAACTGTGTATTTAAACACCGAATACCTCTAATAATCAACAATCATCTTCTATCCCTCTGGGAAGGTACAAAAAAATGAGGTAAATATCATTACATTCCTCTACATTTTATAATATGTCATCTTCACTAGGGTATCTCAGCTGAAGACACAAGGCCATTCACTGAAAATCTAGTAAGACTTCAGGGGAACAGAAGAGGGAAATACAAATCCCTCCCTTCACAGCTCTATAAGTTTGAAAGTGATGTGTTTAGAATGAACAAAATACATTTAAACATCTGTGGGCAGTAAGCTATTCAATATCTTGACCAAATGCTGAATGAAGTTTTAAAAACTTCAAATAATCAAATCAGGGAAAGCAAAGTTAGGTCCCGTTGAGATGACTAGCTGAAAGCCCTATCTTCCTCAAAAGCGTGCAACATTTTTCTGGGTAAATCATTAGTGTTGCCTTCAAGGAACTCATGCATTGCTTGATATGTACACACCAGCGACAACAACAACAAAATCCACAAAACTAGTCCATAAATCAGTATTACCTGTGATGATATACACTGTTAATTTTTGAGCAGAGCAAAGGGAAGAAGAGATGTTCCCTAAGAACAACTGAAGACAATTTCTGGAAGAAAGTAAATCAATGACTTCTAAGGGCTCTAAAGGACTGAAGGGTGTTGAGAAAATACAGGTGAGAACAACAGTGGATACTACCCCGTTGCAATGGCCACAAATCATCTCCTCTCGTTATATTGCATCATCTGTTCAAAGATGTACCAGTGTGGATGGTGAAATTCAGGTAACAGATGACACATCATAAAGACACTATTAACAATATCCATTAATCCATACCTTTCAGGCATCGGCCGATGATACATACCCTACACTGTCTTCGGTTCTCTAGTTTCGCTCTTTTCCATTATAATTTCACCCATCAGCTAGATTAAACTTAAAGGAAGCCAGTAAAGGACATAAGTTCATGACCATTAACGCAATGAAAAATGTTCAGCTGTCTCAACCATCCTGAGACCCCCTGATTTGCATCATTAAAATTTACTGTTTTGTTCTCTATTTTTTAAATTATTTAGGCATACGAGAACGACATGTAGTATACAGTTGTGCGAGGAGGGGTGAGAGGATTCACTAGAGAGAGGGCAGGGAGCAGAACAGGCTGATTGACTGAAATACACTGTTGAGGGGAGCAGTGAAGTGACAGGAGAGGTCTGTTTGGGTCAGCTCCTTGGCTCTGTATCAAATTCATGCCACTGTGGCTGCCAATAAATAGCTTGATAGTGCTGAGACTTTAACCCCTGCACCACCAGGGAGGCCCCTTTTCTCTAATTATTAGTAGAACTAAGAGAAATGTAGGACTTCTTTTTAAAAGATTGATTTATTTATGCACACAGAGCTGGGGTACAGGCCAGAGGTGCAAGGGTGGTGAGAGGATTCACCAGAGAGAGTGGAGAGCAGAACAGGCCGACTGATGAAGTACACTGCTTAGGGGGTCAGTGGTCGGGTCAGGAGAGGTCTGCCATGCCATGTGGTCACCTCCGGGGCAGGGATCGAACGCATGCTGAAGTGGCTTTAGCTTCTTAGTGCTGTGCTTTAACTTGCTGCACCACCAGGGAGCCCCCACCCACCCCTCTTTTTTTTTAAATAATGGCACAAACACTACAAGGGACCTGAAACAGATTAGTAGACAACAGATTGAATGTCTGTCAGTGGCTACAGGAAAGTTTATTAGTATGGGAAAGACAGATTAGGGTAGCAGACACATCCTGTGCCTTTTGTGAGATAAAAATCTCAGTTCAAAGACATGGAGGTCATCCAAGAGGGCACATGTAAGGGGCAGTGAACTCGTTGCCCCATGGAGACAGAGAACATTCTTGGGAAAGGTGAAAAGCCATCTGGAGGTGTGGAAGGGCGGGTTGGTCAGGGAGTCTTCTCAGTTAGGCAGAGGGCTTTTGTCTTTGTACAATAAGACTCTAGCTTAACATCATCAGGAGGTTCTTGGAGAAGACAATTTTAGTGAAATAAGATACAACAGAACCAGGGTCTTGCTCAGAAACATGGCTTTGCTCAAAGTTGGTCAGGAGCATTTATTTTATTTTCTTCACCAATGTAAACCTCATCATTTGAATATCTGCTGGCCAATGGTGATCATAAACTGGAAAGCATTTTAAGAGGGGAGTGGCACATAAAAGCAACACTTAACACAAGCGACTTGGGTAAAATTGAGTCTGCGGGAGCAAGGAGGGATACAATGAGAAAAAGGCAGCTGCCATTACTGTGGTAGCAGTGAAAGTGGCGGGTGAAGGCAAGAAGGCCCAGAGAGGCATTTAGAAGGAGGCACCTTTCTCTAGCCTCCAAGTGAGCATTATGAAAGTTGGCTTCTAGGGGCCATTTGTTAAAGACTGAGAAGACTGACATTTTGATTCCAGGCTGATTTCCTCAACTGAAGCATCCCAACCCCAGGCTGACATACCTGGCACTCTGCGCATTCCTCTCCCACCTCTGGTTGTCATCCTGGTTCCACCTGGTCTCTAAACAGAAATCCTGATTCACAGCATCTGGGTGTGGGATATCAGCCTTTCCTGCTTATTCTTCACATGCTGCTGCTATCAAGGAATGAAAAGTATTCCCTACATCAATCCTAAAACTATTTGTCTTAGTACAAAGTAAGCTTAAATTAAGTTTAAAGATAATCTTAATTAACTTAAGATAATATCTTAAAGACTGTTTTATTCCTCATTTTCAATACAAAAAAATGATTCCTAAAGCTAATCCTTTTCCAGAGTGGGTAAAAATCTGATGTTGCCCAATGCAAACACCAGAGGGCTATCTGACTGAGATGCTGTCAATCCTGCTAAACTTATCTATAGACAGAGATATGGGCATGTTCTCTCCAGCTGGCAGAAAGCTATGAAAATTGAGAGTGTTTGTAGTTGCAGGTTTCCTAAATAAGGGGAAAAAAATGTACTCAAGCATTAGGGTTGGGGTAAAAATAGAAAACTAAGCTGGTAACTGAATGTCATAAAAGAAAAAAAAAACATCATTGTTTTTCTCTCCCCC
>NW_004567141.1:102215-116147 GCF_000260355.1 Condylura cristata
CAGAGTGGGGAGCAGAACAGGCAGACTGACGAAGTACACTGCTGAGGGAGCAGCGGGCAGGTCAGGAGAGATCTGCCACGCCATTTGGATCACCTCCAGGGCAGGCGGGGATCGAACTCATGCGGAAGTGGCTTTACATTCTCAGTGCTGTGCTTTAACCCGCTGCGCCACCAGGGAGGACCAACGATGCCAATTATTTTTAAGCACATAGTGCTGTGTTGTCTACATTGGCATCCCGCTTTCCCTTTGCTCCTCTTCTACTGGTTCAAAGACCTCTCCATCTCCTTTTCTGTTTTCTATTAATGTTGTACAATGATCCTTTTTGAACAGCTCGATAAAAAAAGTACCACACACCCACAGCCCATGGTGCTTGCTTGTGTGTTTCAGCCTTGGGGTTCTACTGAAAATCCCTTGCAAGTGACAAATGGGTTCTCAGGCCAATACATACTGTAACTTATTTTCAGACATCAAAACATCATAAGAAATGAATAAAAGGCTTACGTCATTCATCAGGTACCCACAGGCAGAGAGTAATTATAGCAAACTCCTCAACTGCTCTCAACAACTACATGACGTTGGTGGCCCCTGCCTCAGTTTCTTCACCTATTCACTTGCGATAACAGTGTTTTGTTCTGAGACTTCTAGTGAGGATAAGATGAAGTTCTCAAGTATGTTTGGTACACACATTGCGAGTGCACCCTCCATGAGACAGCATTCTCAATCCCACACTCCTTGCCCCATAAACGCTAGTACCTCCACTCACTGCTTATCCTGTAACTGCCAATCAGGAGTCTCCTGCTACAGCTCTGTGCCTCCTGATCCCATGTCAATCCAATCATTATTCCCCCAAGGTCAGTGTGGAGTCTGCAGTCTTAAACTGGGATGCTGACTTTTGAACAGCGTCTGACCTTTAAAGAAGGCACCCTCTGAGAATGCCCGAATCAAGCCATGAAATGCTGAATCATTACCAATTTAAAGCAGAAAGAAATTTAACCAAGTTAGACAATCTGTAATAGTTCCTGTGATGGGGGCCATTAGGACCATTTTGGTGCCTTTCAGGCCAAACTAATGACTGTGAAGAGAAGGTACCTGGACACAAGTGGCCTGATTCAGCATTTCTATTTTCATTTGGAATTCCTCTGCTCTGTCTTCCCAGGTTGACATTTTCTTCCACATCAATCTATTCTAATTAATTAAATTGTTTTAACCTCCAAAGTCTGTAAAAAAAAAAAATCTTCCTCAAGCTGACTGTTCAGAGTCAGCAGAGCAGAAAAGCAAATGTTGGAATTATAAAATGGCCTGTCCCCTTCTTTTTCAATGATTATTAAGTGCTTATAAAGATGAATAGTATAAACACACATGAGTGGTGTTTGCTGGGGTTAGCAAAAGGGAGTGATGAGGACTGTGGTGAAATGCAGGCCACATGCACCTTCTCCAAATGTGCTTTCCATATCAACAAAAACAAAAATTGCTAATACCAGAAACAATCTCTGCTAGTGACTTTATCCAGCTACCTACCCATCATTCCCCATCCAGTGCAAACCTGTTATTAATCAAAAGAAGAAATATAACCTACAGAACTTTAAGGGGATAGTTGTTTATTTTTTTTAAATTTTCTTTTGTACCCATATTTTATTCATTTATATTTCCACCAACTTCCAAAAGGATTTCACTGAACTTACAATAAAAGCAGAATGTGTGCATCCTTAAAAATAAAGATGAGTGCTACAGCAAACCATGGAAATCCAGTCCTATTTTTTATGTAAAAAGCAACAGAATTTGTTACGCCATATCCTCATCTTAATCTTAGGCCACACTGCATGCAGATCTGGTAGGTTCTCTTGACTCCAAATACAAAAACCCCAATATCCTCATCAACTACAAACCCTTAGGTGACATGAAGAAATAAACATCAGAAATCCACAACTCTAGGGAGTATCAACTATGTTCGCAGTGAATTCTAAGCCCTAGGGTGGGTAAAGAAAACCCAAGTATATAACCCTTTTACCCAAAGGCAATCTTCTCTTACCTCTTTGATTAAAACAAAACCTTCTCGCATACAGTTAAGAGCTTATATTTGGTAGAAATGTGGGAACTTTCTGATCTACCCTGTTGCCTTCAGACAGAGCAAGTGTTCAGTGCCCTTTAAAGAATCACGCCACACAGCCCGCGAAAGAATAAGTCATTGACTGTAAGCAACAAAGTAGCCTGTCTTCCAGCTTTGTGGAATATTTTCCCTGGAAGAGACATTTTCTATATAAGATAAAATGCTAGAGAACCAAGTATAGACGAAAGATGCCAAAAGACAGTGACGAGCACCCCCGGCTTATGGAAGGTCAGTCAGGACTGGATGGGGTCTCAGTGTTTCCCAGGAAGCACCCCACATTAAAAAAAAAATAAGTAAGTAAAGTCAAGTGTTCCCAGCACTGTGAACAATGGGTGCCACACAAGGGTACAGAATCCTCAGTGCTGGTGAAGGTCAAACTTAGCTAAATTGTGCCATTTATCCCTGGCATGGGACACAAGCTATGTAACCTATGTGACACTGTCAGAAATTAACTGACCACAGCAGCCACTGCCGCCAGGGTGCCACAGCCTTGCCTGCCCCCAGTGCCCTGCTGGGATGTGGGCAAAAGGGGGATCACCAAGAGAGCCGAGCAGCGTAACCCTGGCTGCCCCTACCGCCTAGGGAGCACAGAAAGAACAAACACCCTCTTCAAAGATCTCTAACTAAGCAATGTTCTGCCGGTTCAGAAACACCACAAATGACATCATTGATTTAGAATTAGAAGTCATTAGATTGAGGCTTTTAAGAGCACCTCAATACCCTCATGCTTAGTTGACTTTTTAGAACATTGTCTCCTTGGCTTTCGAATTACACTTTCTTCCCCTCACTCTCCAACCTCCAGTTTCTGCTTTAGGGCACATGCACTTTTTTTTTTTCCTCTTTTTCTTTTTTAAAGACTATTCTCCGTAGTCATCTCACTCCAATCCAAGTGAAGTCAAAAATGGCTGTTTTACAGCTGTTCCTCTGGGGTACACATACTTTTGCGCACATTTCCATCTTTATGCCCCTGCCTCACCCTTCCCCACCTCCACTGTTTCTTTTATCCTGTGGGTGTAATCTGGCATTTTGGACACTATTTTAGAGAATCATCAAAGGTATTTTTTTTAACTTGCTTATTTGCACTTTATTTTATAATTTACAGAGAATGTTTGGAAACCTTTTCTGCATTAATTGTTCCAAAACTTAGCTACTAATTCTTTCATATCACAACCCCCACAACTGGGGCTTCCAAATTTGTCATTTTCACTTGGCTGGAGCAACAGCAAAGTGTTTTGGGAAGCTAGGAACCCATGAGAGAGCAATGAATTTTTTTCTCTTACAGTGTAAACAACTTCTCCAACAATAATCTTCTGGAGACTCACTTTTGCTCCAACAATGTCAAGGTGGCCCATGGTTTTGGTTTTTAATTTTATTAATCTTTTTAAAGGTTTTTTTTTTTTAATTTTGTGTATAAGATCTGGGGTGTAGGCCAGAGGTCCAGGGAAAGGAGAAACTTGCCAGAAAAGAAAGAGGAGTAGAATCGGTAGGTCTGCTGAAATACACTATTGAGGGAAGCTGCATGGGAGACAGGAGAGGTTTGCTGCACCATGTATGTCTTTTCCGTTGCCAGGGATCAAACTTAGGCGTTCAGGCCTTCAGAGTGATAACACAGATTTAACCCCTGTGCTACCTGGGAGGCCCAAGCCATGGTTTTAAGCTTTGCTCTGAGGAGAATCAGTCTATCATATGGACTTCTGTTTGTAAATCTGTTCTGTTTTCACACTGGAAACACATTTTGTCTAGATGTCTAAATGTGATTGTCTTTTCATTTATTTTTATCTGACTCTTAGGACCTGCATCTCCCAAGATACACTGTGCTGAAGTTCTTCCTATTTCTGGCTCAGCTGTTACAGAGTATTGTAGCTTTTCACTAGCTTGTTGTGTATATATGTGCGTACATATATTGGTACCTATATGCATGTGTGCACATATGTATGTATGAATCTAACATGCATGTGTTTACCAGCATGCAACATTATGTATGCACTTGCATTTATACACATATACGGGCATGACAAATAGTCTACATATGTGCAAGTCTCTGCACACACATTCATGTACACAAACCAATGCACGTGCAGTTATGTTTCATATGTATGTCCACACATGTGTATGTTTGCACATATGCATTTGTACATGTGTGTATATATTACCAGAGAAGAAGAGAAATAAAGAGCTGATTGACTCAAAAGCAGCATCCACAAAGAAAGAAGAGGAAATGTTCCTCTTCCTAATTGCCAACCACTTTGCATTTTACATTTAGGTGAAAGATATGGGTCCAAAGGTAAAGCATCTCCTAAGGCCCCTCTGTGAAGGAGCAGTGCTCTATCACTGATCGATTTTACATGATCTAAAATCATGCCCTTTAATGCAGCTTGAAAACCTTGAAGATGGCTGAGAATTCCTCTAAGAGTTTAGCAAAAGATTGATCACCATTCCTACTTTTTGTTCATCGAAGAAATTTACCTTCTCAGCTTTCTCTTAGACATTTCAGAAGATAATTAAGAGGCTAAGTAAGAAGCATTTTTAAGTCAAAGGTCTCCATTTTCTATCACCCCAATCCAGACATCGGCTATTTGAAAGATAAAAGCTACCTGCCACATAACTTGGTCAGAATGACTTTGTTCATGTACATTTTATCAGCTTGTACTGTGACTGCCAGAGGGGTTGGGCAGTGTGACCTAGGTCCCCTGCCTTGTGACAAAGCCCAGAAGTAGGACGAGTGCCCTGACTGTAATAATGATAAGACTCTACATGGATTCTGCAGGGAACATGGTAATGAGAGCTACTTAGAAAAAACTAGAGTCTACATGTCCTCCTGCTCTGCCAGTCCTTAGGGAAAAGGAGGAGGGATTCTCATTACTCATGAAACACCATCCTGTCTAACAACAGCCTGTTGCCCTTCCTACTCCCACAAAAGCAGAGAAACTGCCTTCTTACACAGGAAAATGACCTTCCTACAGTACCAGGAAGGTACTGAACGGCTATAGAGCCTTTGAAAATCATGCAGTTTCTCTTTTTGCAACAACTATGGCTCATTGTAGCCTGGAAACAGACCAAGGTTTTACCATTCATGCCACCTCCAGTTTTCCTTTTACCTGTAAGCCATGAACAGTCCCCACAGCCAAATGTGCAAAGTGCCATATTCTTTCTGAATATTCCACAGATTTTATTATGCATTTGAAAAAAAAATGTAGTTCAGAGCTAATAAGAAGACAGGCACTGAAAACATGTTCCTTTTGAATTGATTCCAGAATACTAGTTGTTAATGAACCTTGGAGAAATACAGCAAAGAATTGTACTCTTCAGATGCAAAATTCACATTTCCTGACCATCTCAAAGCAAAAGTCACTCTAAAGTCAAGAGTTTCCCCAGGCTTCTGTTGTTACAATTCATTGAAAGGCAGTACGTTCAAGTCCATGAAATGTACCTTGATAGCCTTACTAATACCCCATTCTTTCATCTGGGTGGAACGAACTTTCCTTTTTTCCTTCTATACTCCCTGCCCAGCCCATGGGCATCAGCTACCAAGCACAGTAATTGTGTCCTAGGACTGAGCTGACAGTTGCTGACCCTCCCCTGGCCACAGTCACTAGTCTAGAGGTGGACATGTGACTCCAATCAGGTCAGTGAGACAGGTAGACATTTCTGCTGATGTTCGCTCCTAGGAAAGCTGTTTCTAGGTCTTCTGAAAAAGCAACAAAACAGCACCCATATCATTCCAGAAAATGATGGTCACAAAAGTGAGAAAAAAGAGATTTCACCAAACACAGTTTACACACAAGTGTTACTAGAGAAATCATGAGGAGACCAATAACAAAGTTTAATTGCCGACCAAGTGAGAAGGCATGTTTTGTAGATTTCAATTTAGGATGAAAGATGATTTTCTAAAGACCACTGAAAAAGGGACAGCTTCTATAGCAAAAAAAAAAAAAAAAAAAAAAAGTGGCTCAGAACACAGAAAAGTTATTCTTCTCAGGAAGAGAAATCATTGAAATATCAGGAGATTTTAAAAATAATAGCTATGCTTTTTGACATGTAGCTGATCAATGTAATTTGAACTGTCATTCAAATAGGCTAAAAAAATCTAGGTAAAATTATGAGAAGTGTGGGTTTAGGAGAACAATTTAAAGTCATATATATATATATATATTTGGCCTCTATCAAAACAAAAACAATGTTATTCTCATATGCATTCTTCTTTGCATTTTCCAAACATGAAACATGGGTGGCAGAGGTAAGCACTGACTTCCATGATAAAAGTCCTAAGTCAAGGAAAAGAGCAATACCTTTAGAACTGTACCAATTGATTTAGCCTTATAAGGGACTGCTAAAAATGGACACAACCTGAAACCCAACGTGTAGGGGTCAGCAGAGAAAATGTCACTATTTGCTGGGAATAACTATGCGCGCGATTAACTGAAATTAACTATGCTTGTATAAATTTTATAAACACATCACAGATCTGGATTTTTTACTCATTAAGCTTTAATTTAGTTGCAAAAAGTAAACCATATGAGCTTTTATGAGAAACCCCTGCTCACCCACTAAAAGGAAAGAGGTACACTCATAGTTTTTAGGAACCATCTGGAGAAATAAACAATTTAAGAGAGCTGCAAAAACAGAAATTACAGCCAATTATCCAAGACATAAAGCCATATTTTGAGGTTATGCTGTCCTTCATTTTCTCAAGAGTACCCCTTAATTAAATGCAAATAATCAGAAACAGCAATTAATAGATTGCTATAATTCCCTGATTAAAAACTAAAACCCATTTACAATACTTTAAAGTTGCTGTGGACATTGAGGAAAACCAACTGAAGTGAATATTCATGAAATGATCTGCAGTGTGCTTGATATTGCAAAGTTTTCCATGATGGCGCCAAGTCAGAGGCTACTCCTGAGGTCAGCAGCCATCATGCCATCACTGTGATTTCTAGGGCATCTTGGCAATCAATCTTTACTGACACGAAGGCTACTGGCAGTGAATAGACCATCACAGGTACAGGGCAAGGGGGCAGGGTAGGTGCACCACCAAATGGAAATCAGGAACAGATTCTAAAAGGGAGGAGGAGCCTCATGAATGACATAGTGACGGGGTGATCGTCACTTCCCCGTGACGCTGGCAGCACATAGCAGGGACCTGGTACGCGTGTGCTGTTCCTTCATTTTCTCTTACTTAGATCCTTCTTGCTCCAGATTACCTGGAGAGAAAACCTCCTTCTCACAACTACACACACTACCGTGCTGTGCCTTTTCCCCAGCTGGGCATCTCCCAGTATCTACAATTGTCCCCAGTTCTATTCACACAGGACATTTGCACTTACATATCCCTCTGCCTGAAATCTCCAGTTCTTTAGATGGTCCCCTCAGTGCCATTCGTTGGGCTTTTACTAAAACACAATACTCCAGAGAGGCTGCAGGAGTGGCCTGTGTCAAAAGCAAGCCATGGCCATTCATGCATTGTCGTGTTCCTTTATTCCCTTCAGAAGGTCTATGACAACTAATTATTTTGCTTATTTAGTGGTTTGCTTCTTTGGGGGCTGTTTCATCCCTGTTCTAATGGAATCACAACAATATACTCACATATAATACTCCAGTGACTGAGTCTTATAACAGCCACCTCCTGCTTAATATGCTTTTAAGACTCCAGTAGTCATTCCTTTAAAAGTGAGCTGATGGTTCTCTGCTGAATTTTAGCAATTGAATCTTCTGGTTTTTGCAAGATAACCATCCACATGTTGAATTTGATGATAATAACAGCAAACATTGGGTCCTTCCTGTGGTGCAACAGGTTAAAGCACAGCGCTAGGAAGCTGCAGCAGCCACTTCAGCACGAGTTGGATTTCCAGCCAGGGAGCTGACTCACATGGTACAGCAGACCTCTCCTATCTCACCCGCTGCTCCCCTCAGCAGTGTATTTTGTCAATCTGCCCATTCTGCTCCCCACTCTGTCTCTGGTGAATTCTTTTACTATCCCTGTACCTCTGGCTTGTTCTCGAGTTCTGTATGCATAAATAAATCTTACAAAAAAAAATAGCAAGCATCTAGTGGGCACCTGCCAGGATTTCTGCTTCTCTCTAATCTTCTCCACAACTCTGAAGAAACAGGTATTAGAAATACCGTGACTGCAAAGGAATAAAGCCAGACTCAAATAGTGAAGCCACTCCTCCAGGACCATCTGGCTGAGCAAATGCAGAGCTGCAGTGTGGCCTCAGGCTGGTCTTCCCTGAAGCCCCTCTAGCCCTATTTTCCTCTACCACTCTCATTTTTTGACATCAGGAATTGAAACTTCTGGAAAAAAAAAAAGCTCTAGACAATAAGAGTGTGCTAGAAAATGGGCCCAAGAGCTGGGCACCATGGGCTGAGAGGATCTGCTCCAGTGTAATTAAGTCTGCTGGTTGTAAGGGCCTCTTCACCTCTCTAAGCTCAATAAGCAAGTTGTCTAATATGAGAGAAGATAATCAATAAGGTGCATTAGAAAACACAAAGGAGCAGACAATTTCTCACTAAGCTGTTTGGAAGGCATAGTACCAGCTGAAAATAGTAATACTCAATGTGTGGGTATTTGGAAATTTCTAGAAATGAATGCATCTCAGGGATACTGCAGAACATCCTTTTTCCTCAAGCACTTGCAGCTGACACAGTGACCCATCCCAAGACTGCTTCCAACAGAAGAAGGGAGGACCCTGTGGAAGAAGGACAGTGTCCTTTCTGCCTACAGAGTATCTCGGGAAGAGTGAGGAGCTCTCGATTCAGAGTGGCTTCCTATCTGAGCTCTGTCACTGCACCTTTGGCTGACTGACCAGTTTCTCTTCTATGCCTCTACTTCCTTGCTGGGAAACTGCAACACACGTTGCAATTAGAGTATCTGAAATCGCTTATGTGAGTAATAAATCATTCCTTTCTTAAATGACAATGAAGTTGGAGTAAACCAGTGAGTGGCCAGTGACCCCAGAGATCTTGTATTGTTTACCTCTGGGTTTTAGGGACAGGGTATTTTGTTGTTTATCTTGTGTAGAAAATGGAAAGAGTGAAGCCATGTTACTTAACATGGCAAATTATAGTTTGTACATCAATTGGCAACACTCCCTGACAATGGGCAACCCAAGCCTGATGGCCAGATAAGGGACAAGAATATGCTCAGTCTTTTACCCTATATTCCAGAGACCCTGGCTCAGTGACTTGCCTGTAAAACACAAATACTACCAAGATCCCTGGCATTTTCATTGTTCATTTTCATTTATTCCAACTCCAGGGGGTTGGCTGTAGTGCCTCTTATCATGAGACTTGAAGCAGATCAGACTTAAAGTGAATCTCAGCTGCCTTTCAATCAAAAGAGGAAAATTAAATTATCCCTTCCATGTCTCTCCCTGGGGATCTTTGCAGAGATTCCCATAATGCAGTGAATGTGGACAGACCTGCTGAGGTGCTTAGGCTTCAACTGACCCCCATGTACTCACTACTTATCTTTAACCATAAACAGAGAGCATCTGTTGCTAGCAAATTAAGTGTAAAGAGATGTTAAGAAGTTCTTTTATTAAAGTCAGCTGACAATTAAGTCCAGCCAAATTGTATTTGGCATCCTTTTACCTACACAAACCTTCCAATTAGAGGGCTTCACCATGAATAGAAAGGTTATGTTCCTGCTGAGAAGGTGTTTCCTGTTCTTTAACTCCATATTGATAAAGCAACAAGTAGTCAGATGATGGATGTGTGGCTGGTGAAGGCAGAATCGTTATTTCAAAAAGCCACTGAGCCAGTACTCCTCGATGTCACACAGGTGCCTGCTGTGCAGTTAGTAGGACACCCTCCCAAGGGTGAAGCTGCTTGGGTCACGCACGGCTGAAGGGGACTGAGCTCCTTTAGAAGCCCATGCCTTATTCCTCCCGTTGACACGCTGACCTCATCGCCACTGAACACTACGAAAGGCAAATATGGCTGGTAATGACACCTTTTTTTTTTAGATTTATTTATTTATTCATATAGAGCTGGGGTACAGGCCAGAGTTGCAGGGGCAGTGAGAGGCTTCACCAGAGACAGAGAAGGGGGCAGAACAGGCAGATCAATGAAGTACACTGCTGAGGGGAGCAGCAGGCGGGTCAGGAGAGGTCTGCCTCACCATGTGGATTTCCTCCAGGGCAGGCAGGGATTGAACTCATGCGGAAATGGCTTTGGATTCTTAGTGCTGTGCTTTAACCCACTGCGCCACCAGGAAGGGCCCGACACCTTTATTTTTTTACCACTTCTAGAGAAAGTTATCGATAAAAACATCAACTTTCAAGTTACACACACCAGATCTATCTCCTGGTGTCTCCCACTGAAGATGCTGGCAGTTCCCTGTCCTTCAGTTGCTTCCTCTGCAAAGGTAGTTGACAACACCTCATGGGTCATTCTCAGAAAAAGGGGTGTGAACTTAGGCTTTTAAGCATCGCTCAGGACAGGTGTGGGATCTGCATGATGATTGCCCTGGAATCATAGTCCTGTCCCTGTACTTGCCCCACGACTGTCTCATCACCATAAAACAAATGACTGAAAACCAATTCATTAGCTCTCCCACTCTGGAAACCAGAATGGGAAATAGAGTTGTCAACAGAGCCATACTTCTAGAGGCTCAAAGGGAGAATCTGTTCTTGGCCTCTGGCATCTTCTGGTGATTGTGGGCTTGCTGTAGGCCAGATCTCTCCAATTCTGCCTTTGCAGACACACTGCCTGCTCCTCTCCTGTCTATGTCCAGCTGCCTGAGTTTTAGAATCACATTCATTGCTAGGTTTAGGGCCACCCTGACAACCCAGGCTAATCTCATCCTGAGAATGTTGACTTAGATGAGAAAAAGTGAGTGAAAGACGCTGGTTCCAAGGATTAAGCTGAAGACACAGCTTTTTTATTTAGGGGTAGGAGGTTGCTGTTCAACCCACATACTTTCCCATAGCAAATGTTTCTAGAATCTTCCATCCCCTCACCTCCCAAAGCAGAGGTGGAGTCTACAGACCTCTCCTGGAATCTAGGATGCCTTCCTATCAAGCTAAAGCAGAAGTGATGCTACGTGGCTTTTGAGTCGAGGTCATGGCAATCTCACTTGGTTTAAGTGGGATATGCTTTCTGGACCCCAGCTGCCATGGAACAGGCAGCCCAATGTAGCCCATACATAGGGGTCACATGTAGACGGTCTGACGTGCCGTGATCTCAGCTCATAGCCTGCATTGGCCACCCGTCTGTGGAAGTAAACACCATTCTAGGTGATTTCAGCCCCAGATAGTGAGTCAACCTGATTGAGTCATCTCCCCAGCTCAGGTGGTAGACATCAGAACAAGGGGAAGCAATTCCGATGGAATTCTGCCCAAAAAGAGTCCTGAGCAAAACAAATTAGTGCTTTTACTTTGGGGTATTGAGTAGTAACAGTGAGACCAGTTATTCAATAAACAATTGACTTGTTTAAAATTTTTTTAAAATAGCATTTTGCATTTTTATGTAACTAAAAATAATGTGAACAGACACACCCCACATACCACAAATACACCTCCACAACACAATCACTGCACACACCATACCTTCCCCCAACCCCCCAGCCAAACAGCATGCACACAAATATGCACTCCCCCAACACACACACACCACACACCATATATACACCGCAAACACCAAACACACTCTCCTAGGTGAGAAAAACATTCCATTTCCCTCATTTGAGTCAAGGTGAGTGTGAGGACCTAGAGATTAGACATAGAAATCCCCTGTATTGTGAAGGACCTGACAGGTCACACAGTTGACATTGCACATTCCAGTTGGGGAGAGTCAACCACAGAAATGGCACACGATGCTCCCCGTCAGCACAGCTCCTCATAGGCAAGACAAGCCCCAGGGAAGGTTCCCTACCTCGCCTCAGGAACACGGCAAGGCGGGGAGGAGACAGATACATGTGTGGAGAGGGCAAAGCTGCTCCAGGTGACAAAACTGTTTCATCAGATTATGAGAAATGCCCTTCTCTCTGCCATATTCAGCCTTTTCCTTTATTTCCTGTTTTTAAAACCATGGTTTAAAAGTTGTTCAGCACACAGAAAAGCAAGTCAAGAATTCTGGTATGAGAGGAACAAAATGCGTCCTTGTCCAAGGGTCTCAGCGCGTCCTCCAGGACCTCGGGGGCTGGTGAGCAGCTTCGAGCTCTAACAATGATAGGAATGTTCTCCATCAGCGACGCTGTTAGTGGCAGCAATTAGCTCCACGTAGTGGTGCAACATATGTGATGAAGCACCTGAACTGGAGACACTCCAAGGTTGGGGGTGTCTCCACACACACAGTGCTAGAATCATCTAAAATGCACTCCTTACATGTGTGGGTGACTGCTGCAGGCTGGGAGCTGGGAGCCCCGCCGACCCGAACACCTACACATGACACATCCACATGGCAGCCGGGTGCGGCCAGTGTGCCCCACTCAAAGGGGAAGTATGACATTGCCATGGCCCCATGAGAGCAACTGAATTTTGAATGTTATTTCATTTGAACTCCATATTGGACAATGCAGTTCTAGACAAGACATTTACAGCACACCCTGCCCCATCCTCAGCCTGGCCATCCTCACTACTATCCCCCAATAACCGAATCCTCCCCATACTACTGTTTTTTCCTGCAGCCTGGCCAGTTACACAAGGGCAGGCCCTCATGTTCTTGGTGGTCACATGTCCCTTACCCCCTGCAAACTGGAACGATTTCCAGCGGCTGCAGAGCACCTGGATAAGGCTTAACCCATGCCCTGCCCACCACCGGCCACAGCTTCCCACTCCAGAGCTGGACTGAGTCCACAGCCCCATGACCAAAGGCTTAAGAATTTGATGTGTGAGCAGCTATGTGTGATGTAGAAAGAAATATTTCCAGGGAGATTTCCTGACAGTCTTTATTTTTCTCAATTTTCAGATGCTACAAAAGTGAATTTTTGAGTATATGAAAACTGTAATAGGTGACAAAGGTCATTAAGTATTATCTAAATAACAGGGTAACATTGCACAGTGATTTGTTTATAATTGAACTTAGGTTTCTCACCTCAACCCCTCGAGTGTCTATAATTTGCAGCCTGATCCACTTCACTAGTGTGAGCCCCTGCTTCTCTTCCTTCCTTTCTCTCTGGAGACAGTTCTCAATTCTGGAACCTAGCTAAATTTACACACTTCCAGCCTACACCCACGGTGGTCTGCCTTTGAAGACAATTTAAGAAGTTCTCCACATTTAACCAATTTCTTCTTTCTTACTCCATTACAGTATTTGCCATATGTTAAAATTACACATGTATATCTTGTTTCCAAGTACATGATGAAAATAAAGTTAAGCAATCATCTTTATTATCCTGTGGAGGTTCACACAAAGTATGATGTCCTCTGCCACCCATCTAGTGTGCTTCAGAAATACCCACTGAAATGAAACAATTATGGTCAATAAAATGTGCACCTTTGTAGCAAGCTTGGTATGTAGCATTTTACAGCCATTAGAATGCCCAGAATTATCCTGGATGATTTGCATTCCTGCAAAGCCATACAAAACAGAAAGCTTCAAACCAAACAGGACATTACAGAGTTCCCGTCTGGGGCTGCCCACAGAACTGAATGAATTCTTGTTTTTCATGCCCTGTTAAGAAACGAATATTCTGGCAATTTGCTGAAGAATCTAAACTAATGGCTGAACAATGACTGTCAGAATCGAAGCCCTGAGTGATGGACATACCACGTTCTCCAGATGGAAAGTCCTCAGTGCCGACTTGTAGCTGGCATTGACCGGATACGGAAGCCACACACACACACACACACACACACACACACACACACACACACACACAC
>NW_004567141.1:116247-134163 GCF_000260355.1 Condylura cristata
CACACACACACACACACACACACACACACACACACACACACACACACACACACACACACACACGTCATTAACAAAGTTAAGTGCAAAGTGTAACTAAAGCCAACGATATAATTTTCTCTCATTTGCTGAGCAAGTCTGGCTATTAACTGGGATGATGTCTCTTGCTTCCTTTTCACATTTGATGATTATTCTCCTCATGTATTAACAGGTAGCAGGTAGTTGATTGATACACTGGAGGGAGTGTCTGTATTAACAATACCTTTTTGTAATCAAATGCAAGCACTCATCTCATTTATGATCTGTCTACCTCAATAAATCAACTAATACTTCATTTTAAGAGCCATAAAAAGCTCTATTAACCCATCTTTACACATTTTAATTAGAAGTGACTGCCTATTAATAATTTCCCCCCATTCCATTATTCAATAAATGTTCTAAGTATCTGCTGTGTGCTCAGGAAAGGGCTGAAAGCTGAGATACTACACTGGATCCTTTTAGGTCTCTATCTGGAGCTCAAGGCCTTGCTGGGAAGAGACAGGGAAATGAGACAATGCAGAGCTACCAGGTGCCTGCCCGGCTACAGGAGGGCGGGCTCAGAAGCAGTTGTCTGCTGAACCTGGGGACCAGAGAAGAAATCAGAAAAGCTTCTAAGGAGCAATGTTTGTAGAAGAAGATACGGTGATGCTTTGCTTTTTTAATTTTCACTCCTCCGAGGAAGTGAGGCCCTGACTCAGCTGTTAGAAGAACAGGACTCTGGGAGCCCCAGGCCGCGGCTGATGGGGTCCCACTCTGTGATGGCTGTGCAGAGTCCTCAGAGTCACGCAGTGCCCTTGCCAGTATTTCACCTCACTAACAAGAGGAGGGAGAAGTAGAGGTGAGTTCCCGGTGGAAAGGGTAGGCACCTGTTGAAGTTTGCAGAAAACAGAACTTCTGAGTCAGCAGCACAGCGTGGCTGAGAGGGAACCTGACCTGCAAACAGGACTGAGTGTCCCAGGGCAGACGAATGCCTGTGATCCAGGAGCCCCGGTGTGTGCATTTGGGAGGCTGGCGCATTTCCAGAGTGCCCTTGGGTGGTCTGCCCATGCTCCGGTGGGGCCCCTCTCCCTGCCTGCCCTGGCGCAACCTTATGCCCCTCTACTCTGATTTGACAGTTCCTTGAGTCTTCTCCGGACAGAAGGCGCACCGGCGTCCTGAGTTAAGGACACACTGGCTGTTTGTTTACAATGTGCCCGCTTCTCAAGTATTAGAATGCCTTCCTCTGCCCCTCTTTGAATTTTTATCTTACTTTAGGGTAAATAAATCATGTTTTAGACACTGCACTGAACAAATTCAATTTGTCTTCATGAAAAATAGTGCGCAGAAGATGGGCAACCAAGCGTGCTGCTGAGCAGGAGGCTCTGGAGCCAGGCTCCCATTGCCCCATCCAACTTCACAGCTCAGTGACCTTGAGACCTTGGGTCCTTGGGCAAAGGCCTGTACTTCTACTTCTCCAGGCCTCTCTTCCTAGCAGGTGAAGTGTGTGCCCACCTCCTGGGACTCTCATGGGGTTGTATAGGGAAATTCTAAGTCAATCCCGTATCTATTTAAAAATAAACTAGTTCATTTGAATCTCAAATGAAGTTTATTTGTAATCTCAAAAAAAAAGTTTGAATTTTGTAATTTGAAAGAATGAAAAAAAAAAAACAAAGATGGGAGCTTTATTTTCAGTTAAAGATAACTTTAATTTATGGAGGTCCTCCCATAAATGCCTGGTAACTATGAACTTGACCTATCATTTCATGTATGTGACCTGCACCAAGGTGAAAATAGAAATACTCTCTCTCTCTCTCTCTCTCTCTCACACACACACACACACACATATACACACACAGCTGACTGTGTTCTAGGCACTGCGTAGGCCTATCAAGATGATGAGAACATAATCCTTGCTCCAGAGCAGCTCCTAAGCTGTGCCTGGCAACCCTGCCCTCCACTTTGCTTCCATCATCTGTGGAACCAACACATGTGATGGGGTGATACCTAGGCTTCCCATTTTATCCAACAAGGACTGATTTCACTCTCACTGGTGTCAGAGATCATGCCACCTATTGATAATTCCCAAGCCCTTGAAGATTTGCCACTTAATAACCACTTGAGCTAAACTACAGAGAGGGTGATCGATACTGCCGTAGTTCTAGAGGTCTTTGAGGCCAGGGTGTTTGGCTCAGACTGTTGGAACGTGTGCTGGCAGAGCGGCAGTCTCCACAGAGTGAGATTCCACAAAGTCCAGGCAAACCCCTAAAAATAAAACTTCAGAGCTCAAACAGGGAGATGCCACCCAGAGTCAAGGGGCAGAAGTAGCCCAACACATTCACCTCTACACTGTGACCAAGAAGGCGGTGCATCTCCTGGTCCCTGGACACTCAGCCAGGGCAATTGTAGCACCCTGAATATACTATAGCACATTGGCTAGGAGACCAGTCTCCAGGTCTCAGACTGGGGCACACATTTGTACTCTGACACTTCATAGCTGTGTGACTGCAAATCCAGTCATGAAGCCTCTCCCTCTTTGGAGAACTGGCATCATCACGGACCTCCCTGCATCAGAGTAAGGTAAATGATACTTATTAATTCCAATACATCATTAGCCTGGCACAGCGTGAGCCCACAATAATTTATAGCAATGATGGCAAACATACAACACTTAGTTGGCACCAAACTCTATGCTAAGTACTTTATATTCATCACCTTATTTACTCCTCGCAACAACCCTATGAAGGAGGCATTGCTATTATTCCTAAATAATGGCAGCACAGAGAGGCTAAGAAATTTGCCAAAGGTCACACAATATATGGCAGAACCCACACTGGTAGTGAGCACATCTGTCTCCAGATGCTTAGCCCTTAACGGCTACACTGTGCGCATAGGGATTCATGACTTCCTGTTGCCATGCTGAGTCTTCTAGAGAAGCTAGAAGCATATGGAGAAGCTCCTCTATATGCATAACCTGAATTAAGTCACCAAGTCTTTGCACTTGGCATGACATATTATTGTTAGAAGTCTATCCAATGCTTACATCAGCACAAGGGGTGAAGCAGAAGGCAGACAGTGGACATCAGCTACAGCGCCAAGGGATGTGAGAGAAGCACTCAGGATGAGAGCCAGCATGGGTTGTTCAAAGTGAACCTCCACTGAGTAGCTCCCATGTCAGGAAGTCTATGACTGGATGATGTAGGGTGAGAAACAAAGATGATGGGCCGCTTGCCAGCTGCAGAGTTCTGATGAGAACAAGGACGGGGAGCAGGTCCGAGACTGTGAGGGCTGGGCTCTGAACCCAGACAGCCACTCCAGTACTTACTAGCTGTGCGGTTTTCATTCCATCACTCGACTTCTCTAAGCTTTGAGTATTCTATTACTAACATGAAGATCATCATATCTAGTTTATAGAGTTGTTTTGAAAACAAAATGAGAGCTATTTTAGGAGTCCAGAGCAGAACAGACACTTACAAAATATTCACTCTCTTGCACAGTATATGAGAAAGGAGGATAGGTGGAATTAGTGGTATTAATAGTGCAAGAAAATTACAGAACACACTATGTAGGGAAAATTGAGGAGAAAATTTAACCTTGCCCACTTGCCTAATAATGAATGCCAGAACATTCTGCAAAGAGTAGAGGAGAGAAAAATCATTTTTTTTCCCTGCTTTCCATCTAGGCCACAGAGAGCTGAGTTAGATGTTTGTCCACAATGCCATCAAGGACGGCTCTTCAGGGCACATCTGTGAAGGTGGGGCAGGAGGCAAGTATGACGGCGTCTGGATATCCTATCTTGGCTGACTTACCAAGTCCTCAGAAGCACTTTCAGATGACATCATTCCCTTGGTTCCTGATTACTTAGAGAGTTTGATTACAGTGTGAGCTTTCCCGAATTCCAAATGATGGAATGAGCCAGGTGTACACAATAATCACTCTTTTTTATTGACAATGTTTCCAAAGCCCTGCATGAAATGCTTAACTGTTACCTCATCGTCCCCTGCTGTGCCTTCCTCCTGCAATCTCAATATTGGCAAGTCCCTCCTCCTTTTTCAAGATCTCTATGATCAGGAAATTATTATTTATAGAATAGAATTATGATTCCTGAAGAATATATTTTATACTGTGATTGATAGAAAATATGCTTTTAACTTGCAAGGAAAGACCAATTTTCTGACACTTCAGCTCTATTTGTCCAAATACATTACTCTTATAAAGCACCAATTATGGCTATTAATGGCTTTATTCTCACCTCAGCAAGTACTAGGTTTGGTGAAGCTTTAAGAACTCTTAGCATTGGCAATCAATTTAGTTAACTACAGGAAATAGCCATTTTCAAATAGATTATTACCTTAGTGTCATACTGCTCCCCAAGCTCACACACACACAGAATGACTTGTCACTCTACGTGCTCATTTACATATATCTCACATGATGAAACTTACCTCAAGAAACACACTGCAGAAGACGTACTTGGGTAATATAAAATTTATCAGGGTTTGAATTAATAGTGAACCACAATGGCCCACAAATCTTTCAGCTTCTATAAATTAACGTTATGCCAGGCTAGGTAAAAAATTTTAAAAATAGTCTAAATAAGGGATTCAGAGGGTGCCTAAGTTCCAGAAGGAAGGGCACTAATTGTCTTGCTTCTGGGCCCCCCATTTAACTGAGGAGTGTTGCAGAATGATGTCTTCTAGCTCCTCAACTCCTATGTCCTGTCAGTGGTTAGTGTGTGTCTTTGAATCTTTATTCTCAATAGTAGTCTTTTGCTATTTAATTCTGTAATAGAGCACTTCCATGCCACGAGTTTATAACATACCAGATAAAACTATCACATACATGTCTATCCACAGATGACAACGGTGGACATTTAGACTTAAGCTCAAATGGATCAGAACGCACTGAGTCCAGTGTTCTGAGTCGTGCCGGCTACTCTATTTTGTTTTTTGACAAACAGCGTGTCTTACATCTCTCTCTCAGCTACTTGACATACTTCTCTGAATTCTGCTTGCAGATCAAGAAAGTCAGTGCATATTCAAAAAGTGTTTACTGAATCAGATTCAGAAACAGAAGAGTCTTAGATGCTCCAAGACTCTAGAACCTATCACCTGAATATGTTCCAAACATCATTCTGTAATACAAAGAACTTTTCTGAAAATTCCAAATAATATGAACTATTTTTCTCAAGGAATAAATGTACAAAAGTTAGGTAGTGTTTGACAAGAATGTATCCTCACTTGAAGCAGCATCTCTAACTCCCAAATCCTAATTAAGTCAAGCTCCAGAGCCCCAAGTGACAAAGGCACAGAGAGAAAATGCAGCCCCCGCTCTTCTCAAACTCCAGTCCACCTAGGAAATACACAATTATCTGGAGTGATGAGTATAATAATAGATACATAAATGAGCTACAGGAACATCAAGAGGGAGGGGCTGGTTTACCAGGCAGAAGAGAAGAAAAATATCCCCAGGAGAAGAAATGGTTAGAGCAAAACAGTAAAGGTATGAATGACGTGTCCTCCAAATAAAGTACACTATATCATTCAGAAAATATCCTCTATGAAACTCAGAATTTTCACTTAAAAACCTTACTATTAATTGATCACAGTCCTTTTTCTTTATGTAACAGGATTTAATTTTTGCTCATTGAACTTCTTACTTTTGACATCAGAGCAGAAGAGACCAACCACTCAGGGTAATCTGATGACGGTCACCATGAGGTTAAATTTACAGTCCCCTCACTCATGTTAAATTACTTACATTGCCAGGATAGATAAGAATCCCTGGGGCAAAACTGCAGAATACCTCCAAAAGTCACCTTACCATACTTTTCTTGAGAACTTCAACAAGTGAAATGTTCAATTGTATCATAACCCAAAACATCAATAGCAAGGAATTTTGGCAAAAAAGCAAGTGCTCATATTCTTAAAATGCAACATGGCTACCCACTCTCCTTTCCATCCTACCCAGGCCATGACCAAGGAAACGGTCTTCTTACAAGTTGAGGCAACTCTCACTTTCAATGTTCCTGAGTAATAATGACTCCCACATTTGAATACTAGTGATAGGTCTTAGATACTCCCAAGACCAAATTTTACTGAAAAATCTTCAGCCCTCAACCTCCTCAAATCTGTCATGAGCACTACTAAAATGAAGCAAACTGGGCCTCCCTCGTGGCACAAGGGGTCAAAGCATGGCACTATAAAGTTCTCTGCAGCCACTGAAGCACAAATTCTGTCTCTGTCCAGAGAGGTGACTCACGTGTTGCAGCAGACCTCGTCTGTCTCACCTGCTGCTCCTCTCAGCAGTGTATTTCAGTTAATTTGCCTGTTCTGCTCCCCACTCTGTCTCTGGTGAACCCTCTCACTTCTCCAACTCCCATATCTCTGGCCTGTATCCTAGTTCTTGTATGAATAAATAAATGAATCTTTTAAAAAATGGAGTAAACTTAAGACTTTGAATGCCTCCCCTATTTCTCAGTGGGTTATTCACTCAAAGTGCTTATGAACTACAGGATACAGATGCACAGAGCTCAGCTTTGAGGAAAAGCATCTACGAGACCAGCAAGGAGATGTCTTTGCACTGAACCAGCCTCTGAGAGATGATATGAGACAGACATTGATCCATGAACATAACCAGAATGGAAATGCCTTTGAGTCAGAAACATTAGGTTGTAGTACGTTGAATCCTCTTTCCTGTGGCTTTCTACATTCCTTCTTGCGTTCTGTCATCCCTTCCCCCCAAGGACAGCCAAAGCAGCCTGTGTGGCTTTACTTACAATTGTGAAGTTCATGACTTTGAGAATCCAGATGGTCATGGCCAAGTTCACCAGGATTAAAATCATCAGGAGCAGGACGAAGAAATAGAGGCATCTTTTCCGCCAGCCGTAAATGCCCACTTTGTATACCTGTGGCCCCTCGGAGCTGGGCATGGTGCTCCGGTGGTGAGTGTACTGCTCCTGAGGCATCTGCAGCAAATGAGGTGAGAGAGACGTGCTCACATTAAACTACTGAGGGGGTGGGAGTGTGATTAGAAAAAATAAAGGGAAAATAATCAATTGGTGGAGTGACCTGCTGCTGCTATCTACACCTCCACCCTTCTGACAATTCTAAAAGCCAGTGGCTCCTCTGGACTATCTTATCTGCTTCATTTATGTGATGTGTTTAACACATCCCATCCACACATACCATGGGGGCAAGGGATGCCTATGAGCCATGTTCCAAGGGACACTGAAGATTCAAAAATCCTAGTGATAGAGACACTCAGAGACCCATCCAGGCATTGGTAGGGGTAAGGAGCGACTTTAGAATGTGTTTCAGGAAATAACACAACTCCAGCAGTTCGTCTTGCTGAGGCAGTAATGCTCTTAAGGCAATTTATATGGGGGAGGGCATGTTGACTCAACCCTTCAGTGGCAACAGGAACAATTCTGATCTCCCTTCAGTTCAGAGTTCAAATGAGACTTGATGGACATACAATGCACACACACCGTCATTTAGGGGCTACTGGAGCTCAGAGAAGTTCTGGATACGTGGAGGAGTTTAGGGTCTGCTCATAGAGATAGCCTATGTCACCATCAGGCAACCACAGAAAGGGGTTTCTGGAAGCTGACTGAGGAAGAGGGTAAGCAAGTGTGCCAGATGATCACAACAGGAAGCTTGTCAGCCAAGCCTGGGGCAGCAGGCCCATCTGTTAGCAATAGGCCTGCATGGAAAAGGAAAACCAGATCTGCTGAGTATGGTCATTTTTCTAGTTAAAAACTGAAACACACTGAAATGAAAAAAAAAAAAAAAAACAAAAAAACTCTCCAGTCTGTGTTTCTCCTTGGTACTTCCCAGGCATGCAGTCTGGGGGATGAAGGTGAAGTTTCATGGGAGAGTCTTGGCAATGCGATAACAGCAACAGACATTTTGGTAAAACTGAATAAAGTAAGATGTTTTGACTACACCCAAGATACTGTCCTCCATCTTTTTTGCCTCTGTAATGCATGCTCATGACTAGAGGACTTTATTACTTAATCAAGTACACACACATACACAAACACACAAATCTCCATACATCTACCGTCCATTGGGATAACACTGGCTTGCGACACTGTGCATGATTCAGACACAGAGGTTCACACATCTTCACTTCTACCACCAAGGCACTTAGTCTTCAAAGTCTCTTCATATTGGGCTCCACAGAGGCTCCAATAATAAGACATTGAATCGGGGCCCCCTATAATTTGACTGGAGGGGGATATCATTACATGGTTTCCTTGCTACACAATTTCTAGCTCTCAGATGCAGGGATGTCTTCCAGCATTCTCCTGCCACCGTGCTGCCAGCTTACTGAGCTTGGGTCATGAAGGCAGCGGCCCAAGGCCACACTGAAATGCAGATGTGCACTGGGGTAGCTGTCACCAGAAATATGTGGGGTGCAGAGGAGCCAGAAGCAAGATGGGAATTTTGCTCTAATCATCAGATGTGTAAAATTTTAGGTGTAGTACTCAATGCTCACTGCCTGCTAGTCAAAACAGAAATTCCCTCCTGTCAAGAATCTGCTCACTTTTCACACATGGGATTATAAAGACCACATAGTTTTCCTTTGTTTATGGGAACCACAGAAAACAGAAATAATCAGGATTCTAGTGTTTGCATTGGGTGTTCCTCATGTGTCTAAATTCTGTCTGTAAAACTGTGTGTTTTTCACATTGCAACCATCAATAGCAAAAGACTAAGTCCTATTGAAATTGCTAAAGAAGACGACGCCTGCAATAGTGTCTGTACTGAATGTGGTTGTACTGAAAATGACCCATAAAGAGGCACTCAGAATTGTAGCCAAAAAGCATACAGTGAGTACGTCAGACAGCTAGTTCTTCACACTAATTTTCTGGACTTTATCTAGGTCATCTTTGAAAAATGGATCACTTCCTTTCTTATTCTAAACACACTCATGTTCTTAACTTGAAGCATTCACTTTTTAGTTGTTTTAAAACAACCCCCCAAATTGTTTATATTTTAAACCTCACAAACCCTCCCCCCTTTCCCATAAAGGAACCTGCATAGCCCAGAGACCTCGTGAAACACAACACAGATGTCACAACCTAGCTGAGTTCAATGGAAGCCACATACCCGCCCTGGTAGTCATGTTCAGACCTGAGCATGTGCAGGGCCACTCCGCAAGCTGACTAAATACAATCCCTTTGGTCTCCCACCAGCGGATTGTAACTCAGAAGTTACAAGTCAAGGAATCTGTATTTCTAATGAGCACTAATTTCAATTCTGACCCAGATGGCCCAGGGACCAGGAACTGAGAATAAATTCAGAGCAGAGAGCTGCACCGGGCCAGACTTGACCCGGTACAGCTGCAGATGGGTAGTCTTGTACCTGAGTACCCACCTTCTTCCCAGCCCTTAAGTACATGCTCCACTGTCCTTCACATTCTTGTTCCATTCCCACCCTGGAAATTCATTTCCATCCATCTCTTTCAGCGGTATATTGACTATCATGCCCATTGCTACCTTGGGGTCTTGGTCATTCCTCCTAGGGAAGAACATCTTGGCTCCCCTATACAGGTGCTGTGTCCCTCACTTTTGTTGCTTACCTTGGCTCTCCTGGAAGCTCAGCAATCCCACGTCCTGCGCAAGTCCTAGGATCTTTTGTTCTCATAGTTTTACTACAATGGTCTATTCAAAGTGCACTGTGACATCCCTAATGAAATTTCAGAGTACTATTCTCAACATCCTTGGGTCTTCTGAAGCCTGGACATTGCCAACCGCCCCCCTTTCCCCAGAGACCACCCCTTGGTGGGCCCAGAAATCTTCTGTATCTTTGATTATTCTAATAACTTTCCATACTCGCTTCTCTTCTTCTTCCACCCAAGGCCACAGGTTGAGTTAGTCCTCTCTCTTTCATCTGAGAGGTATCATTTAGTGGGACACTTTTGTTTTATCTTCTAGGAAGATGAATCCCAAATAGCCACTGCCACTCAGTTTGCATTCCAATTTGGACCCATCTGAATGTCTTTCATCCATGGACACTCTCACCAAATAATTACTGAATGTGGGTCCAATTCCATATACTGCACCTAGGGCTCAGGAAATCTCACATACTAAGAACACCCAGACTTCAAGCAGCTCACAAATGCAGGTGGGGGTGAACAGGAAACACATCAAAAAACAAGATGATCAGGGTCAAGGCTACACTATTTGTGGTCTCGTGAAATGGACATCTATTGATATTATCAACAGACAACTCTCTGAGGAGGTAGACTTCAGGAAGAGAAAATTACAACAAGATGAAGATGGAGGTAGGGGGAGGTGTGTCCCAGGACAGTAAGCAAAGATAAAGGTTACAGTGACTCCTGGGTGGTGCAAGGGGTTAAAGCACAGCACTATGGACCTATACAGAGCCACTGCAGCACGAATTTGATCCCCAGCCAGAGAGCTGACTCACATGGCACAGCAGACCTCTCCTGTCTCACCCACTGCTCCGCTCAGCAGTCTATTTCAGTAGATCCACCTGTTTTGCTCCCCACTGTCACTGGTGGATCCTCTTCCACTCCCGCACTGCCGGCCTGTACCCCAGTTCTTGTTATGCATGAAAAAATACATCTTCACACAAAAAAAAAGATAAAGGCTGCAGTGTGAGTCAGGTTTGTGTGGCCAAAGACAACTGGTGAAGTGAAGTGGGCAGCTGAGGTGGAGGCAGCAGGCAGGAGTCAAATGATGTGAGGCCTTGTGGGCCAGGGAGAAGTTCAAATGTTATTGAACAGTTGTGCAAACCCAAGGAGGAACTTCAGACAAGAGAGTGACAAACTGATTGGTAATATACAGGTGCCTAGATAGCAGGAGGTTCAGAGCAGGTGGTAGTGATTTTACTGTGATTAACAACCATTTTATTCCCTCTCTATCCATGATAGATAGGGACACTCAAAAGGTTGAATAATTTAATAGCATTTAACTTAATATTATGGAGCACACCCAGCATAACAGGCCCCTGAGGAGGTTGACTTGCATGTCTGGGGGTGCCCTGGCAGTGTCAGTGTTAAAAAAGGAGTCCCTTTATCCTAACACTTTTTCTTCCTGCAAATCACAAGAGACTAGTACTTTCTATCGGTCTCTGGGAACATCTTTACTTTGTTATAGGTCATATTTTATGACATAGGCCATATCTCTGGATATATCCCAAGCCTTTGTGAACATTTAAAACTTTTTTTTTAAGATTTATTTATTCATACAAGATCTGGCGCATAGTCCAGAGGTGTGTGTGGGTGAGGGGAGGGAGGGATGAGTGTATTCACCAGAGACAGAGTGGGGAACAGAATAGGTAGCTCAACTGAAGTACATTGATGAGGGGAGCAGCGGGTGAGACAGGGAGGTCTGCTCAACCATGTGGGTCAGCTCCCTGGTTGGGGATCGAATTTGTGCTACAGTAGCTGCAGACAGCTTCATAGTGCTGAGACTCAACCCCTTACGCCACCAGGGAGGACCTTTAAAGTCTTTGAACATTAGTATCATTAAAAAATGGGATATGCATGTGCCATTATGATTCTGTGTAACATATCTTGTAAGTGCATTAGTTTGCTCAAAGAATGAAGAAAATCAAGGCCAAGTGCAGGAGCAGTTCAGATCTACCAGTAACAAGTAAACAGCTCTCAGATCAGAAACAAAGAGGTAAAAAGGACATAGCTTGTCTCCTTTCAAAGGCACATGCAATTCTATACATGTGAAGCAGGTTTAAATCCAAAGTCTGACTCTGTTCCTTCATGAGGCTATTTTAAGTAAAAACCTGTTGATGAACAAATTCAGTTGGCTAAAGAAAATCTGCTCTTGCACAGTAGAAAGTTTTATTATATTCATTTCCTGGAAAATAATATTCTATTGCATTTAGTCAAAGAAATGCTGTAGTACAATAACTACCCATATTCACAGGATAATTAGTGGTCAAATAGATGTGGAGTGTCCAAAGAGGGTTGTTCTGGAAGGTAGAGCATGTTCACAACACCTGGTTTTGACATCTATAACTTCATGGTCTCACACATTCAAATGTTCGGACCTTGGGTTACAGAATAGTATAGAATCAAGACCTGATTCTCCTTTAATGTGCCCATCTTAAGTCATCTTTATGACTTAATCTTTTCATAAGACCTCTTCCATCGCTGCTGACCCCATTTTAGATCAGCTGCTATCACACCATCTCCATGGCACTCTGAGGCCCACATCACCTTTCAATGACATCACAGGAGAGAGGGTATGTGCAGGTTCCAGCATTCACCAAGGTACCTAAATCAGGCCCAGAGGAGGTGACCCCCGCCTGGTACCTGGGGCTTCTCTAGTGAAGGAAACTGCATTAAAATTTCAAGTTAGTGCCTCCAGTGCTCAACTTCAAAGCAATACATCTACTCCCTTGATGGGACTTTGACATCTTGACCCAGAAACTGGCCTGGGCATGTCTAGGGGCCACAGCTTTCATGGCATGCTGGCTTCCTGTGCTGTATCTGACCAGTAGCAAATAGCTCCTAGGAAATGCATCTGCTCTGCTAATCTGGAAGTCTGTGAATATCTGGACTAGCCTTAAACTCAGGCCTAGTTTTCCTTCCATCACCCACAAGTGGGCATTGACTTGACTGCCCTTGAATACAATGTGAGGCATTTTGAAAGCCCTGCATTTGCAATGGTCAATTCAAGAATGAAAGGTCTCTGGGCAGATATAGAGAATCGCTACAGTTGGGGAGGATGGGCACAATCCCATCTACCATTGCTGCCTTAATTCAGCCATTTCTCTTGGGCTTCTGGGGGGAAAGGTTCTCCTTTAGGAGAAGAAATGCCACCCACTCTGCTCCATCTGCCCTAGTGAGAGAGATCTGAATACAGTGATGGGATCCACATTACCCATTTGCTGTGCAAGAAAGACTACAATAGGTTTTGAGGGATGATTTAAAAAAAAAAAAAAAAGCAAATCTTCCAAAAAAAGAAGAAAAAAACATCGATACCATCATGTTTCTCCATGATTTCTCTTTCTGGTCTGTATAACTTTACAGGCCATGATCTACCCAGCTGACAGGGTGACTGAGAACAAGGAGACATTGGTGGCATTTCACTAATGCCTGCTGGAATCTTCTACCCACAAGGCTGCATAATATCATCCTCCATAAGGGAATTAATGGGAGGGCTGCTGAATGCAATTGTCTGTAGTTACACACCCTGTGGAAAGCAAATGTGATAAAACTCACACTGCCCTTCAGGGGACTAAATTCCCATTCCCAACCAACTTTTGCAATGTTAAAAGCTGTTTTTGACTACCTACTGTGTGCCAGGTCCTGCACTATGTCCTAAAGCTGTATGGTTCTTTTGAAGGATGGACAGGACCCTATTTCTTACACTCAGAAAGCTTGTGTGTTAGTGGAAGTGATGACTGGTAAACAGAACAAAATGGAAAATAAGAACACAAAAGTTAGGTTCTAGGAAGGAAAGCATTTTCAGGCTCCAGATTAGAGGTGACTCAGTCTAGGGACAGAAGGCCATCCTGGCAGACCTTGAAACACATTTGTCAGCAGAGGACACAACAAGCATTTAAGCCTAAAAGCCTAATGGTGGCAGGGTTGATGCTGACTGAGTTCGGGAGACGCATGGGTCCATCACACCTCACTTTATAGGTCAGAGTAAACAGCAGAGGATTAAAATGCCAGAGGAATTCACTTATTTACATAAGTGTGTTCTTTCTATGCCTACAGCTTTTCTTTTCATTTATTAATAAAAATTAAGTTTTATTTATACAACTAAATTAAGGCAGCAATATTATTTATATACAGTTTATTTATATAACTAAAACCCAAATAATATTCTTATTTAGAATTAAGACGAGTGATACACATCAAGTGAACATGGGGTTGTTGATGATAATGAAGCCATGTTTAAATTTCTAGTAAATTTCTAAATCAACATGAATTACGTCAGTTGTTTACAACTGTGACCAGATTCTCAAGAGTGCACACAAGCTCCCTCCCAGGTCCAGTTTCCAGAGCTTGGTGCAGAACTGGAGTCATTTTGGCATGTCCTGGCCATCATTTTCCTTTAGCCATATTTTGAGATCTTTAATTTAAAACTGCTTGCTTTCAAGTGCTGTTTTCACTCCGCCGTCCATACAAGGCTTTTTTTTTTTTTTTTTTTTCCCCCGGATTGCTACTGCATGGCACAATCTGTAAAAAGCTCCTGACTTCTAGCTTTGATACAACGATCAACACTTCCTGCTTGCAAAATTCACCCGGTAAAGTAAATGCCTGTTTATATGAAGTGATACAGGGACAACCTCTTCTATTGAACCAAATATTTGGACTAATTTAAGAGGTATTTCATAATTTTACTTTCCAAGAATTAGGATATGTAATGGTTGAATAGTTTTTACTAGAAAAAAAAAAAAAAGATCAGTTCACATATCCAAAAGAAACAAAGAATAAACAGTTAAGAAAAACACTTTTTGCTTCCTACTTCTAGCCTTCCTCCACAAAGACACTCTTACCAGTCTTTTCCTTACATAAATGTTTAATATATCCACAGGCTTTATTCAATTGATGTATTCAATGCATATATATGTTGAGATTTTTCTTTTCTACACAAACAGTATTGTTTACATATTGTTCTAACTGGATCCACTTTTTAGCATATTTTAGTAGTAATCCCATAAAATTATAAAAACATCAATTTTTTAACACACAGTTTTAAGTTGTAAGTCTATGATATATCTTAACAAACACCAAGGTAGTTTCCAATACTTTTCTGCTGCCAGTTCTTAAACATACACATGCTGGGGTTAACCGTATGGTGGAATGAGGCATGCAGAGAGTCCTGGCCTCCTGGATTTTAGTGGAGAAAACAATAAACAGACAAACATACAACTTTTTAAGTCTATTGTTGGGAATGTATTTCATGAAGAAGTAGAACCGGAGAAGGTCAGAACTAGGGTGGCTCCCTTTCTACTAGACAGCCTGAGAAAGTCTCTCTATCAGAGAAGTGAGGTGCATGTGGGGGACAAATCAGATTTCCACCTTGGGATCTCTCCAGCTGTCCCCAAAGGAACAGATCACAAGGGAGTAGAGGAACCAGGAGCTGGTGGTTGGTGCAATGGTTCCAGAACTGACAGTGGCTCAAGCCAGGGAAGAGGGAGGACATAATGAGTTGCAATATGTGGCATCGACTGGAAGGCGCAGCTAAGAGGATGCACTACTGATTGAGGTACAGGACGTGTGCACAGAAGGATGGGGATGAGAAGGCCAAGCATGCCAAGATGGGTAGAGGATGTGCATTTATCATGAAAGGGCTATGGGGGAGAGAGGGAGGAGGCATATGGTAGACAGCTCTCTGTAGCCCAGTGGATCTTGAAATGTATGTTAGAATCCATGGGATGGTGTCACAAAGGCACTGACATGATACTGGCATCCAGGGGGCTGAGATGAGGTGAGATGGACATGGGAAAGCCTCTAGCAGATGAGCATGATGTAAAGTCACAGGAATGAAGCATGCATATTTTACTTATGTCTCCATGTGCGCCTCAAAGTGACCTATGAATCTGAATTGTTAGGTCAAGTGGTGTGTGGGTATGTGTGTATGTACATGCACACATGCTGTGTTTTGTAGACAGGGTCAAACTTCCCCAAAGGGCAACTCACCTCATACATAAAAATCAAAATATTTCTTTCTGAAGAATGAGGAGCTGTTTCAGGGCAATCATAAACTCTGATTCTGATCATCTGAGAGATTTAGGTGTGTGAGATGCCAAGGAAGTTCTGGGCATAAATGTATTTGTGAAACACACATATGTATTCTTATCCTGAGTATTACCAGGCAGATGGACTCCGATGTTCCTGTCAACACTTGGCCAATCAGTATTATTAAACTGCTCCATACATGAAGACACTGTGGTCCTGAGGAGTCAGGAAGCGTTATTTAGGTCTGCTGCCCAGAAGGTCTGGACTGGATTCAAACTCAGGCTTGATTTTCCTTCCACCATATCCAGAGGGACAAAGACTTGGTTGCCCCTGAGTACAACACAAGGCCCTTTGAACGCCCTCTGCAGCTACTGAGAGTGAAGTGTGTGCCAGGCATAAACCTGCCACTGCCCAACATGTCTGTGCGCCCCTCCGGTCCTTGCTCTACTCGCATCACCCCAAGCATCTAGGGAGCACAATATGCCAGAGAGGCAGTATACAAACAGCCTCATGGAAAACAAAGTACACTTATGTTACGGGGCATGAGTGCCACAAGGAAAAGGAACACAGCAAAAAGGACAGGAAAAGGGGTGGGGATCAGGGCAAAGACTTGAAGGAAACTTGAGAGTCACTGGAGAGGTGACTGTGCAAAAAGCCAGATATCACGCTAAATATGGACATTGATGTTGCCAGTTGAGGACCAGAAAAGAATGTGTAAATTGAATACTCTGGAACAGCAGAAATAATTTCAAGTAACCAGTTGCAGATTTCATAGTGTCATTTTCACATGCAAGGGCCCTGTGTCTCCCCATCAAGGCCTCAGCTATGGCTGGCTCTCTCATAGGAGTGACAGGTCCTTTTCAGGAGCCTGGTTCCCTGTGCTTCCGAGGTCAGTGCTTTGTTGGTTCCCAAGGATGATTCTGGCCAGAGCCAGATAATTGCCATCACAGTTAAGTCACATGGGACTTGAGGACCAGGCTGTGTGACCCGACATTTATTAACTTGACTCCAACATTTCAGACCAGAGAATGAGATGAAAAGCTCGAAGGGACCATGGACTCCATAAAGTTGAAATTATTGCTAAACAGATGAGAAAACCAAGGTCTGGGAGCTGAGACGCTTCACCAAGGTCAGAGAGTGAGACACAAAACCAAAAGTGGCCAAAGGGACACCGGTGTGTTTCTTGTAAGTTGCAGGCAGCAGTCTCTTCAGCTTGTTTCACATCATGTTCACCGACCACTAGGCATCTACCTTTTGAGCAAACCACAATAAAACACCAGTTTTATAACACCAAGAAAACATGCAAAACTTATGCCAAGTATGTGTGCAAGATTTCCATGTGCCAGAACCTATTACATATGCTTTATCCCAGCTGTTGATGGTCACCAGTTCTGATTAATTTAGTATTGGAGGTTTTAGCTACAGCAACCAGACAGCAAGACACAAAAGGAATCCAGGCTAGAAAAGAACAGGTAAAAATATCATGATTTGCAGATTATCTGATACAGAAAACCAAAAAGCTATTAGAAAACAACAAATGAGGAAGTCCCTAGTGGCACAAAGGTTAAAGTCTCAACTATCAAACTATCACCGGCCACTGAAGCATGAGTTCAATCTCTGGCCAGGGAGCTGACCCACATGGCAGAGTGGACTTCTTCTGCTGTTCCCCTCAGCAGTGTATTTCTTCTTCTTTTCAAAAGGCTTATTTATTTACTTTTGCATAAAAGAACTGGGGTACAGGCCAGAGGTGTGGGGGTGTAAAAGAATTCACTTCAGGCAGAAGTGTTGAAATATATTGCTGAGGAGAGCAGTGGGTGGGTCTGCTATGCCATGTGGGTAGCCTCCCTGGCTGGGGATCAAACTCAGGCCCTAGAAGTGAGAGTGCTCAGACTCAAACTCTGTGTCACCAGGGAGGTCCAACAGTGCATTGTAATAGATCTGCTTGCTTTGCTCACCAATCTGTCTTTTACCAAAAAGACATCTTCCACACCTCTGGTTTATACCTCAGTTCTTATATGCATACATAAATAATTTTTAAAAGAAAATGAAATACCAAATAAGGTTCCTCAAACTGCTAAACAAGGAACTTCCCTATGACCCAGCAATCCCACTCCTAGGTATCTACCCAAAAGACACAAACACACTGATTGAAAAAGATACCTGTACCCCCATGTTTATTGCTGCTTTATTTACAATTGGAAAAACATGGAAGCA
>NW_004567141.1:134584-166437 GCF_000260355.1 Condylura cristata
AAATTATATTACAAAAAAAAGAAAATGAAATACCAAATGAATATAACAAAGTGGCAGTTTACAAAAACAATATACAAAGATCTGCTACATTTTTATGTATAAATAATGAAGAAGACATAAGAAATTAAGAAAGTAATTCCACTCATAACTGCCTCAAAAATGGCCGAGGAATTAACCTATCCAAGGAAATGAAGGACTTACACAATGAAAACTACATGACATTATTAAAGGGCATATAACATGATGTAAGGAAAAGAGAGGACATCCTATGCTCATGGATGGGCTGAATCAATATAGTCAAACAACTATTCTGCCAAACACAGTTTATGAAGTCAAGAAATCCCCATTAACATACCAATGATATGCTTCAAAGAGAGCCACAAGTATTAAATTTTATGGAATCATAAAATACCTCAGATAGCTAAAGTGATTCTGATAAAAAGGAAAGAAACAGAGGGTATCATGTTATCCGACTTTCAACTTCACTATAAAGCAACAGTAATTCAAACAAGATGGGACTGGAGTAAAGACAGACACATGGGTTAATGAAACAAAAATGGAAGTTCAGAAATTAATCTAGATATATGTCCATAGTTAATTCATGATTAAGGAGCTACAATCATACAAAGGAGTAAAGAGTGCCTCTAACAAATGGTGCTGGAAAGAGAAGGCAGCCACATGTAAAAGAATGAAGTTGGATCACTCTCTAATTCAAAACACACAAAAAAATTCTACCTGGGTTAAAGACTGAAATATCAGTTATGCAATGATAAAACATATGGAGCAAAACAGATGTTATGTTTCATGGCATCAGTGATAAAAATGTTTTTGGAGATGCCACTCCTATCACAAGGAAAATGAAATCAGCACTAGACAACTGGGATTGCCTTCAATTAAGAATCATTTCTATAGTGAAAGAAAATAGAAACATTAAAAAAAACAAAAACAAAAACAAAAACAAAAACAAAAACAAAAACAAAACCCAGCTGAGGGCCCTCCCTGGTGGCTCAGCAGGTTAAAGCACAGCACTAAGAAGCTAAAGCCACTTCCGCATGAGTTCAATCCCCGGCCCCAGAGGAGATCCACAGGGTGCAGCAGACCTCTCCTGACCCGTCCGCTGCTCCCCTCAGCAGTGTACTTTGTCAGTTGGCCTGTTCTGCTCCCCACTCTTGTCTCACCACCACACCTCTGGCCTGTACCCCAGTTCTGTAAGCGTAAATAAATAAATCTTTCTTTTTTTTAAATAACAACTAATTAATAAATGGGTAGACATCTGAAAAGATATCGTGGTTACATGGAACAGTATTCATCCCTGCTTTAATTAGGGAGGTGCAGGCCCACGCGCACAGCTGGGATAGTGGCATATTTGGAAAAACCTGCTGGACGCCCTCCCTGGTGGTGCAGTGGGTTACAGTGCAGCACTGAGAAGCTGGCCATGGCTGCCTTGGTGTGAGTTCTATCCCCGCCCCGGAAGTGACCCACATGGCATAACAGACCTCTCCTGTCTCACCTGTGGCTCCCCTTAGCAGCATACTTCATCGATCTGCCTGCTCTGCTCCCCACTCTGTCTCTGGTGAATCCTCTCACCACCTGCACCTCTGGCCTGTACCCCAGTTTTGTATTCATAAATAAATAAATCTTAAAAAAAAAAAGACCTGCTGGAGAGCAGCAAGTACCAGAGGAGAGGTAGAGCAGGAGTCCTGTTGTGGGGATGGAAGCTGGCACAGCCTTTTGGGCAGTGATCTGGAGTTACAATAAGAAACTAAAAATGAAATAACATGTGGCCCAGCAGTCCCGCTCCTGGGCATCTACTTGTTGCTTTTTTTTTTTTAAAAAAAAGATTTATTTAGGCCCTCCCTGGTGGCGCAGCGGGTTAATGCACTGCACTGAGAAACTAAAGCCACTTCTGCACGAGTTCGATCCCCGCCTGCCCCGGAGGTGACCACATGGCGTGGCAGACCTCTCCTGACCCGCCCGCTGCTCCCCTTAGCAGTGTACTTCGCTGATCTGCCTGTTCTGCTCCCCACTCTGTTCATGGTGAATCCTCTCACCCTCCCTATCTCTGGCCTGTACCCCAGTTCTGTATGAATAAATAAATAAATCTTTAAAAAAAAAGATTTATTTATTTATGCATACAAGAACTGGGGTACAGGCCAGAGGTGTAAGGGGGTTAGAGGATTCACCAGAGACAGAGTGGGGAACAGAACAGGCAAACTGACGCAGTACACTGCTGAGGGGAGCAGCAGACAAGACAGGAGAGATCTGCTGCACCATGTGGATCACCTCCCTGGTTGCAACTTAGGCTGCAGTGGCTGTGGAAAACTTCATAGTGCTGAGACTTAATTCCTTGCGCCACCAGGGAGGCACTGGGCATCTATTTGAAGAAAATAGAATCATCAACCCCCAAATGTGTCTGCACCCCTACCATGTTTACTGCAGCACTATTTATAGACACTAGGCCATGAACACAGCCCAAGTGCCCAGTGGCAGAGGACTGGAACCACAAGACATGCCTGGTGACACCACGGAATGCTATCCAGCCATCAGAAAAGACGAAATGTGATGATACACAGCATCACAGAGAGAGCTTGGTGGGGGGGAAGATACACAGTAAAGGGAGTCAGAATGACCAAGACAAATAATGGGCATTAACAGGGCAGATAATTTGACGAGATAAAATACTTATAATAGAGTGGGAGCTACTAACCAAAACCAGACTTCTGAGATGAAGTGGGAGGGATGGGAGAAAGGATCATAAAGGCACAAGGACTATCAGTGGGATGACAGCCAGAACACATACTGTTCCACCATTTCTCAGGGGCTGAGAAATCAAGTCATCGTCTAAATGTTTTACTGAACTTAATCCTTACAGGCATAGTTACGTGACAGGCACTTTTACTATCCTCATTTTACAGCTGAGGTAACAGAACAACAGAGATAAAATAAACTATCCAAATTCACTCTGCTTGTCCAAGACAAAGAAAGAATTTGAACTCAGAGTGCTTATTCAGTGAAAACTCGTGTCCTCTAATTCTTGTGTTAAATGCTTCCAGATACATGTGCACACATGGCCAGACAGTGTGATTATTAACTAAAAACATACTTCTGTAACAGTTTTCACTACAATTTCTCAACAGGGATAATTTGAAGTCAATTCATCAAATACTTATCAAGCAACTACTGTACTTTAGCCAAAAGAGTGCCTCTTACTTTAAATCCAGGCATTTCCCCCCAGGTAATAAGCCATCTTTGATATGTCTCCAAAACCCATAAATTTTTACAGCATCATGAAAAACAGCTATCACAAATTAGGCAAATCTTTCTAAAGTGATTGAATCGTCCCATAAAATTAGCATCGATCCAGTCGAAATCTCCCTTGACAACTGTGTTTGGCAAGGTTCTTAGGCTGTTACCTGGGCTCACAAATGCTTACATAGAAATCTGTCATTTGAAATGTTCTCGTTTTAGTCATGCTAGTTGTGCTTAGATCAAAATAGCTAGAAGTATGTTTGATCACAGAAGAGCTACACATTCTGGTAAACACCTTGCAGCCCTCACATAAGGGCAGATGTCCATCTGTGTCTACTGAGGTGTATCTCTGTGTGTTTACTTTCTGTGATTTGTACAGATAGCAACTGCACAGCTCAGTGGCTTCTACACCTGTATAAATAATAGAGGAGACAGACTGACCCACCACCTAGAATTTTACCTGTGCTCCTTTCTTCCTATCCCCACTCCCAGAGGTCATGCTGCTCTGATTTTGATCTCAATGAACATTTGGAATCCTAATACTACCCTAAGGGCTGTGCCTTCCCAGAAGTATCTAACTTGGAGACCTATGCTCTTGGCCACCATCATGCCCCACATGCTTCTAGCACTTCAACATTCCTTGATACCATTTGCTGGGAGATGAAGCAAAGGTTCTAACTTCTCTTGGACACATCTCCAACAGCGCCTCAAGCACCGCCCTTGAGCAAGTTGAAAGAACAGTCACTGGGGTCATCTATGTTCGGGCTTTGGAGGAACCCCATGGGGCACTTACAGTGTTAACCCCTCTGTTTCAGGGAAGCAGCCCTTGCTGCCCAACTCCAACTTTTCCTAGCCAATTCAGACATTAAGTGATGCATATGTTACACAGTATGTTTAAATGTGTTGTAAATGGGTCACTGCTTTTGCAAAAGAGCACTTGGGAGCCGACATGCATCAACAGCCCTGCCCTTGGCTGGCCAGTGTGAGTCTTGCTGGTTGCATCCTTGGCTGGGAAATACCAGTAGTAACTTTGTCCCAGTGAGCCACAGCCTTCAGAGGTGACTGCCAGCTGTGGGAGTCAATGCTAGTCACAATTGTGTCAGCGTCATGCTGTCCACTGCCTGCCTGTTACTAACACTCCTGATCCCTGGGGAAGCAGAGGGCATTGGTAAACACAGGCTAGGCAACCACTAAGAGAAACTGGCAGTGAGAAGATAGAAGAGAGCTTAAGAAGTAGAGGGAAAGTAGAAGAAAAGAGGAAAGTACAAGCCAGGATAGAGGGCAGCCTTTGTGAGCATAGGATGGATGCCCTGACTCTGGCCCAGCCACGTATGGTCTTCTCTGAGTGCACCCTGCCCCAGATGCGGTTCAGGGTGGAGACAACCAGGGGTGTCCCTGCTCTGAGCTCCTGCATCAGTTTCAGCAGTGGGAATACATGGACCTGGCATGTAACTGCAGGTTTCCAGGAATTTAGAAACATTAATTGGAAGTCAGGGAGCTCAGAGTCTGATCCTATCTCTCTGAACAAGGAGAAATTTTCTAGTCCCCAGCGAGAGGGTTTTTATCAGGGAGCTGTGTTGGCTTGACTTCTTAGGTTCCCATGTGTGATGGGTGATGAATAAAGTCGTTGCTCCATCAGGGCAACCGGCAGCAGAGACTTCTGAATAGACCAATCTCACGGGATTCATTCACTCGGTGAACCAAAGTGACCTCTTCCTCCTGGCCCTGGGGGCTGTGGACAGGCAGGCCAGAGGCCATGGCTTACATGCTCCCCGTGTGTGAGGCAGTTCATGCTTGGCAACAGGAATTTGAAACAATAATGAAGACACCCCCCTTTCTGTGTGTGGGATAGAAGCCAGCAAGGGACAGCAGAATCTGAAGATAAAGGCAGGCAACACAGACCAATTAACCTCAGCAATTCAGCATGAAATGCTTGTTCCTCTGTGGCCTGTCTCGACTCTTCATTGGCCCATCTGCCTACTTTGTCCTCCATGTCAGTCTCATACTGCTCAGCTAAGAGACAGCGTATATTGTCTACAATGTATGTGTGACCGTGGACCAGGTACCACGTTCAGTGGCTCCAGTGCACCATCACATCCAGGAGACAGCCTTCATGTTGGAGATAAAGAGACTGAGGTGCATGGAGATGAAGGGACTTGCCCAAGGTCACGCTCCTGGGGTCACCGACCAGATCTCAGTTCAAAACACAGCTGAACCTTGAATGAGGCAGTAGTTGGGTCACTCACCCCTGCCAAATAGGAAGCCTGAGCCCAAGTGACTGCCCCCCAATACAACTATAAATATAGCCAGTTTTTGATGGAAACTTCACAAGGAACAGAGGCAGTCCATCAGCCTCTCTTGTGTACGCATGATAGAGTAAAACAGAAAACATGTTACAGAGGGAAGCCTAGGGGTGAGGAGAGCATGGGGCGGCCCTGCATTTCCATGTGCTGTGAGTTCCCTCTGTGTTCCTGCAACATCTGCACAGAAGGGGGCCCAGGGAGCTCACCCCCATCTGTTCAAGGGTCCTGGGAACCATCTCTTATGAACTACCATCTTTGGTGAATGAAAGTGGTGCCCTATTTTTGGTGCAAAAACTTAAAAAATGACAGGACTTGAGGGAAAATGGAAAATGGGCTGAGAGAAACCTATTTTGTCAGGGGAGGATACTGGAATTTTGTCCGGGGTAGAGTAACAGGAACAATGTAGGGGAAGGAGGACCAAGTGAAGTAATTACAAAAATCACACACTGTAAGAAACAGAAAACACCTGGGAAGCATCTGGTCCCAATACCCAGAAGGGAAAACAGAGACAAAGCAATTACTGGGGTCAGGAACCTCCCATGATTTACTTCCTCTTTCCCCCACTTCTGTGCCAAGCTCTACTACCCCTCAGATGGCGGCAGACACTGTGATAATGACCACAAAACACAGGAACAGGGATTTGGGGCCTCTGAGGTGGCTGGAGATAAAGAGGGTGCCCCAACCTGCCTTACAGTGTCATGAGGTTCTCAGCCAGGGGCACTACTCACAGGGCATCTGCACGTATCAGCCCACGCTCTCCAGTGTCCTTCTGCTGGGCAAGAGTGGCTGCCCCAGGGTATAGTTACTTTTGACAGAACCATTGGGGGAGCTTGAAAAATAGAGTTCTTAACTCTCATATCAGAAATTCTGGGTTTTGAGAAACCAGGGCACCAGGTGATTTCTGCGAGGCCATCCCATACAAAGGTGCTGTCATCATGTTCCTTCCTCAGACTGACATTTGAAGTGTCCCTCAGCTTTCATGAAGGCAAAGCACATAACATGTCCTGCACAGCCAACTGAGACAGGGACCAGCAGCGGGTCTGCTGCCCAGACCCTGTGCTCCAGGGCAGGTGACATGTCCTTTCTGGTCTCAGTGTTCACATCTTTAAAGGGAAAGAGAGGGAGGGGCCTCCCTGGTGGCGCAAGGTGTTAAGTCTCAGCACTATGAAGCTATTGACATGAGTTTGATTCCAGCCAGGGAGGTGACCATATGGCGCAGCAGATAGCCCCTGGCTCACCTGCTGCTCCCCTCAGTAGTGTATTTCAGTGGATCTGCCTGTTCTGCTTACCACTGTCTCTAATGAATCCTCTCACCCCCATAACTCTGGCCTATACCTGTTATTCTATGCATTAATCTTTTTTTTTTTTTAAATAGAAGAGATGTATTTTTAGAGCAGTATTTCCAAATGTATTTGATTATTCATAAGGGGAGGGAGGGAGGGAAAGAGGGAGGTAGGTAGGAAGGGAGGAAAGAAAGAAGGAAGGAGGTGTTTGTGACCCTAACTGCCCATGTCTATTGCATAGACACTCTCCCTGCTCTTCACTGCTGGCAGACCTGTTCAGTGCAGGCAGGCACTGAGCACCTTGCTCACTGGGCCCCCACTCCACACCAGATGAGCAAGTAGGGATTGGCCCGCCTACCATGGTGACACTCCAGGGCAGTAGCTGCTGGTGTCGGCTGTGAACTCTGCGATCGGGGATGTCTCTTTCCTGGGCAAAGGCTCATTTCTCTTTATGTCCTGACACCTCTGACCTGACTTGGACATGGCCCAGGGAGATGAGCGTGAGGAGTTGAGTTTAAGTGATGGTGGAACAGAAAGGAAGCTTGGTCCTGGGGGATATTACTCAACTATATAACAGCCCAGGATGAACTAGGTGTGGTCAGCCTCAGGTAAGCAAGGAGTATTCCTTATATGTTTGGACTTATGTGAATGTGGTTTCTGTTACTTGCAGCCAAATGTAACCATCACTGATGAAACAGTGATGGTTAACTTAATATGAAAGGTTTCATATTAAGTCTCTGCAAAACCCTGAAATATGATTTTAAAGTGTTGGGACAGAAAGTAATAAACACAGATGGTATTTTTTTTTTCCTGATTCCTTAGGGGTTTTTCCCTGGAACCAGATGAGAACAGGATCAGGCTCTCTTAAAGGGCTATCCCCAAGTCAAGGGTCCCAGGATTTGCAGGAGGGTAGGTGGACTTGCAAATTTGCTACCAAATTTAGTCTTGTGGTTTTCATTTCCTGTTTCGTTTTATGTGCTTATTCTATTTACTCCAGTTTTGTTCTAGAAAACAGCTCCAATTCATAAGCAAGCAGCAGCTATAAACGTGAAATTCTGGTGTCTGTATTCATTGTATTATCATGTTGCAATGTGAATTGTTGTCATTGTCATGAACTGAGAAAGGACATTAGACTATGAGAAAGATAAGGGCACATTCCTTCCAGGTGCAGGTTGATGTGAAGGGGAAACATCCAAGAGCCAAGTGCCTGTTCAGGATAAGGAATAAGAACAGTCTTGAATCAAATTACCCTCAGATGACTGTTATTCCCCTGGGTATGGTGGGAAGCCCTGTTCTATTCCAGGAAAACATCCTCCACCTATGAAACCAATACTGACCATCTGGATGTTATCAGGACAGTTACTATGATATTGCATTCCTAAGTATTTTGGTGTCAAGTATTCCTAAGTACTAGCTGCTCATGAATTATTATCAGAGAGGGCAACTATATTGGTACAATGGGCTTGCATGTACCAGAATAACACAATACACAATAATTAAATCAACAATGGGGATACAGATCCTCCTACCTTTCCTGTATTACTCCAACCCAAGACATTCCAATAATACAAGATGGCCCAAACCCTCCTAGATGCTCACATCTATGATGCCAAACTACTTCTCTAAGGAAACCAATATTCCTTCCTTCCACCAGTATCGTGCTGCCATCAGAACAGTGTTTTGCAAATCAACACAAAAAATATAAAAAATTCATTCTTTAATATAAAGCATGTGGAACATTTCCTATTCCCTCTCCAAAGTCTGCCTTAAGACTGACCTGACCTTGAGCACACTTGAGTGAAGACAGGCACCCTCTCCACCTGCTCCCTTCCCTCAGCTACCCCGAGGGGGTGTCTCTGGACAGAACATACTCAGGTTAAAAATAAGAGCTGGAGAGCCTGCCCCTCCTTGCTTAGGAAATCTGAACCCTCGGGGCAATGCCATTCTCACAAAATGTGCTGTCTGATTAGTTCCAGAAGGCTCAGCAGGGCAGACAGGCCAAGCAGTTTCTAGTATGTCCTCCCCGAGCCCATGGTTTATCTACACCGTTTGTGGGACAAGCCTCTGCCTGGCGGTGTTCCCGGCACCCTGGGTTTGGCGTGTTCCTTCCCGGTCTCTGCTCTACCGCCCTGACCCCGCTGGGTCTGTGAGGCGAGGGCTTCGGCCCCTCCTCTCTCCGCTGCTTGTACCTCTGCCCTGATTCTTCTCTAGCCTCCACCCCTCACCCCTCTTTATTTTTTTCTTTTAAAATGTCCAGGGAGTTTGATTTGTCCCTCCTGCTCTTTTAAGCAAAGGAAAATGTAAAGATCGTTCCAAGTTTCAGGCGCTGCCTCTGAGACGCAGAGAGCTGGAGCTATTTCACGCTTCTCCTCCACACTGGCTGCGCACTGAGTCTGGAGTCTGACATCAGCCTCCAGGGAGCCTCCACCGCCACTAACAGTGGGCTTGGCCAGGGCTTCAGCCGCGCCTAATCTGGATGGCATTTTGCTCACTTAGTAGGCGCCTAAGAAAAAACCAGAGTGCAGCCACTGTCTCTCCTGACTTCAGCCACACCCTCTGGGCCCCCACCCAGCAGTTCCCACCCCAAACTGGCACAACAATGAGGGTGAAAAGAAAATACCCAAGGGTCTTCTCTACAATCAACATTCATTTTCGACCCCTTTGAGAGCAAAACTGGAAGAAAAAAAAAATCACAAAATAAAATTGCTGGTGGAAATTCCTGTTTGCCCATAGAGATGAAAACTGCCATCCCTGCCTGCTTCATTTTCCCATTAATTTTACACTCTCCTAAGCACTACTGAAGAAGAGATTTTAGAATTCTGAGGCAAACACACACCTGTTTACAGAGGCACGCTCTTAAGATGAGTGAGTGGAGGCCCTCCTGGGCTAGTCTAGAAGAATCCTAGAATCCACCCATTGCCTCACCCAGGCCCTGGTTCAGTCCCCTTCGGAAACACCAGGACATGGAGTGGCCATTCTGCCTGAGGCCACTAAGACTGGTGAGCTTCAGTCCCCCTTTCCCTCAGCTGCTGCGACTTGTCGTAACCCAGTGACCTGATACCACGTATTTTGTAAACACAAAAACTCAGAATAATGTATAGTTTTCCTGGGGAGTGATGCTGTATGAGGAGCAATTCTGTAAAATTTGATATTTTTTAAATGGCATCCTCCTTTCAGCAAGGTCTAAAATTCAATTGATCACTGACATCGCAATACTCATATTATGTTTGTATCTTTTAACAAGGTTTTTGAGTAAACTATGGTTTTCTGTTATCTGCAGCTGCTTTCAATTCATAAAACACAGTATTTTTTCAGAATCAAACTCCTAGTTGCTTAGAACATAGCCACACTAGAAGTACTAGACACAGAATTACACAGGTTGATACAGTGTGTTTCTAGGCAAAGACACCACTGGGCTCTGCCACGCCACTCAGAATCCTTTATCACAATAAAAAAACATCAGGGACTCACACACACATACCTACGCTTTGAAAGCATGATCCAAAATAGAAACCTCAAACTCGAATTCCTTCGGAAAAGGAGAGCCATTTTCTGCGAAAAATGCCCCTCTCAAAACTCCGAGCAAGCAAAGAACATAATCTCACCTACTGTTTTCCCGGTCAGTGAACTATCCTCTGAGCCAACAAAGTTACAGAAGGTTGGAGTAAAGTGACAACACAGGAGATGACCACTTCTCCTCACGCCACAGCACTGCAGGCACAACCTGAACTTTCCACACTTTCTCTGCCTTGCTGGAAACCGTGTCTTACAGGGGGTGGTGGGGAGAAGGGGCGGCAAGCCCATTCCAAATATTTCAGCGGTGAGCTTCTAAGTGTTCACGCACACTTAGAACGCAGTCGTTGCAAACAAACAGCAGGCTTAGCTAGCGGAGAGGCGCGTGGAGACCAGAACGCTGCAGCATCCTACCTCCGCTCAGCCGCACGGCTGCTGGAGACTCGCGGTGATCTCGGGGGTGTGCAGTTTCGGGGGTGCAGTCCCCTGAGTGCAATCCCGGGGGTGCGATCCTGGCGGCTGCGAGCGGCTGGGACGGAGGCAGCTGCCCACTCGGTCTGCAGGGTGTGAGCAGGCCGGGCCTGTGCTCAGCGGCTGCCCCAGTCAGATTTTCCAACAGCCGAACTGCAGCCAAGTCCCTGCCCATGCCTGAAGAATTTCCTGAACAGCATTCCCCTTCTCTTTCGGCCCGCTTTGAAACCCTACTCTGCTCTTCAATACGGCTTTGTCAGGCCAGATCCCCGCTACTGGGCTGTCTCCAGCGATCGATGGGAAACACATGTGTCCAGCCCGGCCCGTAGCAGCCCACCACGTCTGCTGGGCTCCCACTCCCAACCACAATGGAAACTGCTTCTAGAACCCACACAGATGGTGCAGCCATTCCCTCCCTCAGGTTCTGCTCACGGTGCTAGAGGCATGGGCTCCTTCCAGCTTGCTCCCTTTACACACGGGCCAGGCTGACCCCTGGGGGAACCTCCAGCTCTTGTCAGTCCTGATAACAAGCCTATGACAGCTGGGAGAGCTGGATTCTAATTGGATCTCCTACCCGCCTCTGCCTAGGTCTCTGCTCAAAGTTGCAATGTCTGGAGGGGGAACAATATTTTTAGCATTTCCAGGCTGGCTCAGTCTTTCCCACTTGTCCCTCATCCTGATGTGAGCATCTGGTGCTGTTCCAACTAAAAATAATGCAATTATTTTGCAAGCAGTTGCTTGCTCTCTGTTCAGTAACCTGCTGGTCCCCAAATGTAACAATTTACCAGTTGTGGTGAGTTAGGGCTACAAGAGAAAGACAGAAGGAAAGAAAGCATGCTCCTTTAATCAGAAGAATCATCCCAATTCTGAGCACCTGAGACCATGTGCAGGTGAAATTCCATCAAGATAACCTGTGTATATTTCTCTGGATTGTGTGGCCTACCTTTGACCTTCCATCTTTCCATAAAATAAGAGGCAATCTCTAAAGGCACTGTTTTGCAGCCATCCCACACCAGGTATGTTCATTGCTGGTTCAGACACCTTAAAAGAGAATCTTGGAGCCCTTGCCATCACTTCCTCAGGTGTTTTTCCTAATACTTGCAGGGGAAACAAGGATCAGGGAGACAGCCACTTGCACCCTTTGTGGGTCTATACACTGTTTTCTCTCCGCTTCCTCTGGTGTTCTCACAGCCTTTGCTGATCTTCTCACAGCCATTCTCCATCGCACACATTCTCTGTGTGATGTCACCCTTATATCCTCAGCCTGCAGGCGTAGGTGTGAATACACATGATGTCTACACCATACTCCATATGTCCACAATTAGGTACGAGTATTCCGAGCCCACATACTCTGGCACATCCTGCATGAGCACAGTCAAGGCCACAGGCGATAGCCAGAGTCCAGCAGCATAAAAGCCCGCCCATTTCACTTAACGTACAGACAGAAGCCCTCTTCTTTATACTGAAACCCCACATCTAAATAGCTAAGTTGTGATGGTAACATTGTAGAAAGAGATATGTAAAGAAAAAGCTTCATTGCTTTGGTTATTTCTTTTCTTTGCTTTTTTTTTTTTTTGGTATTAAGATTTAACTTCAAAAGTCACACCCATTAGCCACTGTTCTAAAGAACTAGCTTCCCAGATTGCTACGTGCTGGCTACTCCTGTGGGGCTGCTGTGGGTAATAAGATTTGCTGGGGTCTTGAGTTTAACAGGGGATTGCAGTGGGCACTGTGGTCAGGGAGATTTTGCCTTGGGAAGGTGTGGGAGGGCAGCAGGGGAAGGCTAGGCCACATGCACCTGCCAAGGTCAGGATGCAATTATCACTACAGAGAACTTTAGAGCTGGAAGGAACCCTAGGGACCACATGATCCCAGTGGTTTCCATCCTTCATTTTATTCAGGCAAAGGAAAGAACAGATATGCCAGGGCTACAAAGACAGGTAATACAGAGCTGAGCATAAACATGGGTTTCTGCTTTCAATATACTTTTTTATCCCAGCATTACTTGGGGAAGGCAACATCTTTCACGTCACATCGACCCCTGACCTGGGTCTCATCAGAGCATTGCCTCTTACTGACTGTGAGCCCTGCACAGTGTGCTTAGTCTCTCTGGGACTCAGTCTCCTCATCTGTGAAATGGTGACAATAATTGAAAAAAGCTCATAAAATTATTTTTGCTTTGTTGAGAAAATCTGAGTGTTTATTACAGTACTCATAAATAAATTTCAGTTAGGGCCTCCCGGATGACACAAGGGGTTAAGTTCCAGAACTATGAAGCTCATGGCAGGAGTAGCTGTAGCAGAAGCCCTGTAACAGTTCCATCCCCAGCCAGGGAGCTGACCCACATGGCACATCAGACCTCTCCTGTCTCCCCGCTGCTCCCCTCAGCAATGTGTTTCAGTAGACATGCCTATTCTGCTCCCCACTCTTCCTCTGGTGAATCTTCTCCCCACCCCCACCCCACACATACATCTCTGGATTACATCCCAGATCTTGTGTGCATGGATAAATCTTAAAAAATAAGTAACTTCCAGTTTAGTATTTTTATTGATGAAGCAAAAGCCAAAAACCCCTTCTCTCACCTCAAAGCACCGCTGCGCTCTCACATCTAGTTGAAGTTTCTGGAACAAACTATTTGATAGGCTAGTTTTCTGCTCCCTTACCTTTGTGTTATAAGGGCCTATTACCTTGAACAGAGGCAAGTATCCTAATTCCATAATGGGACATTAAACTAACCCCACAGTTACTTATTTTCTTTTCTAAATCTAATACTGAAATCTTTCCTGTAAGTAACTCACAAGAAAGACAAATACTGAGAATCTATAGTCATTTTCCCGAACTGAATCAAGTCCATCTATGGAAAACCAGGTTTTCTTTCTAAAGCCAAAGAGCTCAAGGTCACCATTGAAAACATTGGGGAGTTTAACAACTGCAATCCCATATTTGGTGATTACTTACTTTTCTCTGACTTACCACCTAACAAATAAAATCCTATCCATCGAGAAGAATATTTCCTGAAGACACAGCTTCTAGGAGGCCAAAGAATCAGATCATTTCTAGCTGAGATTTGGGTGCTGTCTGAAAGTAGCACAGATGACAGCGAGCAGCTGAGAAACCACTCACTACTTTTCCATCGTTTCTGCATCTCAGCTGTCAAATGCAAGAGGAATAGGCTTGCTTCATTGGCTGGGACTTACAAATGTTTTGGTAATCAAAGAAATAGGTAAAAATTGAAAAGCTTAAGCTGAGAGTTAGGCCCAGGGGGAGTGATCCCTGGGCATTTCCCCAGGGTGTCCCCAAATGCTGCTACCAGGCTGTCGGGTAAATGAGGATGGCTCAGGCTTTTGGCCATTGGCCTCTGTGGCTACACCTGTGGCCTTGAAAGCAGGAGTGCTGGGGAGTGCCTGGGGGACGATGCCTGATGGCGGACCCCAGGAGTACAGTGTGGACATGTGTCAGTGGGCACCTGAGCTGACACTGAGGCTATAAGGGCAGCATCACAGAGGGCAGTGTAGCAGAGAGCAGTGGAGGGTGGCGGAGGGCATCAGAAGGTGGCAGAACGGCAATGAGAAAGCGACTGCAAGATGATGCCTGAGAATGAGCAAAGCCCAGAAAGAGTACAGATTCACCTGCTGGGCCCTCCCTAGTGGCGCAGCGGGTTAAAGCACAGCACTGAGAATGTAAAGCCGCTTCCGCATGAGTTCGATCCCCGCCTGCCAAGGAGGAGATCCACATGGCGAGGCAGACCTCTCCTGACCCGCCCGCTGCTCCCCTCAGCAGTGTCCTTTGTCGATCTGCCTGTTCTGCTCCCCGCTCTGTCTCTGGTGAATCCTCTCACCCTTCGCATTTCTGGCCTGTACCCCAGTTCTATATGAATAAATAAATAAATAAATCTTGAAAAAAAAATTCACCTGCCTGCCAACCTCCCCCAGTACCCCAAACCACCCTGCCCCCCACCTACCCCGCACCTGTCTGACTCACTACAAATGATATAGAAAGCTCAATAAAGCCCAAAACAGACATCAAGGGCTCAGGGACTCTACCCATCTACCCAGACTCAGGGAGAACCTTCCCTGTGTCTCCCTGGCATAACATAGTCTCATCTCAGTGGGGGTGTTGGGGGGGTGGGAGACACAGGGGGTTGAGAGTCAACTTCCTACTCACTAGCTGGAAAATTATGAAAAGTTACTTAGTGCTTCCCATCTTAACAAAAATCACCCACAACTTGCAAATAAACCCAAAAGGTAGTCCTGTTGTTTCAAAGTTCCATAAGACCATGGCCTGATGTGTTTGCTCACAATTGGCTCCTAGGAATGCACTGTCTTTGAGGCCCCATTTCCTACAGAATAAAGACCTCAAACTCAGTAAAGTGACAAGCGACCTTGGAGACTTCTCTGTGAGATATGCATTATTTTTCTCTAAGAGAAAAAATAAAGCCAAAGGGGGTGGTTTCTGGTGCTGGGGGACATGAGCTGGTTTGGTGTCATTTCACATTAGCAGCTTTTGTGAATGGACTTTAACAAAGGATTGTCTGACTTTCTCAGGGGAGGGTCATGTTTTTTTTTTTTTTTTTTTTGCATAGAACTGGGGTGTAGGCCTGAGATGTGGGAGGTGAGAGGATTCACCAGAAACAGAGTGGGGAGCAGAACAGGCAGATCTGGGGAGTAGCAGGTGACACAGGAGAGGTCTGCTGTGCCATGTAGGTTAGCTCCCTGGCTGGGGATTGAACTCAGACTGTCATGGTGATACCACTGAGAGTTAATCAACAATATTTTCTTGAGTTTGGATGATTCCAATACCAGCAGGGCTTAAACAATCACTCAGGTGCAGTGAAAATTTTTAGGCATAAGCCTAATTGTGTGACTGCATTAAAATCCTTCATTGGCTTCCCATTGCCTGGAAGGGAAAGACAGCAGCCCTGGATGACTTGAAAGACCCTTGTCAACCTCTCAGGCTCTGCAGCAACCACTCTCTCTCTCTTGGTCCAGTGCGTAAAAACAAAAACAAAAAAACTTTCCACCTGAGAATCTTCAGAAAAGTTTTCTCTTGGTAAGATTTTTCTTTCATTTGGCAGTTACCCTTATGCATATCTATTTAACTCCCTGTCAACCTTTAAGCTTACACTCCATGCTCACTTCTAGAACTCAGTGATCCTAGAAGCAGGAGTCCCAGCTCTATATGCCAAAAGGCTGGGAGTGAGTGTAGATGTGACAGTATATTTCAATTATATTTTTGATGCAACTCAGCCTGAATCAAATGAAGAATACTCCCCACAAGGGTAGAAAACAAGCCTAGTTGCTCATTTCTCCAACCCAGTTTCTGCTCCATGCCTTGTTCAGTACATGTTATTTCCAAATGAAAATAGGGTATTTCCAGAGTTTTGTTTTCTGTAAGCTGTAATACAATGAGAAATTCTGGACCACAAAGAATTTTGAAAGGACTAATGATGCTTTGTGCTGAAAAGGCTGCATAAAACCATCTCAACAGTCATGCTTGTATTTGCTTTAATTGATTTCTATTTAATGATATTCTGAAAGAAGTATACAGCAGATTTTTTGAGGGAGTGCATTATTTTTTTTTTTTTTAAAACTTAGGTGCACGCTATTTACAGCAGCCAAGATATGGAAGCATCTCAAATGCCCCCCAAATAGACAAATGGGTCAAAAGTTATGGTATATTTATACAATCGAATATTACTCAGTGATCAAAAAAGGCAACTCTGGCCTTTTTGTGGCAACTGGAAGGGATTATGCTAGTGGAAATTAGTTGGAAGGAAGAAAGTTAAGTACTTGATAGTCTCAATTACATGTGGAGTATAGAGAAACCAAACAAAAGGTCAAGAAAAAGTCAGAACTAGCAAGCTGACCACAGATCTGAGGCTTACAGCAAAGGGCTAAGTGAGGGGGTGTGAACACAAAGGAAAACAGTGATGGTTCATGGGTGATACAGTGTAGGGAGAACCATAGGGGCCACAATGATGCAAGAAGAAATAACTGAAAAATAAAAAACAACAAAAAAGAGAAATAAGTGAACCCAGGTGCATGAACATAGATATAATTCAAATTTGTCATCCTCAGTTTTCAGCCTTTTCCCAATCTTTCTGACAATTTAAAATACTGCATTGTACCGAGAATATCAAATTTGTTACCATAAATAAATAGTGTCAACAACTAATAATCTGTTCATCATTTATCTGAAAGACTTGTTGTCTTTTTCCAGGTCTGGTGAAGCCCTTGAGCCTGAGCTAGGAGGCAGGGTGATGTGACTGACTGTGCTCCTGCCCCAGGAGGGCAGGGTTAATCAAGATGACACCATGGGGTCCTGCAGAGACACAAACCTGAAAGGAGGCAATCCTCAGAACTTGATTATTTACAGTGATCAGAACCTTTCCAAGTATCCTAATTTAAAAAAGGAGGGGCTGCTGGATTCTTAAATCTGACTTTGAATCTGGGGGTTGGCGTTTGACATAGGAAGGAGGATAGCCATTCAAGTACTATCAGAGAGCTCTGTTCTCTCCATTCAGAGAACCACGTACACATCTATAGGGAAGATAAAATATTTTTTTTCAGGAGGGGCTCCATGTAGCTTGGCTTGACCTACTGTTCATCCCTGAACATAGCTCTATGTCAAAATATGGTTGGGAGCCTGGGATGTCCCTATTGGATTCATATCAACAACCTGAAGAAAGTGAAAGTGGGAAAGAAGCAGTTCCATCTGATCCACATGGAATGAGTAGGCATATTAGGGAAAGCACAGGATGGACAAATGTCCACATGAAGTGTGGGTGATAGGGCACCATAGCACAGTCCTCACCTTGCCCAAGGAAAGTTCTTTAAGAAATAGTAAGAGGTACTATTTAATGACCTTCCTGGTGGCTAAGGGGTTAAGGCTCAGCCCTATGAAACTAGCAGTTGCCACAGCAGTTAAGAGTTTGATCCCCAGCCAGGAAGGTGACCCAAATGATGCAGCAGACTTTTCCTGTTTTGCCCACTACTTCCCTCAACATTGTGTTTCAGTACATCTGCCTATTCTGCTCCCCACTGTCTCTGGCGAATCTTCTCACCCCCCCCAAACCTTTGGCCTACACCCCAGCTCTTGTATACATACATAAATAAGTAAATAAAATAAAGCTTAAAAGAATAATAAAAGTATGTACTATATACAAGTCAAAAAGATTTGAGCTAAACGAATGGTGGATGATTAGAACAACAACATTATGCCAGCTTTTCATTTAAGGGTTCATTTCACAAATAATACCTGATGGGAAATGACACCCGGCTTTGGCTCTTCAAAAACAGATGGAGCAAATCTAATCCTGGCTTTCAATAGCCAAGGGCAAAATTATCTGGTAACTTTGAAGTGACTTTTTTTTTTTTTTTTTTTGTGGCGGGAATCTGGACAGAAAGTTTGGCTCAGTGACAAAACCATAACCCACAGTTTTGAAACTATTTCTAGTGGTCAGGCAGCGTATAAAGTTGAAGTAATTTTCTGTTTTGGAATTTAAAATACATGTATGATATAAAGTGAAGGATTCTCAAGCTAAGCCACTGATATGGGGGAAAGCTGACACATTTGATCATCAATGCAATTGGTACTAATCACATGGCAAATATATCTCTTTGAAAGAACATTATTAAATAAAAATTAATTCAAGCAAATACCAGTATGACTGTATGTAGGTGATTCCAAGCTTTCCTTTTCAGCAGAAAACATTGACCTATTCTTTCAAACTTCTTTGTGGTCTGGAATTTCCATCATGTTACAGTTTGCTGGAAGAAAAATTCTTGAAATAGCCATTTTTATTTGAAAATAAAATTTATTGATCAATGAAAATGGATAGACTTCATGATAGGCACTCCTTGATAGGTATTCCTGTTCTGGGGAAAAGATGGCATCCTACAACTTTATTTTTATAATCAAAATGGTCCTCACTGATAAAAGAGAATATACAATGGTTGGAGACAGGTACTCTAAGCTAATTACAAACCCCGTGGATAGGAATATGACTTGAAACCAAAAGCCAAACCCAAATCTAGCAAAACACTAAGTAAATAAGTTACCACAAAGTGAAAAGACAATATTATACATCTCATATTATTGATTTTGGGGGAAATTTCATTTACATATGTGATAGAGGCATAATTACATAAATCCTTGACATGAAAGTTGCCTGATAAATGTTTAGGGTTTCACTGATAGTGAACACTACTGACAATAAAAAATAGCCTAACAACATCAGATAAACAGAGGTTAAAGAAGCTCATCACCATTAGTCTTGCCTTAAAATAAATGATAAGTGGAATTTTTTCAAGTAGAATCTAAAGGCAAACAGTGCCACTATGAAAAATTAAAGTATAAAATGTACTAGTAAAGATAAATATATTGTCAACTTTAGAGTACTCTAATAATGGAGTGGTGATGCATAAACCACTTTTAACTCTAGTTTCAAGTTAAAAGGCAAAAGTACTAAAATAATTATAGCAACAATAATTTGTTAATGGATAAACAATATAAGACTATAAAATGTGACATCAAAATAAAAATATGGAGGATAGAAGTAAAAGTGTAGAGTGATTTTGTATGTAATTAAAGCAATTATCAGCTTAAAATAGACGGTTGTAACTATAAATGCTTTCAGAAGCTTCATGGTAACCACACAGAAAAAAGTCCTTGGTGATTCACAAATGTAAAGAAATATCAAAGTATATCATTAGCAAAAACAAACAAAATTCCAATACACCACAAAATAAGTCAGTTAGAAAGTAATGAAATAGTAATAATTCCTTATTTATCAGTAGTCATTTGAAATGCAAATTGGTTATTTAATTCTCCAATCAGAATTCATAGAGTAGCTAAATGAATAGGAAAAGGAGATCTCCTTTTATAAGAGACCCATTTTTGCTTTAAAGAAACAACGGTTGACCAGGAAGGATTTGAAAAATAGAGTTCACTGGCATTTTCATTACTGTATAGAGAATATTCTTTTTTTTTTTTTTTTTTTTTAAAGATTTACTTACGCATACAGAACTGGGGTACAGGCCAGAGATGTGAAGGGTGAGAGGATTCACCAGAGACAGAGTGAGGAGCACAACAGGAAGATCAACTAAGTACACTGCTGAGGGGAGCAGCGGGCGGGTCAGGAGAGGTCCGCCATGCTATGTAGTCACCTCCGGGGCAGACGGGGATCGAATTCTTGCGGAAGTGGCTTAAGCTTCTCGGTGCAGTGCTTTAACCCGCTGCGCAACAAGGGAGGGCCATGTATAGAGAAAATTCTTAATGATAGACCACATGCTGGGATCAAAAGTTAATAAACACATGAAAACTGAAATCATATCAAGTATCTTCTGTGACCACAATGGTTTCAAACTAGAAATCAACCATAAAAAGGATATGGGAAAAATCTCAAATATGTACAAACTAAACAACATACTACTGAATGACTAATGGGTTAATTAGTAAATCAAAGGAGAAATTAAAAGTACCTGCAAATGGATAAAAAAGAATATATGAGTTACCAGAATATATGGTACATGCAAAAGCAACACTAAGGAGAATATATGTAGCCGTATGGCCATCATCAAAAAACAAAAAAATTTGCAAATAAAGAATTAAATTAAGCCTTAAGGAAATAGGAAAGAATAAATAAATTAAAAATTGACTAGAAGAAAATAACAAAAATTAGAACAGAAATAAATGAAACACAGAAAGCATAAAGACAGATCAAAAGAAAATGAAACCAAAAGCTTGTTCTTTGAATGAATAGACAAACCTCTAGCCACTGATTACCATATGTAAAATGTAATTCAAAAATGGATTAAAGGGGCCTCACTGGTGGCACAAAGGGTTAAGTCACAGCACTATGAAGCTATCTATAGCCACAGAAGCATTAGTTCAATCTCCAGCCAGAGTGCTGACCCACATGGTGCAGCAGACCTCTTGGGCCTTGTCTTCTGCTCATCCTCAGCAGTGGATTTCAGTAGCTCTGCCTGTTCTGTTCCCCCACTCTGTCTCTGGTGAATCCTCTCGCACCCTGCACTTTTGGCCTATACCCCATTTCTTGTATGCATAAATAAATAAATCTTTAAATAACAAAAAATGACATGTACATAAGATCTGAAACCCTAAATACAGAGAAGAAAACACATACACTAACACTCTGAGATATTGACTTCAAGAATGTCTGAGGACTTGACTAAAAGACAAGGTAAAAGAAAACAAAAGTGAGCAAATGTAGCTACTTAAAACTAAAATTTTCTGCATGTGAAAGTAACTATCATTCAAATGAAAACACATACTACCAATCAGGAGAAAATATTTTCCATCAGATATCTGACATGGGACTAATACCTATGATCTGAAAAGAACTCATTAGAATTCAACAAAAGAAAACACCATTTAAAAAAAAAAGTTCTTCTGCAAAGAGCACATATAGGTGGCCAGGAAACACCTGAAAACATGCACATAAGCACCTATCATCAGGGAAATGCTGATACAACCACAATTAGATATCACTACCTCACACCTGTAAGAATGGCCCATATCTAAAAGATCAGAAATGGTATTTAGCAAAGAGACAAAGAAAAACAAACACATGCACACTGTTGTTGGAAATTTAGAATGGTCAAGCCCAATGGAAAATAATATGGAGGTTTTGTAAAACTTAAAAATAGGCTACTACATGATCTAGCAATTCCACTCTTAGATATCTACCCAAATAATGCCAAAACACTAATAAGTAACCCATGTTCACTAAAGCACTATTTATGATAGTTAGGGTATGGAAACAACTTAAGTGTCCAATGAAAGAAGAGTAGATTAAAAACATGTGTCATAAATATATAACTGAACACTCCACAGCTATTAAAAAAAAAAGCTGATATCTTGCCACTTAAGATATATGAATAGACCCTCCCTAGTGGCGCAGTAGGTTAAAGCACAGCACTAAGAAGCTAAAGCCACTTCCACATGAGTTCGATCCCCGCCTGCCCTAGAGGTGACCCACATGGCACAGCAGACCTCTCCTGACCCTCCCACTGCTCCTCTCAGCAGTGTACTTTGACGATCAGCCTGTTCTATTCCCCACTCTGTCTCTGGTGAATCTTCTCACCACCCCTGCACCTCTGGCTTATACCCCAATTCTGTGAAGGGCGAAGGAGCCCAGTGGACTATGGCATGGGATGACAAGTATTTTAGTAGTGTAAACAAAGACATCTAAAGAGATGTGATAGTCTATCTCTAAATAATATACAGTTTGTAAACTTACATAATCTCAATAAAAATAATAAATAAAAGTAATTCAAGACAAACAAAAATGGAAACACAACATACAGAAACTTATGGTGTGCATCAAAAGTCTTAGTATGTAACTTTATAGTGACAAATGCACACATTAATAAAAAAGAAAAATTCCAAATAATTTATCATTACACTTCATGGGCTATGAAAAAAAAAAGAACTTTGCCCAAGTATCATTAGAAAGGGAATGATAATAATATAAAATAAACAAATTATAAACAGAAGTAGAGATAAGAAAAACACTAGGACATTTAATGACTAAGAGGTTTTTTTTTTTTTTAACCCATAAAGCTAGTTAGAATAATAGTAAAAACAAACACTCAAAAGTGCATATCAAAGAGGAGGAATTACAACTGATTACAAAGAAATACAAAAGATTATCAAACACTAAGATTGTATGCCAACAAATCACACAATCTAGAGAAGTAGATAAATTCTTAGAAATATTTAGGCTATCAAACAATAAAATAAGAACAGTTATTGCTAGTATGTAGATGGAAGTAATAATTAAAATCTTCCAAGAAAGGAAATTTAAGTACCATATGGACACAAAGGTAAAATCTACCGAGTATTTGACGAAAAATAATACCAATATTTTCCAAATGTTTCTAGAAAACTGAAGAGTAGGAAACACTTAAAATCTCATTTTTTAAGGTGTACATCACCCCCACACCAAAGGCAGTAAGGAAATTCATCATACTCACGTGGGACTCACAGCTGGAATGCAAGGATGGTTCACCGTATGTATATCAACAAATGTGATATAACACATTAACAGAAAGAAGAATTTAAAAAACTTAGGCTCACCTCAATAGGTGGAGAGAAAAATGAAAAGTCAATTAGGCACAAAAGGAATATGGCTCAGCTATAATAAAGATCATACATGATGAGCCCATAGTTACCCTAATTTTCAACACTGAAAAGCTGCACTTTTTTTTTTTTTTTAACTTAAGATCAGAAACAAATTCATGGTACCCTCTCTTATTAAACATACTTACAAAACATAACAAGGGAGGTCCTCCCTGGTGGCGCAACAGGTTAAAGCACAGCACTGCAAGCTGACTGCAGCCACTTCAGTGTGAGTTCGATCCCCTGCAGGGAGGTGACTCACATGGAACAGCAGACCTCTCCTGTCTCATCCACTGCTCCCCTCAGCAGTGTACTTCGTCGATCTGCCTGTTCTGCTCCTAACTCTGTCTCTGGTGAATCCTCTCACTGCCCCGGACCTCTGGCCTGCACCCCAGTTGTATATAGATAAATGAATAATATCTTAAAAAAAAAAAAAACTTAAAAAGGGAGGTAATCTATAAGCTGAAAAATATAAAAACATTGATGAAAGGAACCAGAAACACCAAACAATGGAAAGTTCCTTGTTTGTGGATATAACTAATTAATATTGTTAAAATGTCCCTAGTACCCAAAACCATCTCAGTGCAACTCCTGTCAAAATTCCAATGGCATTTCCACAGAAATTGAAAAAAAATCCTAAAACTCTACAGAAAGACAAGTAATCCTGAGTTGGATGCCTCACACTACCTAATTTCAAGTTAGACTAAAGTAACAGTAATACAACAGTATGGTGCTGGCATGAAAACAGAGCATATGCCAATGGAAAAGACTAGGGAGCCCAGCAATAAACTTGCACATATCCTTTTAATGCATTCAGTGCCATCAGTGCCAACAATACATGATGGGGAAAGAATAGTCCCTTCAGTAAGTGCTGATGGGCAAACTGGATATCTGTATGCAAAATGAGAAAAAAAAAATGAAATCAGGTCTTTATCTTAGACGCCACAAAAATTAACTTGAAATGGATTAAAGACCTGAAATTGTAAAAACCTCCAGGAAAATACAGAGAAAATGATCCTTGTCATTGTTCTTGGCAATGATTTCCTGGATCTGACACAGCAACATCAGGCAACAAAAGTAAAAAGGCAGCAATGGGACTACATTCAACTGAGAAACTTGCACAACTAAAGATTCTATCAATGAAATGAGAGATGGAATGGGAGAAAGGTTTTAAGGATTATGTTATATGCGGGGTTAATGTAAGGAACATATACAACTCAATAGCAAGAAGAAACACTATCAAAAATTGGTCGAGGCCCTCCCTGGTGGTGCAGCAGGTTAAAGCACAGCACTAAGAAGCTAAAGCCTCTTCAGCACAAGTTCAATCCCCACCCTAGAGGTGATCCACATGGCGCAGCAGACCTCTCCTGACCCGCCCGCTGCTCCCCTCAGCAGTATACTTTGTCAGTCAGCCTGTTTTGCTCCGCTTTCTGTCTCTGGTGAATCCTCTCACCGGCTCTGCACCTCTGGTCTATATCCCAGTACTGCATGCAGAAATAAATAAATCTTTAAAAAAAAAATCGGTCTAGCAATTGAATGGACAGCTTTTCCAAAGGTGATATATAAATGCCTAACAAATATATCAAAAGATGCTAGGCATTATTCATTATGAGGAGTATGCAAATCTAAATCATAATGACTTAGCCTGGTATTTAAGGAAGCCTTACTAGCTGTTTTTGTTTTGATTTCAAGAACATTAATTACCTTTCTCATTATTTCCCCCTTCTGTATATCTCCCTAGAGGGAATGAAGATGTAGCTATCCTTATCTTTATCTGTGTAAAACTGATGTTTCCCATTGTAAATTTAAAAATTGATATTTATAATTTAGACATCAATATCATGAGCTAGGTTAGTGAGTCTGCCACAGATATAAAACCTCTCCTGTTGAGCTGATAGAATCACTTCTTAAAACTCAGCTTATGGAAGACATTCTGTGAGAATCCAAGAAATATACATGTCCATGAACGATCAGCATAGCATTCATAAATGTTCAGACCTAGTAATAATGAATTGGCAAGGGTTTTAACTGCAGAAATGGGCCGACTCTTTAGCCACTCTATTTATATCATTCCCGAGATCCTGGGGACTGAGCCAGTCCATTAAATCCTTTCTCACTAAAATATTATCAAACCTCAGTATTTTATTGCAGTCTCTATCGTTAGAAGAGCTATAACTGCTCTGAGATTTAGCATAAAAGTTTAAGTCAGACTTAAGTCTGAAGTGATATAATTAGTATCAACAAGATACTTACGCCTAAGTCATAATAGAAAACATTTCCACATTGAATAAATGTGTTCAGGGTTCTCCAAAGATTTCTTAGGTTCAAGTTTGTATTTCAAGATTTCATGTGTTTACTTGATTTTGACACGATAGCCTTTATTTGTAATGCTATGAGCCTGAAAGCATTCGCACAATCCAAGCTTGGGAAATTAAATAAGGAAAAACATTCTGCATGCACCAATGTGTGTGATTTTCAGGAATTAGGATTTCTCTGCTCTGAGATGGAGTTTGACAAACCTGGATTAATATTCTGGTGCTATTACCTCTTAGCCAGGAGAAGATGGCAAGTACTTAACCTCTCTTATCCCACGGTGTCCATAACAACACTCATTCCACAAGAATGCACTAGGGTTTAACAAAATAATTTCTGCCAAATCTCTCTTAGCAATCTCTAAGAAATTCAGCACCATGATCTCTCTTTTGAATCATTTCACTTGTTAGCATTTAAACACATACAGAACATAGATATACTTTGGTAGCAGGAATCTACATTCAAGTTAAATCAGCCTACTATATGCTAGTTAACTTCTCAGTGACTTACTTCACAAAAATTTCATTTTATAGTGATTTAGGGGATATACTTACAAGCCTAAAGTCACAGATCTAGGCCATTCTAGTTTACTTATTAAGGAAGAAGTTAAGTATATAACTTTATAATGCAGAACCATGCCATTCTAGTTTACTTAGTGAGAGGATAATATTCAATACCCATTCTTCAGTGGACTTCCCTTAATATTGATACAGGACAGCAAGGGGCATTAAACTGGTCAAGGATACTGGCCAAGTAGTTTATCTGTCACCTTCTGAGTACTTCACCTGCACACAATTGCAAGGCTACTCAGGTTCAGAAGACAATAATGGGATTTATTTAACAAACCAGGGAAAAAACAAAGAGTTTCTAAGAGTCCAAAAATGGCCGTTTAGCTCACCCAAATCAGTGTCCAGTATTTTTTTTTTAAGATTTATTTATTTATTCATATAGAACTGGGGTACAGGCCAGGGATGCGGAGGGTGACAGGATTCACCAGAGACACAGTGGGGAGCAGAACAGGCAGATAGACGAAGTACACTGCTGAGGGGAGCAGCGGGCGGGTCAGGAGAGGTCTGCCTCGCCATGTGGATCTCCTCGGGGGCAGGCGGGGATCAAACTCATGCGGAAGTGGCGTAAGCTTCTTAGTGCTGTGCTTTAACCTGCTGCACCACCAGGAGGGCCCAGTTTCCAGGATTTTAAAATCCTGAACACCAACAATCCCAACATGGTGTCTTCCCACCACTGAGGATGCAAAGCATGCAGCATCCAGAGTACAAGTAGGATTCCAACTCACACAGACAGTAGGAGACACTGTGGTGCTGCCCAGATGTCTCAGCACAGCACTGGACAATCAATACTCAAAACAGCAGTTGCAGTGGTCCAATGACCCAACAAATGGCCACAGTCATGCAGCTTAGTAAGGTACCCGGTTCCAGGTCTTCTCTTTCACTGCCAGGCTCCAACAGCAGCAAAAACGGGAATAGGGCCTTCCTGATGGCTCAGAGGTTAAGTCTTAGAAATAGCAAGGTGTAGCCAGCCACTGCAGCATGAGTGCAATCATTAGTCAGGAAGTCGTCCCACATGGCTCAGCGGACCTCTCCTGACCCACCCGCTGCTCCCCTCAGCAGTGTATGTCAGTAGATCCACCTGTTCTGCTCTCCATTCTGTCTCTGTTGAATCCTCTCACCATCTCCACCCCTGCACCCTGGCCTACACCTCAGGATTAGCTTCAATCACTAGGCTACTTGTAAAGCCTCCGAACTATTCCTGTGTGAGTTTGGCTGCTAGAAGCCTCTCCACATTCTTCAATGGTCCACACCAGCCTTCTGGAAGTTGGGCATAGTAGGTGCAGAAATCACTGAAGATCTGAAAATGCTGAAATCCTAAACGCTGAGTCCCAAACATTGAATGTTGGGGACTGTTCTGCAGTCCCTTATATCTCTTCTCAGAGTCTCCACCCCCACTGATAGTTTGTTCACATTTTCCCTGGGGCTATCCATCCTCACCAGCACTCCCCGCCAGGGGGCACCACCTATAATGGTCTGGCTTCAGCTACTGGTTACAGTATCGCTTTGCTCCAGGGTATTAACATCACTTGTCTGGGTTTTGGCCATGGCATCTCAGCTCCTGCCTTCATTCAGCCTTAATCAATGTGATCTTTCATCTTTAGACAGAGTTGGCCTCATTGTTCATATAAACAATTCAAAATGTTTCATTTCTCTGAGGAATGTGGATCCCAAATATTGGGGGTCTGAATCCCTGTGCCTCTTAATGGCATTCAGGAAAATCTGAGAGGAACCTTCTTTGCGGAGGTCTTTTTTCTTTCCTCCCTCTGAACGCAACAACGTGATTAAGTTCTCTGTCGTTTGCATCTCAAAATGATCTCAGTTTTTTGGTCATACTACTTGCCATTTTGATTTCTTTATTGAAGTAACATTGGATTATAATGCCCATCAAGTTTCAGATATACAACATTATGCGTCCACACCCACAGATGCATTACATTTTCCACCAAAATTCGAGTTTCCATGTACCATCATTGCTTAGCTAGTTGTTTGAATGTTCAATCAGACCAGAGGCCCTGAAAGACATATAGTGCATCTGTCTTGCTCATCAATTATGTCACCAAAGCTGACACATCATCTGGGTCTGAGCAGATATTATAGAAACTACTGGATGCAGGAAGGGAGGAAGGAGATAGGCATGACTGAACACCAGAGCCAGAGAAGACACACTGTGGAGATCACATTGATGGGTTGAAAAGCTTCATATACAACAATACTGATATTGCTGTTATTCATTCTGATTAACAAAGTTTAATCTTAAAATATTGATTTACTCTGCTTTGCCTTAATGCTGAAAGTGCTTATTATCTAATGAAATAGCTACATTTTTTTTTTCTGGCGTAGTCTTTGTAGACTATTTTCAGAAAAAAGAAACCCCTTAAAATGATACCTTGAGGAATACTTACAGCACCCCACACTTGAAGTCCATCAGGAAGATCATCCTCACCAACGTGGCCTCTGCCTTTACATTTAGGCCGTGGTTATGTTTATCCGGTTTTATATTTTTGATTATACTGGTTTTCCCCCTAAAAACCCCACATTGCACTTCATTACAATTGGTTACATCTCCTCGCCAATTCAGTGGTTACAGAATTGTACTTTATCAACTGTTTCAAGAACGCTGGATCAAGATTTCCAGGATGGGACCTCCCTGGTGGTCCAGCGGGTTAAATCACAGCACTAAGAAGCTAAAGCCATTTCAGCATGAATTCAATCCCCGCCTGCCCAGGGGAGAGATCCACATGGCGCAGCAGACCTCTCCTCACCCGCCCGCTACTCCCCTCAATAGTGTACTTCGTAGATCTGCCTGTTCTGCTCCCCACTCTGTCTTTGGTGAAGCTTCTCACAGCCCCCACACCTCTGGCCTGTACCCCAGTTCTGTATGCATAAATAAACCTTAAAAGAAAGATTTCCAGGCAGGATGTATAAAAGGGGGATGTTAGAAGAGATGCCTAAATATTTAATAGAAAAAAGAAACCCAGATGCTGTGGTCAGGGCTGCATTCCTTTTGCACGTTTCCTCTCTGCTACTCTACACAGCAATTTCAAGTAAGGACATGGGATACCTTAGCCAAGATCCATTTGAACAAGGAGCCTAAATTTAGGAGTAAAAAACCAGGTCCGGAGATCTAGGTAACAGAGATACTTTGCCCCTAATGGACTGTGCCCCTAGGGGCCCTTAAGGTTATTAACCAGCCCCACAAGTTATTGAAATAAAATATCCTTCAGCCCTTATAATTCTTAGAACTTCAATACCTTAAATCTGACTTGTGAGAGCCATTTCAAAGTATTTCAGGAGTATGACCTTACTGAACATTGTGTTTTGTTCCTAAAATTGGAGGTGCAAAGACTCTCTAAAAGGCATAATATTTACATATAATCATACACAACAACATTGAGGGCCCATTGGGTGCCAGCGGTGCTTCAGCTCACAAATCCCTGGGCATTTAATGCCATCTCAGAGTTAGGCACATTTTTCTTTAAATGGTCAGAGAATGAATATGTTAGACTTTGTAGTCCATAGAGTTTCTGGTGTGATTTCCCAGGCCTGCTATTACCGCATGAAAGCAGCCGTAGATAATAAAGAAATGAAGGGGTGTGTTTTGTTCATAAAATTTGTTTATGGACACCAGCATTTGGATTTCAGGCATGTTTTGTGGGCTGCTACATTTTTGCTTTTTGTTTTTGATTATTTAAAAAAAAATAAAACATAAAAAAACATTCTTAGTTCATGAACCTTATAAAAACAAGCGGTGGGCCAGATTTGGCCTGTGGCCAACCATGCACGATTTAAATATTTCAGGGCAGGGAACTGGAGTTCAGGGAGAGCTGTGCATCTGGTAAGAAAGGTGAGAAGCACAGACTAACTGCCTCAAAGGCTCCTTTTCCCCTTGACTACTGGGCTTCATGGAAGGCAGAGGGTAAACTCACTTTTAGTTTAAAATCACTTTATTTGTTATTATTATTTTAATTTGGTGGCTACATTTTTACTCCTCCATGTTCCACTCACCTTTCACCAACCCCACCCTGCCGTGCCAAAACCTTCCTCTAGCCAATATCTTAAAATGACTGACAAATAAGTGGCCCCATGCCTGTAACCACTGCTGAAACCCAGAATCAAGCACAGACTGTGATCGTCCATGAGCCGTGATTTTGTTTGGAAGGGAAGTGGTTCTGGAAAATCCAAACTAATAAATTATGCTTGTGTTTATTCACTGGTCCTTAAAATGAAAGCAACATAGTCCTCCTATTACTATATATTTATGTATTCCAGAACTAGCAAACGACTTTCATCTTTGGCTAAAAACGCATGAGAGTTTTCAGGCCAACTTCTGGAGGAATGGGGAAACAAAGAACATGAGGCAAGAAAGGCTGAGAAATCAAGGAGCTGTTTTTAAATTCACTTTTCAATGAAGGTCTTTTAAAGGAAATGTCCTCATAGCGTCTATGAGTGAAGTTATAGGTTTTTCTGATCAGAAACTCTAGCATTATGAATTATTAATGTTTTTTTCTTTTTCTTGTTAAGTGAGTGTTTTCAAGGAAGAGAAGATGAGGGAAGATGGAGTGCAGCAGGTGGAAGAGAAAAGGGTGCCATAGCAGGAGAGGCAGAGACACAAGTGTCCGGGACACACGGCTTAGACGGATAAAACACCAAAAGGTAGCAATAGTAGAACAAATCTGAATTGAAAGAGAGGGTTCCCCAAAAGTTTTGTAAAGAAGTCAAGCTTCAAATGAGTTAAAAGTACAAGTAGCCCCATAACTAGTGTCTATGGGGTGAGGTAGCTTTGGAAATCCCTTACCAGGGTAGTTAAGTAGTAGAAACAAGTACAACAACTACAATAATGCCCATTAATTTTTACAAAGCTAGCTTCACCTGGTATCATGTAAGCTGTTTCACATATTTTAACTTTTAGGACAATCCTATGCATTCGGTGTTAGAATCATATTCTAAATCAGGAAACTGAGGTAGAGAGGAGTTAAGGAACTATCTATCTCATGCAACGGACAACCTATAAAATGGGATTAAGTCAAGACTGCCTGATGACAAAGAACATGTCCTTAATTGCTATGCTAAACTGCTCCTCACTCCTACTAAAGAATATGGAATTGAAGTGGAGTGGTGTCATGATTTAATATTTCATATGAGTAATGGACTAATGTAATTTTAATAGCACTTTGTAATTTATAAAACGGATTCACACACACAATGTTTCACAGTATCTTTAGCTGGTAGTTTGGGATTATCTTCTCTTCCTACATACATCAGGGAGGGAATTTAGTTCAAGGAAGTGATTTGCTGAAGGTCACAGGGCTGGCAAATGTAGGGGAGCAGGGAGCAAAGAACCAGCTATATCTAGGTATATGGGAGCTCTGGTCCAACCACTTACTAAATTAATCTTGTTAGAACAGCAAAACCTTGTGACTCCAGTGTTTATGCATGAACAATGGAGAGAGAACTTTAACTTCTTTGTACATAGGCCATTTAATCTATAAGAGTGTTTTTGATACATGCAAGCTTGCAACAAAGGCACATTTCCTTCACCTGCCTTTTGTTAACGAGATAAAATTCACAAGTATGGAGATCTAGTTGACTTTGTTCTGTGATCATGCATCTGGCAGCATTTCTCCCAGGCACTGCCAGGGCTTATCCCACACAGAGGGTATGTGTAGAGTATAGGGGGTACTGGACAAAGGTTGACTGGAGGTGAAAACACCTACCCTCAGGGAAAGGCTCTTATGCAGATAACCACTCTGATGATGATAAAGAAACTCTAGGTTGATATGTTTCAGTTGACACTTTTGTAAGTGGCTGAAATTACAGTGGACTAAATGCAGTTTCTGTTTGTTTTTGTAAGTAATGTTATACCACTGGGTCTGAGGAGTCTAAATCTGTACTGTGAGTCCTTTGCAGATGTTTGCTAACTTCTCAGGAACTTTGGATGGAAACAAATGTAAGACCTGACCAATGATTGCACAGGGAGATTTATTTAATTGCTTTCCTGCTTTCCTATT
>NW_004567141.1:167544-179014 GCF_000260355.1 Condylura cristata
TAAGTTTTTTTTAAAGATCTATGTATTTATTCATATAGGACTGGGGTATAGGTTCAGGGGGTGAGAGTATTATTCACCAGAGACAGAGTAGGGAGCAGAACAGGCACATAGATGAAATACACTGCTGAGGGGAGCAGTGAGCGGGTCAGGAGCGGTCTGCCTTACCATGTGAATCACCTCTGGGGCCGGGGATCAAATTTGCACTGAAGCGGCTGCAGCTTGCTTGCAGTGCTGCATTGTAACCCACTGAACCACCAGGGAGGGCCTGATCATCTTCCTTTTTTAATTCCCAAACACATTTGGCTTGCAACACATGAATCAGCACTTAATTCCAGATAACTTGCTATTATTCCTTAATGACTAAAATGGGAAAATCCTAGAAACTAGAGACTCACCCTATTTGCACACAGTAGGTACTCAGTAAATCTCTGTGGCATTAATACTGGCAGTAGGGTTCTCAGTGCTGTGGAGTGGGGTTTCTGAATGAGTTCTCACAGCAAAAAGAATGAAGCACTATCTGAAAAAAAATATCAGGAAAAAAATGGGCTAGAGACATGATTACTTTAGAATCCTAATTTTTCTTTTACTCATCTCTGGGGAAGAACTCAAGGCATTTCCTTTGATCTTCAATCCCATGAAATCAGTAACACACTGAGATGACCATTCTGCTTTTTACAATGTTGGAGACTCAGGAATAAAAGGCCTAATTGGTTCCCTCTTTCAGGAACACAGAACTTGACAATGTTCTATGCTGCACCACGTGGGGCTTATTGTAAAAAGGAAATGCTCAGAATAGGCACAGGAACCAGAGAAATACTGCCAAATAAAGTTAATTTCAGGCAGGCCAAGAAATCTTTCTTCCATCTTAAGATCCAGTTGGGAACAGAAATCAGCCCTCCCGATACAAATAGAACCATGTAAAAACTCTCATTTCCACGGTGTTAGATATTTTATGTGCCAAGTGCTGGACTCAGAGCTGCTGGTTTCCTGAGGTCTTTGACAGCCACTCACAAAATAGGGGAAGATAATTCAGTGGCAGAAAAGCTTCCAGGACTTCTATCCAAGTTACTATTTCCAAACTTGATGTCAGGGAAACTTTTCTGTCATGTGCTTACACTCAATAGATGTTCCAGGGCACACAGTGAGTGTCAAGAGCCGGCTTGTACAACTTTTATGCTTTTAGGTTCTCTGTAGCCCTCATGTAACAGTTGGGGATTTAGTCCATTTCAACTTCATTAGCCTGCAATTCAAGATCACCACATCCACCAAACTGGATCCAGAAGAATAGCCTAGAGCTTAACAGTGTGCATTATTTTTAATATTTCTAAGCTTTTGTTGCACAACCATCCCTGGCTAGGTAGGTTCACTGTTGGTTCAGGCAGATGAAAAGAGAGTGGTGGGTGGGGGGGTAGGGGGGAAGAGTGAGAGCTACGGTATCTCTCTCATGTCTTTAAGGCTGAAGCAGGGATGGGGCAAGGGCAGACCAACAGGCAGGGGGGCAGCGACTGAACCCCTACCGTCAGAGCGACGCAGCTTTGTACTCTAGAGCTGAGGAGTTCCCATTACACTTCACTTCTCCACCCAGGTGTCCATAATCAAAAGTGTGCTTGCCTAGCACCCACACCTCTCGGCCTTGGGCATCCTTGTCGATAATGCAACCTAAGAAGAATGCAAGACTGGTGGTGCCAGCTGTAGAGGCCAATAGTGGGAAGGTGGGAAAAAGCCTGAGACACTCCGTTTTCCCTATAACTTCAAAACAATATCAACAAGGAGGATGCATACAGGCATGTACACACACACACACACACAGAGCTCCTTTTGGTACATGTCAATATGTACATATATACATGCATATATTTAGAACCTCTTACATGCATAAACAAACGTGTGGGTGGGTGTATCCATTCATAGCCCAAATGTGCAACCAAAGTTCCAAGAGGCTAAGTAACATGACCCTAGGTTCTCAGAATTCAGAACTAATCAGGATCACTGGCCCATACCTGATCCTTTCCGCTAGCCACTTGAGCTCAGTCTGACATCACATGCCTCCCACATGGATTTTAGTTTTCACCTTCTCCTCCTTTCTATCCCTTCTGTCCTTTTCCACACTCCTTTATGACTATGTTGAGCTGCATTTCTAAACTTCTCACTATCCTGTTTCTCAGTAGGATCTTGAAGTCTATTTCCATTAGAGTCATCCTTCAGTAAAAAGCTAACTCCCTCTGGAGCCACACAGCAATATCTGGGGGTGGTGTATGGGAATCTTAGATTATTTTGCACCAGGTTTGGAAACTACTGTTAGGATTACTATCAAAGACAAAGAACATGTCAATTCAAACCTTCTCCCTCCATACAGCCCTGTCCCTGCATTTTACCACTTGCCAATTTCATCAGTGAATATGCTGTGTTCTCTGTCTTTACCTTCTAGAAGGGAAACAACATGCAAGCCTGGGTGTCTGCCTTTCTACTTCACTCCTCTCTCAGGAGCACCTATTCAGTGGTCAATGAACATCTGTTGCAGAAACAAAGGAATGCAAATGCACTATCCTGTGTCCTGTGGGGACCCTTCCACCCCCCACCACTGCAGACTGTTTCTGCCATATGCTCCCGTTCTTCCAATCACTGCTCATGATCACCCTGTTCCTATAGAAGACTCATGCAGAGGCTTTCTCTTCCTTGCTTGTCTCTCACCCCTTCAAAAAGTACTAAGAAGGGCCATGTGCAGACACACAGGGAACAGTTGACACAATCAATGTTCAGGTGAGTTAAAGAACAAGCTGTTCTCTGAATGGCAGAGCTAGGAGAACACAGCACTTCTCCTTGTTCATGTAACTCTTTCCTCATAACACATTTTCAGTAGCAGCAACCAGCAGCAGGTCTCCAAGTGTTGTTCTTCACCCTCAAGGTCCCTTGAAAATTTGCTGGGACTCCTTAGATATGTCCCAGGTCTACTCAGTCAGACACTCCCCTTTCACAGCTTGATTTTTTTTTAAAGGATTTTTTTATTTATTCATACAGAACTAGGGTACAGGCCAGAGATGCGGAGGGTGAGAGGATTCACCAGAGACAGAGCGGGGAGCAGAACAGGCAGATCAGTGAAGTACACTGCTGAGGGGAGCAACGGACGGGTCAGGAGAGGTCTGCCACTCCATGTGGATCTCTTCCGGGAAGGGCGGGAATCAAACTCATGCGGAAGTGGCTTAAGCTTAAGCTTTGTGCTGTGCTTTAACCCACTGTGCCACCAGGGAGGGCCCCACAGCCTATTTTAAGGAGCTCTCCAGATTATTCTGTGCATACTCAAGTTGGAGAACCACTGAGTTAGGGCACAAGCCACATTTTCAAAGATGAAATTACTTCTGAAGAAACGTGGGCTGAGCAGACATCACAAAATGTCATCCTCCAAAAGAAGTGGTGTTGGGGGAAGAGTAATCAGTCCTCCCCAACCGCCTTGTACAAACATGTTTCTAATTTGAAAAGAGTCCCTACAACTTGACTGAGGATAATTTAAGGAGTATCGACCTACATAGGACATAATGGGAAGTAGTCCTTCTCGTCTTTCTAGTAACACTCACTTAAGCACCCAGAATAACGTTTGAAGTGTAATACATGGGCTAAGAATTTCAGACAGTGATACCATATACAGAAATCTTTTAAAAAATTAGGTTTTCCATGCTACAGGTATTTACCAGTTGAATAATCTAGCTTACTAGACCTAAGTCAATATTTTTAATTGTAAATATTCAATCAAATGTCTCCGTGTGGACAGATACAAAGCATACTGATTTCTTCTTTAGAAGATGGAAATTTCCTTTTCCTTTCTAAAAGAACATTTTTTCTCTCCTTTTTTTTAAAGTGCCTATGAACCAGATATAGAGAACCAGAGTGACGGATAAAAGCAGCCCTTGGCCCAAACCAGTAATTATTCAATTAAGTATCTAGTAGTTCTCAACCATATTACAACAAATTGAGTCACTTTTCATTCCACAGGCAGTTCAGTTATATAATCTCTGCAGGCATTGACAGAAAATATTCTTTAACCAGAGATGGTGAAATCATGACTTACGGTATTCACTTGCTCACAATTATTAAGTTTAAGTGCCTCCCCATCCCAGAGAAAATATGAAATTTGACTGGACACCCAGTCCTTCTGCCCACATCGATCCTACAACCACAGTGCTATTCTCACTACTTCCAAAATCAAGAAGACCACATCAGAATGTGTTAGATGCCAATAGCTTTGTGTTTCCTCTTTTAGAATAGAATCCTTATTTTACTAAGTGAGTTCTTAGTTTGCCCAGTTTGATTGGGGCTGACTTACCTGTTGGTGTCAGAAATAGTCTCATCACATCCATCTATCAGGATATTCTATCCACATCATTGGCACATGGTAGGGCTACGATACCAATCGTGCTCATGAGGCTTGTTGGAGAGATTCTGGTTAAAACTATTGAACAAAAGAAGCTCTATCTGCTGGAGAAAGAGGCTACAGTACATTGAGGAAATCACACATAATATGGAGAAACAAGACATCATCTGATCTATTTGTAGATCTACATTTGTAACTGATATCATTTGCTTTGTTTCCTGGACCAAGCCATGCCTGAAGCTAGTGCTAACCACCACAATTAAACTAGAAGATAGGGCTTCCCTGGTGGTTCAGGGGTTAAAGTTTCAGCATTATCAAGCTAATACCAGCCACTGTGGCTTGAGTTCAATCCCCAGGCAGAGAGCTAACACATATGGCCCAGCAGATCTCTCCTGTCTCATCCACTGCTACCTTCAGCAGTTTTCAGTAAATCGGCCTATTCTCCCCCCCTACTCTGTCTCTGGTGAATTCTCTCACCACACACCCTGCACCTCTGTCCTACACCCAGTTCTTATATGTATAAATAAAAATAAATAAATAAAAATATTTTAAGAATTAAAAAAAGCATACTTCCTATTATTCTTCTTGACTTATTCTTTCATCAGACATTCTATATATTTTCTATTGGAATCCTTTCTCACTTGCTCCCACTCCACAGACTACAGCATTCCTGAAGACCTTCTTTTCTGGGAGAAGGTTTATTTTAGTCAGTAATGACAGTCTTCATCAAGACCAAGGCCTAGTAATGAGAATTACTTTTCATAAAATAAATAGGAAGCATTTTTTTCCTACCCTGACTTTCACTCCCACTCTCCTCTTGCACCCTGCCTACACCAAATACCCACACTCACTGACCCCCTGCAGTACTCTCTTCCTCTGATCATCATCATTTCTTGTAGTCATTTTATGAAAGTTGTTACATGTCTTACTGATCATAATTATTACAAAGAGGTGCTAACTGTGATTTTTTAATGAATCAGGCAAAACAACATTATAATAGTTAAACAAATAACCTGTCCCAAATGAATGTGCTGGAATGTCAAGAAGTCAGTATGTGTACAGGGTGCTCTACCCAGACACCAGCCTGTAAGCACCACTGCCTTTTGCTCTGCATCTGTTTTTGCATCAGTTTTACCTCGATAGTTTCTGGAATTATGTGTGTACTTAATAAAAGTCTCCTGAATATGGAGTAGATGCCAGTTAATTGGTGAAAGTTTTGCTTTGTAATGTCATATTGAGTTACACTAATGCCTCTGTATTTAGTTCTAGGAACTGCCTCCTAATTAAACGACCTGGCTCCACGGGCTTGCACTAATAATGACTTTTGATTCCAATTAATACCATGCAGTGGGAAAACCAATTCACTGAAAAAATTTCTCTGCATTAAAAGAAAAAAAAAAATGGGTGGAGCAGATTGGGTCAAATGCTATTGGTATGGATTGTATTCTTAATTCTATTTTCCCAACACTGAAATGTTCCCTCTCGGTGGATTGCCTGTGCTTGTACTAACTATGTAAATGTATCTATGATTGATTTTTAAAACAGCACACCAGGGTATAGTCAGCCCCCGAACAAGAAAAATACCATCCAACTGTAAATATCCAGTGGAGCATTAAAACCGTTTCTTTTCTGCCCCATGTAATTGCAGAACCCAGAGAGAAAAGGAACATTTCCCAAAATCTGGCTTCCCATTAGATTGAATAAACGTCAACTTGAAAACCGGGAAACAAAAAGGCCATTAGGAGGGCTTGTGAAATATAAAATATTCAAAAGTCTCTGCAGCTCAGGCAGAATTCACAAAACTGCTGGAACCTTCCTGCTTGAATCTGTAGGTGGGTGTTTTCAAACTTTCTCTTCTAATTGTATATCAGTCTGTGTGTGCTCTTATTTCCACATCACACACTTTGCAGGTCCTGGGGAAAACGGCCTGGGATGCCAATGAACAAGCCATGGAATAGACAATCTGGTAGATGAGCAGTTCTCAGCATCACAGGAGGAAAGCAGAAGACATAATTTTGCTGTCATGGTTGGGAAACATTCCTTTTTTTTTTAATACTCATTGAATGTGAACAGAAATGCTCATAGGGCTGAAGTTGTTACATACCATACAATGAGGCATTTCTTCTTATTTGGGAGAAGAGAGAAAGAAGACAAATAATGGATGATTTCATTCATATGTAGAATAGAAAGAAACAAAAATTAGACTGTAGAATAGAAAGAAAGAAAAGTAGGCAGTGCATTTGCCCAACAGTAATTATTTTTTCTCTTGTACATTTTTTCTAAAATGGAACTAACCTTGCATTATAATATATAGCTAAATTTCAGGAGTGTTTTAGTGAGAATCAATATGTGTTCACTGTTAAAAGTCCAATTCTTCTGGCCCTCCCTGGTGGCGCAGCGGGTTAAAGCAAAGCACTAAGAGGCTAAAGCCATTTCAGCAAGAGTTCGATCCCTGGCCCCGGAGGTGACCCACATGGCGAGGCAGACTTCTCCTAACCTCCCCACTGCTCCCCTCAGCAGTGTACTTCGACGATCTGCCTGTTCTGCTCCCCACTCTGTCTCTGGTGAATCTTCTCACTATCCTTGTACTTCTGGCTTGTACCCCACTTCTGTATGCATAGATGGATAAATCTTTACCAAAAAAAGTCCAATTCTTTCCTTCACTACCTGTTGTCCAAATTTACCTATCCCCTGCACTCTTCTCTTCTGGTAAAAACCATTACTATTACTACACATATGTGTGTGCATGTATCCATACACACATGTGCGCAAAAGGAACAATTATACTTTGCTGGTGTGAATGTAGTCTAGTCCCTGTGCAGAGCAGTATGAAGGATACTGGAAATGTTAAAAATAGGTGTACTATATGACCAAGCAACTCCACTCCTGCTTATCTACCTGAAAAATGCAAAATCACTAATTTGCAGAGATATGTGCACTTCTATGTTCACTGAAGCACTATTTACAATAGCCAAGTTATGTAAAAATCTAAATGTCCAAAACAGATGATTGTATTGAGATGTAGGCTCTTTAGAGTGGAATACTATTCAGCCATAAAAAGGTAGAAACTTGCTACATGGATGGAACTGCAGAGGATTATACTAAGTAAAGATGGATACTGAGTGATACTCATAGGAAAATACTCATAGGTAGAATATAAGAAACAAAACAAAGGAACAGAAAATCTAAACCAAACAAAACCTAGAAATCTGACTACAGAACTGAGGCTACCAGCCAGGGAGATTAGGAGGTCTAATGGGTTTTGCTGGAGGAATATGAGTGCTTTCCTGGTGGGCATTTTGTGGAAACATACATCTGAAGGGCTGTGAGCTTATAACTCTAAAAGTCACTTACTGTGTTATAAACCAATGATACCCCAAATAAAAATGATACAATTTAAAAACAATGAATGAGCCTAATAATGCAGGCTTTTAAGTAGGGCTTGTTAGTATAAATTTAGTTTCTAACAATATTGTGGACAGTAGATTCCAGTGTGGACTATTTCTGGGATGACCATATTAGGACTTGGTCCTCTGTAGAGCCATTGTTTTTGACTTAATGTGTAGTATCAGTCTTCTCTTTGCAGTTTTATGGGAACCATCACCTGTATAGGAAGTGCTCCTCTTTCCCCTCATCACTTTCTATCTCTGTCTTCCCCATAAGAAGAAAACTTTTAAGATAGCATAAAAGAGTCAATATCGGGCCCTCCCTCGTGGCGCAGTGGATTAAAGCACAGCACTGAGAATCCGGAGCCGCTTCCACATGAGTTCGATTCCCGCCTGCCCCGGAGGTGACCACACGGCGAGGCAGACCTCTCCTGACCTGCCCGCTGCTCCCCTCGGCAGTGTGCTTCGTCGATCTGCCTGTTCTGCTCCCCACTCTGTCTCTGGTGAAGCCTCTCACCGCCCCTGAGCCTCTGGCCTGCACCCCAACTCATATCAGCCTTTGCTATTTCCTATTTATTTTTGCTTTTATAAAAAATAGGCAGATTTGATATAGAAAATGGTCAGATTATTCTTCTAGTCCTGAACTTCTGAATACATGTTTCATGTATATTGGTTTTATGCATTTCGTTCTTAGTGAATGTCTACTCATATATTTTATTCATTTCATCATTGGGTCATTTCAGTCTTTCTAGGAGGCCATCTTAACAAATTAGGAAATGGAGATTTAATTTGGGAGAAATTGAAGAAGCAGTTACTGGGGTATAAGCTCTGAGTATTACATTTGCTAAGAACATGATTTGAATTTGAAATAAAAGTTATTAACAGAATCTTTACATTTTCATTAGTAGAACTTAGAACTCTATATTTGATGTGTCATATGTAATATTTAATTTTTATAATCAGGGCTATAGAACTGAACATTCTGGACAATATTGCAGGTTGTCAGATATTTAAAAGAACTGAGGTCCCTTTGTGTTTCCCACACTGCCCTCTATAACAGGCAGCAGTCCTGACAGGAACTAGCCTCTGGCTTCCTGCCATGTGTAGAGCCAGGAAACAGCCTTCCTTCTCAGGTTCTCTCAACACTGGCATTATGGACATTCCAACCTGCTGGAAGGGTTTGCTCTGTGAGTCCTGGGATGTTCAGTGTCCTCTTCACACCAGACACCTGTAGCACCTTTCACTGGTGACCATCAGTCCCAGACATAGCCAATTATTTCATAGTCTGAAATGGAAACTCACAGAAGCCATTTCCAAACACAAAAGAAACATCAAAGGCAAGTGGCTTGACTGTGGAGGGGACACCAGAGGAAGAGGTTGGGCCTGTGTGGCTGATAACTTTTCAAAAGTTACCTGTATTCACAGTGTGTGCTGTGGTTACAAGGCCATGAAAAAAGCAAGTCAAGAAAGCAACCTACAATTTCCAAGAGGACAGGTCTGAAAGGTACTTGTGAAATGGCCACAAATGACTGCATCAACAATCACTTCCTGCAAATAACAGTGATTTGCCTCGCATCCCCTACCCAGGCCTCTCTTTTCATTACTCCAACTTCTAATCCATTCCCACGTCTTGGTTTTGCCTGAAAAAACATATATTTTGGGTTGTTCCTTTTGGTTTCCACGTCCTTGATCACCCAATCGCACTGAGTCCTCACCAGTGCTATTGGGATGAAGTCTTAGTCATGTTGTGCCCATTCACATCCGCTCCAATCTGTTCATGCCGGGAGCCAGAGCAGACTTAAAAGCATGCCATTCCAGGCAGGTCTGTCTTGTGCCCACAGCGCTCAGAGATGCCCCTTTGCTTTAGTGTGAGACCCAGTTTCCACCATGGTGCAAAGAGCGTGCAGCACAGGGGTCAGCCGATCTCCAACATGCTATATCTGGCCACCTCTGCTCTGATGGCTGCACTGGCCTTCTTGCAGTCCCCCTCCCATTTCAGGGCTGGGACACCTGCTCTTCCACTTAGTACTCTCCCTTCTTCACCCAACAGGCTCCTTCTCTAAGTTTTAGCTCCTAAACAACCTTCCCAGCTATTCCCAAAGGACACTTTTCCCTATGCCCCCTCTCTTATGCCAACCCATCCCTTTTCCTTTCTAGCACACACCCCAGTGCAATGCCTCATTCACTGCCCACCAAACTGCTTCACACCCACCTCATAGATGCAATGGCCATTTCCATGAGTTCAGAGAGCACATGCGTTGTGTCTGGTGACAAGCAGCAGCTCCCCCCACAGCACATGTCAGATACACAGGGCTGGAGATGGAAAGGATCAAGAGCCCTCCAGCTGCCAGACATCTTAAGCAGAACAGAAAAGCGAGCTCGCTCATAATGCTTAACAGGCCTCACTGAGACTACAATCCCCTTATTCACCAATGACAAGATCCACCCACTGTTTCTCCAAGTAGAGGCCAGGGGATAAATAAAGGCTACTCTGCAAACTACTTGGGTCACCTCCTCTTCCAGAGCCATCTGGAACCTGAGCCATCATGTGTCACAAAACACCCTCTTCTCCCCTGCTTTCCTCTTTGGGTTTTCTGATACCTATGTCAATCCTCTGCAGCAAATCCTAAAAGATTAACGGATCTGCTCCCAGAGCTCATGGACTTCTTTGCATTTTTACGTCCTGCACTACAAGTGGGCTATTTTTATACCTGTTAGCCGCTAACAATTGGCAAAACCTCTGGCTCAGAATAAAATATGACAAGGGCCAAGAGCAGTAACAATTACAGTTCTTGTGCTGCAGTCAGCTTGCCATTAATAACAACAGGAAGTGGGAAGGAGGGAGTTGGGTGGTATCAGGAGGGACATGAGGCTCCCATCCAGCAAGACAGGGTCCTGGGGCCGCTGGTTAGAAAAGATGACCAGCCAGCCTAGCATTGAGATTCCTCTCATTTGCCATCCTTTCAGTCTCTGACCCAAAATCTTCCAAGGTATTCAACTTTAGAATTAATATTGGCAGGCTTACATTCCATGAGACCAAATAACCAGTCATTAATTATTTCCACTAATGACATCACCTGCCATTTTGAAACTTTTCAAAGATCTTTCACCATGATAGATTTGCACAGGAGAGGGAAATGCACCCACAGCGATGCCCTAAGGTTCAGGGACTAACTACAAAACTTCTGAAAACCATTTCAGTTTTGATCCTAGAGGAATGTGGTCAGGTCAGTTTTGGCACACTGGTGTCTAATGATGTTATTGTGAGGCTATTGGGGCTTTCTATATCAGTGATTTCTAGCTGGCATGGCATGCATTATGTTGTTTGTACCTGTCTATTGCACATTACATATTGTCTATTTCTATTACCAAGTTTGAGTTCACAAGGTCTTCTGTGATGTATGTTGAATACACAAAGAATAGTGAATGCTACCTCATATATAGTAAGTTCATACAAATTGATGCAGAGAGAATTTTACTTTTTAATTGCATTGCTTGATATTCAGGAAATCAAATAATTGATTTAGAGCACCATATATATTTTAGAGGTAAACCCTTACACCTCTTTACATATATGTGGCCATACCACACACACTGCTTCACAACCTGCAATCCTCCACCACAGTCCACTGGCCACCATCCCCCCATCCTCTGCCCCAATATTGCCCAGATGCCACCCTCTGGTAGTCTCAATTTTAAGACAGATAGCATTTTTTTT
>NW_004567141.1:179904-206768 GCF_000260355.1 Condylura cristata
GCTACTTTTGTGTGAGAAAATGTTTTCCCAATTAGTGATCTTTCTGTTTGTTTTTAGTAATGTCTCTTTTGCTGTCCAGAAGCTCTTTAACTTGATATAGTCCCATCTATTTATCTTTGCCTTCACTATTGTGGCGTTGGGTCCTGACAGATAGCATTTTTAAAATGTTCTTATTTTCACTAAAAAACCCATGGTATCTAAGGATCTGGAGAGAAATTGATGCTGAGTGCTGCAATGTCACATCCTTTGCCAGGTTAAACTTCTTTACACCCTGATGAAAACTTGAAGACCTTGGTTGAGGTTTAAAATTCAATGCCTTAAAAAAACAAATAAATATCATCACAATCTTCTGTCATAATTCTGACTTGCATCAATAGGGGCCGTTCACTACCCAGTGGAGACAGGAAGGGCTCTTTTAGAATGTACTGGACAAATCCAGTGTGTTGAGGCTCCCTATCAAGAGAGTCTGTTTTAACTGTCCCTTGCTACTGCAGTCTGTGCTTGGTGTGCTGGCTGGTTGGGATTTACGAACTACCGAATAGAACTGGTCCTATGAAAAGGGTTGGAATTCTGGTGGAATTGGGTTAAAACCAGTTCCTACAACATCTGTGGTTTTAATTCAAGGAGTGTTACCTATTGAGGGTCTATTAGCATGGCTATGCTGGCAACCAATTGACTGAACCAACATGGTATCTCAGTAATGACACACACTTCACACGCAAGGAATGAACATGAGCCAGGCTGGGAATGTTCTTTCAAGTTTACATTTGTTCTTGAAAAGGCATTCAGGCCCTCCCTGGTGGCACAGTGGGTTGGGACGCAGCACTGCAAGCTAGTAGCAGCCACTTCAGTGTGAGTTCGATCCCCTGCCCCAGAGGTTACCACATGGCTGACAGACCTCTCCAGACCTGCCCACTGCTCCCCTCTGCAGTGTACTTCATCCATCAGCCTGTTCTGTTCCCCACTCTGTCTCTGGCAAAGCCTCTCACCACCCCTGCATGTCTGCCTTGTACCCCAGTTCTGGATGAATAAATCTTTAAAAAAGAAAGAAAGAAAATGCATTCAAACAATGCCAGATAACACTGAATATTTTTGTCCCTCCCCATCCTCATCAACTTTCCATCCTGGCTCTTGTCACATACTAAAGTTAGTACAACATAATGTAGCAAGAGCCTCCCTGGTGGTGCTGGGGTTTAAACACAGCACTATCAAGCTATCACCAGCCACTGCTACATGAATTTGATCCCTGCCCAGCGAGCTGACCCTTGTGGTGCAGCAGACCTCTCCTGTCTTGCCCATTGCTCCCCTCAGCAGTGTGTTTTTAGTCAAGCCACCTGTTCTGCTCCCCACTCTGTCTCTGGTGAACCCTCTCACCCACCACACCTCTGGTCTGTGTGCCAGCTCTTATACGCATAAATAATAAATCTTTTTTAAAATGCAGCAAATGAAGGCACTGTGAAGAGCTGCTTTCACTTAGTTCTCTCTGAACTTTCTACACTGTATGTGTTAATAAAAATGTTGTAGTCATGCATCTCTACCAACTATCCATTTATAAGTGATGTACAAGTTCTCTGGACTAATAAAGAACATACACTATAGATGTTTAAAATGGATATTTTAAAGGATGAGAAAAAGAATCAAACTGACAGCTTGGCAATTCCTCTACCCTACAGGGCACACACATTTCCTGGGGGAAATGTCCCATATATGAAGTACACTATCCCAGTCCTCTGGGACCTTCCCACCCTGGGGTGAGAGCTTTCCCTTCCCCCACCTTACTGATCAGCAAAAGCTGAGATGGAGACAATATAGGGTTAAAACATGATGTCCACTCTTCCCTTATCTAAGACTTACATGACTTCTGTTATTTTTTAATCAGTAGTCAACATCTTACCTTTAGGATATTTCTTTTATCTAAAAATCAGCAAGTCCAGAAACCCTGGGTCCCTGGTTCACTTCTCCTGTGTTGGACTGAGTAGCCTCAGACACTCTCCTTTAATTCTACCCTGCCAAACTTCCTTCCTTCCACTGTACACTTTATACTCCTCTATTTATTTGACTGCAGTGTCTTAAACCCTCAGGGGCCACAGGAGAAGAGGAGGCACAGGAACAGAGTCAGCCATGCTCTGATGTTATTGGAGAGACACAGGCAGGGACCTCCACAATGTCGAGGCCAGTGAGATCACTGTTCATCTCACCCTGCCCTGGAAGCCAGACTAAAGGGCCAGGGAATATTTTCTTGATCGGTGTTTATGCAAGGGAAGACCAGAGCAATGTGCTATGTAGCATCCAGCCATGCCCTGAGCCACGCTGCAGTCAGACAGAAGGGTGCTCACTGGCTCCCCCTGCAGGGACGGGGCCTGCAGCTTCTGTTCATTCCCCACTGACAACAGAATTAAGGCTCCTTCATTCACCAACACTCCCAACAAACGCAGCACACTCTTGCACATGCAGCCCCAGCTCTCACGCTAACCTCTTTAGCAGCAGACTGTACCAGTTTCTTCCTCTCCCTGATCCTGTGATAACCCCCAAGTGATTCATCCCCCTTTGTTAGTAGTGACACTTTCCCCACTTTGAAAAACTCCAAAGCCAAATTTCCCAAGTGTCTTGCACAGAAAATATCTCCAACTCCTCTCCTGGCAGAAGGGGTGCTTAAAAACATCTTTTTCTAAGTGATTGTCCATTTGAAAGATCAGAGGAGAAGTAAATGGAACCTAGTTTGTAAGATGGGATGATTCCATCACAGAGTTGCCCCTGATTCAAATGTTTTGCTGGTGGGGAGACCAATCTACCAATCTGAAGGGAGAAGTCACAGGTGGCCAAGAGCTGACCAAGTGCAGGTAGTGAAATCCCCACATTGTCCAAACCCTCCCTGTGCCAGTGCTGGCCTTGACATCTAATGACATGCAAGGAAAATGAGCTCAAATTAGCCTGTTGCTGTTTTGTTTTTTTTTTCTCCTGCACGTGAGGGAAGACAGCCTATAAATAAATACAGCAAGCACAGCAATTATTCTGCATTTGCTCTTCTCAAGTGAATGAAATGCTAAGGACTAGAAGGAATTATGGGGTTGTCATCCTGCACATGGCATGAGGGTAAAAAGAAGGGCATTATCCTTACTTAGGGCATTCTGCTCTCCTCCCAGCACCACCCCACTCCCTCGCTGACCCCAATTTCACTCTCCCTCTCCTCTCTGCAGAAACACGTGCACTAGAAAAGGTATCAGGAGAGAGAATGAAACATTTGTCTAATGACTTTCACCTTCTAAACTGGGCGAATAAACATTTTCCTGTAAAAAGTCCTGCATTAAATATTACTATCTTTGCCAATCTTCTCATATCTTTTAAGCTGCTGAAGTTTGGAACCGTGTGACCTAGGGTTACACAAGGACCCCAAACTGTTAAAGGGAACAACTAATGTTGTCCATTATAAGAGTGCACAGACACCCGTGTGCATGAAGGCAAAGCAAGCAGATTTTTAGTGTTCTCACAGATGTTAAACTGGTGTTGGGGGACAGAGGATTTCAAATAACGGTTTCTAATCACACTCTAAAAATTGCCCATCTCCTCACAGGAAAATGCCCAGCCAAGAAGCCCCAGCAGCAGAGGCCCCACCATTTGCTAACTCCTGGTAGAGAATCACAAGAAAGGAGTTAGGTAGGTCCTAGGGAACTGAGACAGAAGAGACCCCAAATCCAAAATGTACCATATAACCCACCATGAGATCAAGATAATGGCTGCCATTGCCTTTGCCAAAAAAATGACCAAAGACCAGATGCAGCATACTGGGAGTTGTCATCCAAGGCAGCTGTATATAAATGGGATGGAGACAAAGGGACAAACCCTGGGTTCACATTCCTTAGCCCACTGTGCTATGATGTTGCTCCCCCTTTCACGAAGATGCATTTCACAACAATTTGCCATCAGCGCCCAAAGCAGCTAGAGACAACACATTAACAGACAGATGTGGTGGATTTAAAAGAGACAAAACTTCACTTACAAAAGTAAGCGGTGGGCCACAGCTGGCCTTCTCTGCTCTAAAAGGCAAGTGACATTAAATCCCTTTGACTTCTGAACATTAAAGACCAGGCGGCAAGCACCCTGCTGTAAAGAAGCAGAGCAATGCTCTCTATAGCAAAAACAGAACTTGGTTCTCTCGTAGAACAGAGGCATTCCTGGGTCTGACACCCAATTCCCGTCTTTTCTTGTGGATGTCTTCATCATGGAAACTTATCTCTGGATCTCCATGGACCCCTCCTTCAAAAATTCCAAGACAAGTGGAATTTGACTTCTGCCAGAAAAAGAATGCCAAATGTTTATTTACACCATGTTTCCTTCCTCTTTTATACCTAAGTTTATAGCAAATACTGTCAAATCATTCCAGTTTCCAGAGCTGGTGGGGTTCTGGGTATGGGCTACATGGTAAACAGGACACCCCAGGAGCTCCCGGGGAACTGGAATTGCTCCATTTGCAAGGTCCCCAAAGCCTGTGAGCAGGGGAGAGCAGGACTCCATCTCATCTCTGAGCCATGCCTCTCAGAACCTGGTCTATTTACAGAACTTGTTTCCAAGGACTGTTCTCCTGGTGAACAAACAGCGCATGCACATAGTCACATGCCTCTTTTATTCTTAAGCTTAGAGGCATGCCAAGTTGCAGTTTAATGCTATTCTGGGACCAGAGACTATGTCAAGTATTTGATAAAGCCATAAGCCATGGCACTAGAAAGCAAACACGCACAGACCTATGTTTATATACATGCATATTTTAAAGGCCTAGAGCAGACACCCCCCCACCCAGGTCTGCCTTCAAATCACAGCCCAAGCAACTACTGCCCCAGGTAAATTATGATTTTGCCTGACATCAGATAAAACCTGAGCAACGCCTCAGTCAGCCCACTTTTCCTCACCAGTTCCAGAATTCTTCTGATTAATCCTTTTCCCATCTTGGGGAGATAGCAAGGGACCAACGTCCTAAGTGCCAGAACTTTCTAGGAGAGGTCAGATCCTGATGCCACCTCTTTCCACCTAGCATTCTCCAAGAGCTTCCCTAGAGTTGAACCTACCTCTCAAAATGCAATTATCCCCTCACTCTTCACAGAGATAAGGGTACAGTAGCTGTTTCTGTGGAATAATTCAGGAGATTTGAGTTTTCCTAAAACTCCACCTCCACCAGAAAATTCTGATTTTAGCAAGAGTCTGTTGATCAGAAGATGTGGTGGGGTCTACATATTCAAGACTTACTTGTCATAGGAATACCATTTGTACACATATAGAGAAATTGGAGTGTACGCCAAAGGCATGGGGTGAGAGGATTCACCAGAGAAAGAGTGGGGAGTAGAACAGGTGAATCTACTGAGGGGGGAGTGAGCGAAACAGGAGAGGTCTGCTGCGCTATATGTGGGTCACCTCCCTGGCTGGAGATTGAACTCCGGCCATTAGAGTGATAGTACTGAGACTTAACCCCTAGGCCACTAGGGAGGCCCTGGAATATCACTGAATAGGGTTGACATTAAAAGCAAGGAAGCTCAGGGCTTACTTTTAAGTAAAAACTGATGGAGATAGGAACCAGAGCCTGGCCTTTCCCGCCATCTCTGTGACTGTGGAACAGAATGAACAATGGCTGTCTTCTCTTACTAAGGCTGTGCTGCTCCAGGTGATGGTCTTGCCATACAGGTCCAGTAGGTCCTGAAGATTCTGATTGCTCAGGGAATGTGCAGGCAAAGCTAGGAGCATAGTGGTGGCTCAGTCCTGCTCACCTGCCCTGAGGTCTATAGCCTTATCTACAGCAAATGCACCACCATGAGCTCTGGGAGTCTGGAAGCTTCTCTGGTCTCCACAAACAACCAAGTGATTATGAGGAAGAGGGCAGGTGTGTTGACTTTATCTTTGTGGCTTTTGACTGGGACTAAACTACCTTCAAGATACTTACTGATTAGTGACTGAATTTTATGATCCATGATTTTGTTGACCTTTAATAGATTGTCATTTTATTTTTCACATGACTGTGAGTTTCAGTAATTCACAGGCAAAACCCAAGAAAGCTAAATTATTGAACTCTAATCTGAACATTCCCGAATTTCCCAGCTCAAAATTTTCCCCCTCTTGGTCAAATTTTGCACCTTAAATTCTATCCTTAGCCCTCAGGTTTGACCAGCTGACTACTGAGGCCTACCTCCATCACGAGGGCTTCACCAACAGTCTTCTTCTGCAGGAATTGTTAGCAGGCACTGTCTCTGGAGCTCACTTTGAAGGGGTTGAGGAGGGAGAAGGGAAAGAGGGGGTGAACCACAGTGTTTTCTGTGAGGCCCCATTCCAAGTACCCCAGGAGGCCACTCAGAGCTCCACTGAGTCCCATTCCTGTGAGTGTCCACAGGCAGGTGTGGACTTCGGTAGGGACAGAGACCAGTCCATTTGCTGATGGGTTTCATGGCTTGGTTTGCCCTTTGGCTGGCAACCATTTGCCACTTTTCTTCAGATAATTAGGGTAGAGGTAAAGGCTGTCCAGCAAAGAAACAATTTTGAAACGCTGATCAAAATTGTGATGCAGAGTTTTTAAAAGAAGAAAGGTGAGAATTGCATCCGTGGAATCACACCAAAACTTAAAATGGCATGAGGCAGAATTACAGAACTACTTCTGCAAAGAAACTCAAGGGGCAAGTAATTAACCAAGTGTCCAGTGCCTCGTTAGCTCAGTTCAACAATCAGCGGCATTTGATGTTCCCAGCTCACATCTGAGGAGACAGGGCTGGAGGTGGCACCATTGTCAGAGCTTGCACAGGTAGCGTCACAGGTAGTGACACAGGTAGCAATGCAGCTGCGTGTACCTGCATGTGCTCAATAGCAAAGAGTGTGTGCGGTAGCTTTGTTTATTTAATATAGGCTAATTTAAAGTGATTTGCTTTCACTTTGATATCCATTTCTTCTATTCCATTATTTCTAGGTCATATGTTACTGATTCTTCAAACTTAAGGCCCACAGAATACAAGGGGTGAAAGAATGTTCACTGGGTGTGAGAGGTTGTTCACCACAGCAGCAGAGAGTTGCAAACTTAATCACAGCATGACAGAACTCACGCCACTAGAGAGCTTGAAATGTACTTAAAAATCATAACCCAGCAAATGTTGGGGAACATTTAGAGAAACAAACTGACACACGGTTGCTGAGAATGTGAAATGATAGGACTGCACTAAAGACTCCTTGGCAGGCTCTTATCAAGCAGTGGTTCCCAAACTTTTATTTACTTATTTTTATTTATTTATTTATTTAGTTAGTTAGTTTTACTTATTTTTTAAAGATTTATTTATTTTTGCATAGAAGAACTGGGGTATAGGCCAGAGATGCAGGTATGAGGTGATTCACCAGAGTGAATCACAGAGACAGAGTGGAGAGCAGAAGAGGCAAATCTACTGAAATACACTGCTGAGGGGAGCAGTAGGAGAGACAGGAGACATCTACTGCGCCGTGTGGGTCAGCTCCCAGGTCTGGGGTTGAACTCGGTGAAGAAAGCAAATACCAGTTGGTTTCATCAAAAATGGCAGAAACCTGTGGAATCCTACAAAGGTCTTTAAGTCCATGGGCCATGTTCTGGGAATCATTACTCGTATGTATGAGCCAACAACTTCACACCTACATATTTACAGAAGTCAGATGGAAATTTATGTCAACCAAAATACTGCAAAGGGAACTTAGAGCAACCTCATCAATGGAAAAAAGCAAAAACAAAACTTTCCATAAATAGGAGATAGGATAAATGCTAATGGAATAGTTCTATATGGTAAAGGAAAAGCATCACTGCATATTTTCTGTCCAGAATATTATGTTGAGAGAAGCATTTCATAAATACTCTATGTTTCCATTCATATAAACTTTAAATGGACAAAACTGATTTATAAGGATGGAAATCACAGCATTTCTATAGGTAGAGCTGGAGAAGGCTGAAGGGAAATTTCTGAAGGGAGGGAGATATGTTCTGTATCTTATTTTGCATGTATGCAATTTTCAAAATTTCTTGAATGCTTACAATTGTGTATTCTATTTTATATTGATTAACAAAAATAGAAGTTTTCATCTTTAAATGAAAGAAAAACATAGGCCCTTGGGGCATGACTTCGCTACTTGAAAAACACACAGCTGACAGACAATAAATACTTCATGAATAGGTAAATACAAGTATATTTAGATATAATGTGATTAAAAGGCCAGCATCTCTTATATACTAGAGACATTCATATGACTTATATATTTATGCTTCCATAGCAAATACTTATTTGAAACAGGGTCCTCCCTGGTGGTGCAATGGGTTAAAGCACAGCACTATGAAGCTCTCCACACCCACTGCAGCATGAGTTCCATCCTGGTCAGGGAGCTGACCCACGTGCTGCATCAGACCTCTCCTGTATCACCCGCAGCTCTGCTCAGCAGTGTACTTTGTCAATCTGCCTGTTCTGCTCCCCACTCTGTCTCTGCTGTATCCTCTCACCGCCCCTGCACCTCTGGCCTGTACCCCGGTTCTGTATGCATAAATAAATAAATCTGAAAAAAACAGAGAAAGGCAATAAATATTTGATGTTGATAAAACAGAATACGATAGAAATCAAGAAAGCTAAAAATTATTTCATTGGAAAAATAAACAAGCCTCTGACAGGATCAACTGGGGGGAAAACAAAACTATTATGAATGAAAACAGGATATAATAGTTGGGGAAAAGCAGAATTCTGAACACATCCAAGAGTACCACTAACAGCAATATGCCAATAAATGTGAAAGCTTAAATGAGATATTTAGAAAAATAATTTTCCAAAAACTACCTAGTACCTACCATGCCTTCTCTCCAAACTAACAATAAACCATCCAGGGTTTCACACAAAAGAGCAGGGTATATCCAAACTGCACACACACTTCTCCAGTTACAAGTAAAGGAGGGAAAAGGCAGCATGAGCCCAAAGCCAAATCCAGAAAATCATTAGGATAAAGCAAAATCAGGGGGTTGCTAAACACATTTATATGGCTTTTAAAAACAAAGTGAATGTGACAGTGTATTATAGTAAACATGACAAAAAAGGATTTATTTCAATCATGCAAGAGTAGCTTTTCACTAAAAAAAAAATCATAAATGTGTTTCACAACACTATCAGATTTGAGTTGTAAAAATTCTGAAGGAGTGTAAACTTATACCTCTGATTTATAAGCCAATGTTATTGCAATACAAAAAAAATACAAAAAGGTAAAGTATAAAAATTCATATGATTATCTCAGCTGATACCAAAATATGAAAGAATTTAACACTTCTTTAAAAAATATATGATTTTTTTTTTAAATTAGGAACCATTGGTTCCTAAACCAGACAAACAGCCATCTGTTAACAACAATAGCATAAGCAAACATCAGAAATGTTGAAATCTTTGAAGCATTCCCTTTGTGATCAGGAATAAGGTGTGCATGCCATCCATCACTGTATATTCTAACAATTACATTGAGAGCAGAGAGGTGCTTAGAACACATCTCTTTTCTTTATGAATTTTTTCAGTCAATTACTCAGCTAGATCAAGATACCTATGTTTGAGAAGACTAGTTTTGGCCCACTTTCTCTTTCTTGAGAATATAAAGATGAAATTGAGAAGCTCACTATGTTCCCTGGAATCTGCAGAGATGTGATCAAACATGTGATCACAGCAACAGTGAGGAGGGTCCAGGTGTTGGGGTATGGCTGGCAAGAGAGAGAGAAGCCTGGTCACAAGCTCAGAGAAAACTCAAGAGGAGAAATGAGGGAGGGAGAAATTCAGGTACAGAGTCCACACTTCTGGGTATGGTCACACAGCCTAGCCCAGCTCTTGGCCTTCCTGCAAGCAGGTTCCATTTCCAGACCTTTCACACCCTACACAACAAAGTTAACAGTCAGTGGTATGGATTTCTACAACTTGGAAGCAAAGACCTTTGACAGAGGGCTAGCAGAAACATCAGGTTTTAATGCATTACAAAGGTATTGTATTTTAAAGGCATGCGTGAATGACTACTTCTAGCTAATAGCACCTTTTGTAGGGAGTATCTCGAGTCTCTCTGTCTCTTTTAAGAGTTATTTATTTATGCATACAGAACTTGGACAGGCCAGAGGTGCAGGGGTGGTGAGAGGTTTCACCGGTGACAGAGTGGGGAGCAGAACAGGCAGACTGATGAAGTACACTGCTGAAGGGAGCAGCAGGCGAGACAGGAGAGATCTGCTGGGTCATGTGGGTCACCAGGGATCAAACTCATGGTGAAGCGGCAGTGGCTAGCTTACAGTGCTGCGCCTAACTTGCTGCGCCACCAGGGTCAGGGTGGGCCTGTTATTATATTTTTTTTAAATATCTTTTTGTTTTTTAACTAAACTAAGGCTTTGCATGAATATTCAAGATAAAATACTAGACTTCAAAGACATTTCCTGCTTGAGGCTAAGATTGAACCTCATGGGCCCCCACTGCTTCTCTCTGCCATTAGGGGTTCTTTAGAAAAGTTTGAACAATATCTTGCATTATAATACCAAGAATCAGAGTTTTCAAAAAAAAAAAATAATAATTCCATGTGCCAGCAGGTATATTTTAGCCAGCACATCTTCGCAATTAAGCCTCTCATATTTTATTATATATATATATATATATATATTTTTTTTTTTTTAGATTTATTTATTTATTCATACAGAACTGGGGTACAGGCCAGAGGCTAAGGGACGGTGAGAGGCTTCACCAGAGACAGAGTGGGGAGCAGAACAGGCAGATTGACGAAGTACACTGCTGAGGGGAGCAGCGGGCGGGTCAGGAGAGGTCTGGCTCGCCATGTGGTCTCCTCCGGGGCAGGTGGCAGGCGGGAATCGAACTCAGGCGGAAGTGGCTTCAGACTCTCAGTGCTGTGCTTTAACCCGCTGCGCCACCAGGGAGGGCCATTTTATTATATTTTTAAATAATAAATTATCTGACGTTCCACAAGAGCTTCCGAGCAAATTCAGCATGATTGTTTCTCTCTGCTCTGTCAATATCATGTTCAGGAAATGAACATAACTGAAATGCAGTTATTTAAGCTAGTAATTTAAGATGATAGTGACCACATGTTTAAGAGAACATTAATAAACAGACACAAGAGGCAAACGTAAAGCCCACCTGAGTGAGAGCCTACACCCCAAAACTATAATACAGCAGTGAAGGAGCAGAAATACAGCAGCTGAAATAGGCTAATTACAGCCTCTTTAGATCCAGGTCCTGGGGTCTCCAAAGTCTTGTCCAGAGTTGGCAGTTGCTCCCAAACATCAGTGTTCTCTTGTTGCTCTCTTAAATGTCATCTAAGTGGTTCTAAGACACCCCCACCCCTTACTGCCTAGTGAATGGTGATAATATGGATTACAGTGTTACCAATTAGTTACTGGATTTTAATTATCGTCAATGTATTATCATAATGTGAATGCCCCCCGATAAATTATATTGTGGTTATGTGTGACTGGCTTGGGTGGTGAGTGCTCCCAGGTGGGAGCACATTAAGCTCTAACTGCGTACAACCCCCGACCCATATGCTTTCATGACTGGATCCTAGATATTGAATCAAAATATACCCACAATTAGTAACTGTAAATATATCCCCATTAGAAATTGGAAATAAAAGAAAATCATTAACTTTATTTCTAAACTTGAGGGCACTGGCACTTTCTGTTGGAAATTTTTTCTTAGATGAAGGTTAAATAAACTATGGTTGCAAGGTAATTGGGCTAAGTATAAAGTGAGTTTAAGATAAATCTAATGACATAAACCTGAGGCTCAGAACTGAACTAAACAATGAGCAAAACATGTTATAACATAACTGGTGCAAGATCAATTCAAGCAATATAAACAAACCAGTTTCTATCTTTTTCAGGAGCGCAAAACCCATAACAAATGGTCTGGAAATTCTCCTCAACCCCCAGAAGAGGAGTCACTTTTTAGAGAACAGAAACCACGTTAAAGGCAAAGATGAGAAGGACTATTAACATCTCTCACATCCTTTGAGGAGCTGGCCTTCCCTTCTGAGAGCAATTATTTTACAACCACAAGGTGTCCAGATGGGCTTGGGGCTCTGCTTTGAGAGAGAGAGAGAGAGAAAGAGAAAATAGAAAAAAAAAAAAAGACTTGCATAATGTACACAAGTAAAAACTAAGAATAAAAAGGGGTATGTGATATCTGGTTACTTTCTTTTCAACACAAATAGATTCTGTAATGATTGCTCTTATAATTCTACTGAAATTTTATCACTGTAAAATGTGTTTATATTCTAATAACATTTTACCCTATGTTTTCTGAGGTAAGAGTAATTTGGTGAACCATAAAATTGAGCTAAATTCAATAAACAAAAGCAAGAAAAGTCATGAAATCCTTTCCCAAGCAGGCCCTGCTCTCAAGTCTCGGCTAAGTGTCTATAAAAAGAGCAAGAGGCCCTGCCTGGTGGCGCAGCGGGTTAAAGCACAGCACTGAGAAGCTGAAGCCACTTCCGCATGAGTTCGATTCCCGCCTGCCCCGGAGGAGACCACATGGCGTGGCAGACCTCTCCTGACCCGCCCGCTGCTCCCCTCAGCAGTGTACTTCGTTGATCTGCCTGTTCTGTTCCCCACTCTGTCTCTGGTGAAGCCTCTCGCCGCCCCTGCACCTCTGGCCTGTGCCCCTCAGTTCTGGCCTGTACCCCTCAGTTCTGTATGCATAAATAAATCAATCTCAAAAAAAAAAAAAAAGATTTAAAAAGAGCAAGATACTTGGTTGTCTCTCCTGCCTTTACTTCCCCAGTAATTTACACAGTGGGTTCAGATATGTTGTATTTTCAATCTTGACTCATTTTCTCTTGGTGTTGACAACAAACCAAAGAATTTTCCCTGATCACTAGCTAATCTCCAACTTGCACTGCCAGGAAAAGCAGTCATCTGTTCATCAGCACTAAAACCCAAGAACCGAGGGGGCTTCCTCACAGGACTTCAGGATCTGGCTATAGAATTGTAGGACTGGTGAACTCAATGTACACACGGGACTCTGGTTCCACTGCCTTTCTTTCTCTTTCCTGTATCCATCTTTCTGTTCATAGAACAAAGAGAAATGGGGCAGTACGTCTTGCTCTAGGGTTCATAGCTCATTAGTGGATGCCATCCCCAATCCAGGATATCCTTTCTGGGCTCCCTGCCTCTGGATAAAGCATGTTATTTGGGGTTTTAGTTACTGGATTTTGACATCTTAAAACTGAAGCCTCATTAACTTTCTCAGTGGTCCTTGTGGGTTTCACACCATTTTCAAGTTGATCATAAGGAGAACAGTGAGCACTTCTCCTTTGTATAAATATAAAATTTCATCTTACAAAGGCACCCTACTATCTCTGGGAAATATTAGCGGTAGCAAGAGGAGTCGTCAATGTTTCTTTACAAAGTATGTCTGCTCTCAGATTAAATGCCAAAATAATGACCAAATCAAATTTGACAGTGTCTGTTTTCATGGGCATAGAAGATATCCAAGCAAGAGAGGAAATGAAATTTCCAACCCTCATTCTAGTTATACAACTTCAGGAGAGCCCAGAGGCAACCACGTCACATAAGCCGCTTCTTTATATTATCATTATTTTTTTAATGTCCAGGAACCATAGGCATGAAATTCTAAGTCTTTATGGACACATGGTAATGATTTTTTTTCTTATCAATTAGACAGTCATTATTTTTGAGAGATATATCCTATTTCATTTAACATTTAATCCTTTTTTAAAATTTTTTTTTAATTAATAATTAACATTTAATTCTTAAGACTAGTTTCTGATTTTGGTTTGTCTATGATTAGAAGTAATAATAAGCTTTTTAGAGAACTTGGGAAGGATATATATATATATATTTATACACATATATAGGTATATGTATGTGTGTATATATGTCTATATGTGTATATATATATATATATATGTACATATGAATATATGTGTCTGTTCAATTGATTATGTCCTTTGCTAACACTGAAATAATAAGCAAATGCCATTTATCTTGTACTTTATAATAATCTTATGAAGTACTTGGTTGATTCCAAACCTGAAAGACTAAAAAACTGAGGCTAAGAGAAAAGGACTCTTTTAAGGTTATACAGCTATAAGTCCTGTTAATGGGTTTAGAGATTCTTGTTTTACAGCTACTGTTTGTCTTAGAACACCTTAGTCTCAGAATACAGAGAGAAACAAGGTTTTAGAAATTTTCACAGTATCAGTACATAAGTAGGATTATTACTTCACACCATTCTGTATCCATCTCCATCAAAGGCAACAGGGATCAAAGTCATTTACAAATTATTAATCTGACATATTTCCAGCCTCATTTTACTGGGCCTCTTCTTAGTAGGTTTGGATGCTGTATCCCATCTCCTACAAGAAACTCTCATCTCTCAGCTTCTGTGGTATTTCACTTTGTGGTTCAATTTCTGGTACCTGCACATCCTTCAGTCTCACCATTAGAACTTTTGCTTCTTTCATCTGACCATGAATACCAAAGTTTCTGGTGTGTGGCCCTCTCCTTCATTTTAGCATTCATTTCAAAGCTCCAATTTCCATGAATCCTCCTAGTTCCACTTAAATGTTCTGCTCTTCACTCAAATATATGTTCCCAAAGGTGCCTTTAATCAATGGTTCTCAGAATTTGGGAAGTCTCGAGGACCATGTCTCTCTTCTCCAAACTCAGGCTCCTCCCAGGCTTATATAATTTGGTGGGAAGCAACATCATCCCATTTTGTTACCCAACACACTGGGATGCACCTAGTCTGTTTAACCCCAGCCCAAATATTCCATTCCTACCAAATCTTGTCCCAAATCTTGCCTTCTCTACAGCTACCATCCTTTCCTAACACACCCTCATCTCTTTCCCAGGGTCTTCTGTCACCTCCTAAAAACTTCAAAACAACTTCCCAATTCATTTTCTACACAACCACCAGAAGAATCACTCATATTTCAGCAATTTGCTATAATCTTCATATAAAAATTCCAAATCTGTGAAGGCAAGTATAAGTAGATGGGACTACATCAAGTTAAAGAGCCTCTGTATAGCAAAAGAGACATTACAAAAAACAGACAGCCCACTGACTAGGAAAAAAATTTTCTCACACAAAACTAGCGATAAAGGATTGATCACCAAGATATACACAGAACTGATGAAACTCAACAAAAATAAACAACCCCATCAAAAAATGGGCAGAAAAGCTAAAAAGACACTTCTCCAAAGAGGAAATGCAGATGGTCAACAAGCATATGAAAAAATGTTCAACATCACTTGCAATAAGGGAGGTGCAAATTAAAACCACAATTAGAGACCACCTCACACCAGTGAGAATGGCACATCTTTAAACAACTAGCAACAACAAATGTTGGCGAGGATGTGGAGAAAAAGGAACTCTCCTGCACTGCTGGTGGGAATTCAAACTAGTACAACTACTATGGAAAACTGGAGGTTCCTCAATCTGCTAAAAATGGAGCTCCCATATGACCTAGCAATCCCACTCCTAGGTTGTCTACCCAAAAGACACAAAAACATGACTCAAAAAGATACCTGCACCCCATGTTTATTACTGCTTTATTTACAATTGGAAAGACATGGAAACAGCCCAAATGCCCCAAAGTGGATGACTGAATTAAAAAGATGTGGTACATGTACACAATGGAATATTACTAATATTCCATTTAGTAATAATAATAATAATAATAATAACAATAATAATAAACACATGCCTTTTGCAGTAACATGGATGGAGCTGGAAAAGATCATGCTTAAGTGAAATAAGCCAGAAAGAAAAGGAAAAATACCGGATGGTTTTACTCATAGTAGGAGTATAATGTACCAGGTGAGAAAATAACAATAATAATGAACAGCCATATACCAGAGACATTTTATGGGCTGGAGTAGGGAATGGGATCAAAACACAGTGGGGGTAGGGAAATGCACTGGACCATGGTGATGGCAACAACAAATCACATAGGTGATTTGGTAATAGAAAGCCTATGGGGATTACAAACTGAGATGAAAAAAGGCACAAAATGATGTAAAAATAAACTATTATATTATTACTGTTATTTTTAAAAAGTCCCAAATCCTTGTTGTGCTACAAAAGCTAGCATGAGCAAGTGTTTCCTTGCCTGGGAGGTTCTTGTTGCATCCCTTTCTTTTTTTGCTATTTTATTGTCACCTAGGTTGGGATTTCTAGAAATCTTGTTTCCATTTGACCAAAAGGGCTTCTTGTAGGTCCGGCTATCTGTAATATCCCATTCCCCCAACTACAACAGCACTCACATTCTTTTTCTGTCTCTCTCCCCCTACACACACATACGCACACACACACACACACACACACACCATTCTGCACACTCTATTCTAGTTAACTCCTACTCCTTAGAGCTGAATTCAAGACAAGGGATACCTCAGGGAAACTTTTTCTAATGTCCCCACCCTCACCCTAGCTCTGGCAAGTCCACTAGTCATGAGCTCCAAAAGAACCACACTCTGGTCCTTCAGGACACTTATTCCAGTTTGTAATATCAGTTCCACTCTATAGTCAGTGTTGAATGACCATTTCCTCCATGAAATGGAGGCAGGCTCCCTGGAGCCCATTGATAACCAAGGTATCATAGTTACTCAGTCAATATGAATGAATGACTCGATTTCTGCTTAAAAGTGAGCCAAGTTTGAGAACGAGGGGGAGAGCATAGCACTAAAAAGAAAAAGGTTAATTGCTCCTAAAACTAATGTTTTAAATAACCAACCTCCCTTTGGGGTATTTTTATAGCAATAATATTTCTGAGATCTCCTACTTGTCTATGTAAGAAGCCTCAATACTACTTGATGCCCTTTTTCCTCTAAATCAGCTGATTCTGCTGCTTCTCATTAACTTGCACCTGAATCCTCTCACCAATTCTCTGGGGAATAACAGAAATCACCCTGTGTGGCAGAACCCCTCACTAGGACACTCTGCTATCTCTTAACTAGTCTCCCACCTTTTGCTCTTGCTTGCCTCAATTGTTGCCTCTCTTCTGAAGGTAGGATGATTATTAAAGTCATACATTTTCAATTCCCAGTTTAAAAGCTTTATTTGATTTTTATACTGTTTTATGTTTCTGTTGAGATCCAACTGTCTAGAATATCCCATTTCCCCCATTAATACACTACACAAAAGGCTATAAACTTTAGTTTACAACAGTAGATTTTATTTAGGGGTACAGACTCATACCTTTTTAGATGTTGGTTATCACACTGCTCCCACCACCAAAACACCATAATCCTCCACCACAGACCATGGTTTCCATCCCCCCACAATGGTAACCTCAATTCTGCCGTCAAATATCTGGAGTTTATGTTTTTGTTCTAAATTTCTTCCAACCATCATTCTACTTATGTCACTATTTTCCCTCTTGTTACCACAGATAATTTTATTGTTATCTTCCGTTCAAAAACATAAACTCCATGAGCGCAATCACCTGCGATGTGTACCTACTATCCAGTTACACAGTAGATGCTACGAACAAATGCTAAGTTGTTGAGTGAATGAATGAATGAATGCCAACTGTAATCTACTCTGCCAACATCTTCATTTAGGAAATGTTTTGTGGGAGTCTGCTTTTTGAGTGATGGGAGGGAACCATTTCACCTGAGATTCAAAAACCAGAAGATACTGCAGACGACATTAAGAACCTCTCAGAAGGCTTTTTATCTCTTGAATAAAATCTACTTACCAACTCATGACTTTCAGAATTCATCTGCAAGAGGACCTAATGCAATTCCCTAATTCCTTATTCTTTCCAGATCTAGAGCTCAGTGTGGCTAACAGGGCAAGAGTCATAATCTTCATTATCTCTTCCTCTATTCAAAATTGCTCATGAAGTGCTTCAATTGCCAAGGGGTCCAGTGGTACCCCAGGACTGAGAGTCCAAGTGCTGCTTTTTTGTTTATGCTAATTAAGTAGGCAGCTGGCTGGTTACTTAGCAATATACTTCATTGAGATGCTCAGTGTTGGGAACTTAATTATATGTTTTGTGCCTAAAGTGGTCATTATTAAGATGTGAGCAGGCGATATCCATGGACAATTTGCTATTCTCAGTATTGCTGGGGTCTGGTGAGATAACACTGCTGGATCATGCCAAGTTCCATTTGTGGAAAGATGTGCTGAATTATACTGTGGTATTTAACCATCTAGGAGCTCAAATGGAGCATGAAAAGTGACATTATTTTTAAACAACAATATGTGCATATACATCAAGGGATTGAAAATACATTTCTACGACCTTGTTTGCTGTGCTTTTGAAAAACTTCTCAAAACTTGGCCCTCCCAGGTGCAGCAGCAGGTTAGGATGCAGCACTGCAAGCTGGCCATAGCCCCCTCAGTACAAGTTCTATCCCCAGCCCCAGAGGTGACCCACATGGCCCAGAAGACCTCTCCTGACCTGCCCACTGCTCTGCTCATCAGTGTACTTCATCAGTCGGCCTGTGCTGCTCCCCACCCTGTCTCTGGTGAATCCTCATCTCTGGCCTGTAGCCCAGTTCTGTGTGCATAAATAAATAAAAATCTTTTAAAAAAGAAAAAAACTTCTCAAAATCTTGCCTATCCCTTGCTTCCTGAAGGACTTTCCACTTCCCTGAAGTTGGTGTGAATAAGTTGTTCCTCACTCAATCTGCTTGGTACACTGAAAGAACAATTGCATTAAAAATCAGATTTTTCATGGGCTCTAATGGAACTCATCCACAGACATCTATAACACCACTTTTTTTTCCCTATCAAACAACAAACTATCAATTTCTTTAATAGAATTTTACTGTTTTCAGAGGCGTTCTCCCTTAAACATCAGTTTCCTGCCACTCTCTGGGCGGTAGAGATGAACACGTGCTGATTTTATGCAAGCACAGCTGATTGGAGGGTGCTCCAAGGAAGCACAGCAAACAAGTGTAAACAACATAAAATATTTAGATCACAGACACATTATGAGCGATTTTGGTGATGGGCATGAATTACGTTCAGTGGCCAGACCATCCACAGAACAGCAAGGAGCTGATAATCCTCCAAAACTCTCACAGACAATAGAGCAAAACGACAGCTCAGGGTGAAAAAGCTGATGATTTGGAAAGGCAGTCATCATTTATTGGTATCACCTATAAACATATTATCATCTGAACCCTGTCACTGTGCTTCTGTGTTGGGTTTACATTTTTCTCCCCAGGCTTAATAGATCGATATCCATTTTGTCTCACATTAATGCAGCTTCTGAATATTGAACTCAGAGGGACCGTGTAGCAGCTCTGTTCTTGAAAGTCAATGAAAGATTCACTGTGGATGGGAATGCAGACTGGCCCAGCTCCAGTGAGGAAACCTATGGAGGTTCCTCAAAACTTGAAAAGTTGGTCTACCATATAATCCAGCAATTTCACGCCCAGTTATTTAGCCAAAGAATACAATAACACAAATTCAAAGCAATATACACTCTTACACATATGCAACTTGGCTATTCATAGTAGTCAAATTCTGGAAAGAACTTATGGGCCCAATGGCAGATGACTGGATTAAGAAGATGCAGTACAATTATACAATAGACTAGCATTCAGCTATAAAATATGAAAGCGCACCATTGTCAACATTCTACTTGGAACTGGAAGGACTGATGCTAAGCTAAATAAGACACAAGGAGAAAGAAAAATACTGTATGGTTGTACTTGTGTTCAATATAGAGAAACCAGACAAAACTAAATCAAAATAAACCCTAGCAGCTGGAATGCAGAATGGAGGTTATCAGAGTTGTGGGACAAAAGGAAGAGTGGCCCAGTAAACTAGGGTGGGAGATTATTGGGGCACTGTGGTAGGCATGGGGGTAGCAAAATACATCTGAAGAAATGTGATCCTGTACCCTTAAATCATATACAGCATTGTAAATCAACACTGTCCCAACCAAATACAATTGAAAAATATAGAAAGGCATCAGAAACCAAGCAAACAGAATGTCACTGAACGACTCACATTTCATTCACCTTTGTATCCCAAGGAGAGTGACAGTGAGTTGCTAACATCAGGATTGGGGAGCTGTAGGACAGGTTGGCTGTGCTGTGACAGCAGCTGAGGGGAGAAGGAGATAAGAAGTACATAAAAATAGACACCAGCACCCTTGATAGTCTTTCCCTGACATTTACCCAGACTGCTTCCTCTAGTGTATTTTCATCAGTCTTACCAATTTCCCTATCATCATATTACCTTTAAGAATGTGATGATGATAAATAAAGGAAAAGTTAAGTGCTTATCCTTTTTTGTTTGAATGGGACCTCAGAGTAATCAAATGATTGTTCAGGGAACATTACTCTTTAAGGAAAAAAAAATCCCAGCTAATAATGAATGAGGAATGATACTTTGAATACCACCATACTGCATTCCCTATTGAAATGATGGATCCAGCAGTAATAATGCATGGCTTATAAAACTGTAAGGTAGAAACATTATGGGGAGGTTTCTTAATGGACGTGATGAACTGAGAACACAAAAACTGGTGATTGATCTTGACAAAAAGAGAGTCAAATAGACATTATGTAAGGCAGTGGGAGCTATAAGCAGAATCCTCAAAATAAACAAAAACTTGAGCCTGAATCTGATAAAGCCTCTAAATGGCAGTTTACTGGAAATAAAGGGGATTAAGTGAGCACCATAAAACACTTCAAAACGCCAGAAGGTGAGAACTCTAGCAAACAAACAAAAGAACTTTAAAATTTTTTTTAAAAAGAGTTAAAGGAAACCATTAGAGATTAAATGAGTGCTAAGTAATTAACTAACCAGAATCACTATGCAAACTTTGATTATTGTTAAGATTTATTTATTTATGCATACAACAACTGGGGTACAGGCCAGAGGTTTGGGAGGTGAGAGGATTCATCAGAGATAGAGAGGGGAGAAGAACAGGTGGATATATGCAGATACACTGCTGAGGGAAGCATCAGGGGAAACAGGAGAGGTCTGCTGCACCGTGTGGGTCAACTCCCTGGATGGGCATCGAACTTGTACTGAAGTGTCTTGGATAGCTTCATAGTGCTGAGACTTAATCCCTTGCAACACCAGGGAGGGCCCAACTTTGATTATTTTGAACAAGGCAGCTCTAATAATCATTTATGAGACAAATGGAGAAAATTTAATGCTGACTGATGATGCTGACAAACTGAAACAGCAGACTGATGGCCACACTTTAAAACACACAGGTATTGTTGCATAGAGCATGCCTATCATTGATGGTGATGTCTGGCTTGCTTATGAGTAATCCTTTTGGGAGAAAGAGGAGTTTAGATGAAATAAGATTGGCCATATGTTGGTCAATGTTGACATTGGGAAGCAAGTGCTTGGAAGGTCAAACACCCAAAATGATTAAAATCCTCCCCCTCCCCAACACTTTAAAATAAGAGATTATATGGCAAGTCCACCATGATTATGCAGAGATGTTTCCTGCTAATAATTATAGTCTGATTCCTAAAAATTGAGCTATTCCTAAAAATTTCCCTAAGTGATTCTGCCCTTTAAATTTTTCTTTATTTATAAATAATTTCACTTTATTTTTAATCAAGTTATATTGACTTGTCATTCACTTGGAGTGTGCAACTTCACATCTCAACATAAATGAATCAATCCCAGATTTACTGAAATATCAGCATGGGAACTTTTTAAAAATACTGAGCCATTTAGAATATTCTCTTATATAGAGATACATTGTCACATAGCAGAGATGCCTCAAAGTCAGAAAATGAATGTGGGGGCAATACTACCACTTAATTCTCAGAACCCCAGGCTGGTTCATTAGGTGTCCCCCAATGGCTTCTAATCACAAATGAACCCTGTCATCTCATGTCTCTGGTTTTCTTTCCTACAATCTGAATTTCTCCTTCTCTCTCTCTCTCTCTCTCTCTCTCTCTCTCTCTCTCTCTCTCTCTCTCTCACACACACACACACACACACACAAACACACACACACACACACGGGCCTTTTTTGTTTTGTTTTGTTTTTCTTTCAGGGTCATTTAAAAACTGTATTCTTGAATATGGACTTGATACTTTTCTCTTGATTGAGGTCAGCAGTACAATTTGCAGGGATTGCACAGAAGGGAGGTCTCCCCAGTGCAGCCCCTCACATGGCACCCCGGGGCTATCTGTCCTATATGGACCTGGCCGTGGGGCTCGCTAAATGAAGGTGGTCTCTGCCAGGCTTCCCCACTATAAAGTGACTCCTTCAAATCAGTAAGTAGTTTGGGGGGGCTGTCATGTGAACATTCTCTTCATCATTCCTTCAATTTGATAATTTACTCAATCAATCAGTATAGAATTCATGCATGATTCCTTAAAATTCAAGAGATTAAAATCCATAACTGTCATTCATTTTATTGCTACCGTTGTCCCAAATTCAATCTGCACAGGCTCCTGAGAGCTGACTCTATGCCTTCTTGGCATTCCCCATCCCTGACCCCAAGTTGACTTTACTGTAAAGCAAGGGACTGTGGGGTCATCTTACACTTTCCTTGCTCTAGCCTCAGAGTCAGCCATCTTTTCAAAATTCAAGAGAAGAATGCCCTGCAGAAGCCAAGACCAGGCACCATGGGTATTCTGTACACATGGCGTGCTAGGCTTCCAGGCCATTTCAGTAACAGACCCAGGAAACATGCATTATTAATGTCTTATTGCTTTCACACAGGCCTGGCATACATGACTTCCAATTCGAATCCCACACCATGTATCTGACCCTTTTCATCTGATTCTTTTCCATATATTTGGTTCATGTTTCCAACCATAAAAAAGAAAAAAGAAGAAAAAAAAAAAAACCCTGCCATCAGAAAGCCCTTAAGAAGTTATGTTTTGGGGATGTGTGTGACTGTTTTCCAGGAATGGTTCTGAATGCCGGACTTCAGGAGAACTGAGAAAACAAGTGATGGTATAAAAAGGTAACATTTTATGAGCCCTGCAGAGAAGTTGACGGGTAAGGGAGACAGAAGAAAGGTAATGGAAGCCTGCTGAGAAGAAGGGCTGCTGTGTGGGCAGCCATTTGGCCAACTCTAGCTCTGCCTACACTGTGGAGTGGACCAGCCTGTTCTTGAAGCCATTGTCCTATGTAGGTCACAAGAACAGTAGAAGATGTTTCTGATTGGGAGGTGGGGGGAAGCTAAACGTTTCATCACTTTGTTTTCCTGTTAGTGTCTATTCTTTTCTTAAAGGTATAGTATACGCCAACTGTAAAAAACAAACAAAACGCAACACAGAGTGACATGGGGGGAAGTCTGCCATTTTTAAAACTTGATATGTTCACTTCTTTAATAAATTCCCTAAATGTAACCTATGTCCCTGGGTGCCCAGCTCTCCCCCCAGTTCGATGGCATCCATACAGAGACAACTACTGTCCTCCTGGGGGGAGACCCTGTTTGCACCATGCAGAAGCTGCCTCAGCACACCTTGCCTGGTACCCTGCACAGCTGTCCTTCCTGAGATTCTTAGTACCTGGCCCCATGTCCCAAGCCCACTTTCCTCCCCCTCACATTCTGCACAGCCTTGGGAGGTAACAGTCCTCACTCACTGAGTTCTGACACCTTCTCACGCCCATACAGGGCCATTACTCTCTCCCCCACCACACTGGCATGCCCACCTCCCAGAGCAGCAGCCTCACCTTGCTCACCAACCTGGAGACCTTGGCAAAGAGACAACACTCTCTACCTGGCTCTCTGAAGAACCTGGCATCCTGGTCACCTCAGGTGATACCAACTTAACCCCTCAGGCTCTGACACTATGCAGAATCACCTCTCATGCCCCTAGATAGAGCGCTTCCTCATCAGGCAGACTCTGCCATCACATGGGAAGCCACCTACCCTTCCCTGGTCTCCACAACCACTTGATTGTCACAACTGGCCCCAGGCCTCCCACACAATGCCTCTTCATTCTGCTTGGCTTTCATTTTAATTGAATCCTCTATTTTTTGCATATTACCAAAACAAGAGAACAAAGGCTGGTGAGGAGATGGTGGTAAGGTGACTTTTGGGCACTGTAGTTGGGAATGCAGGATAGCACAGGATTCTCAAAAACTGAAAAACAGAATCCACCAATGCCATTTCTGATCAACATCCCAAAGAAAATAAAATTACTATTTCTCAGAGAAATCTGCAACTTCACTTTCAATGACCATTATTGACAATAGCCAACACATGAAAACAAGTACCTATAGCAAATCAGCAGATAGGAGAACATGGTAAGGGTCTCCCTGGTGGCACAAGGGGTTGGTCACTGCAGCACAAGTTCAATCCCAGCCTTGGAGCTGACCCACATGGAGCAACTCTCCTGTCTTGCCCACTGCTCCCCTCAGCAGTATACTCTGTCAATCTGCTTGTTCTGCTTTCCACTCTGTCTTCTCACTAACCCCCTCCCCCCAACCCTGCACCTCTGGCCTAAATCCCAGCTCTTTTATGCATAAATAAGTAAATCTTAAAAAAAAAGAAAGAAAGAAAAGAGAAAAAAAGGACAATACAAACAAGGGGATTAAAAAAAAAGTCATCTGTTATTTTTCACAGCACAGATCAGCCTGAGGACATAATGATAAATGGCACTTTCTCCACTGTCTATTCATCACACAATTTCATGTATATTCCCCAGAAGCCCATAGGGAGCCCTTCACCCTCATTACCAACTCAGTAAGTGGTCTAGCTTATCTTCTCCACAAAGTGGTCCTTCATTATAGAAATAAGGTGAATTGGCCCTCCCTGGTGGAGCAGCGGGTTAAAGCACTGCACTAAGAAGCTTAAGCCACTTCCTCATGAGTTCGATCCTGCCTGCCCCTGAGGAGATCCACATGGCGTGGCAGACCTCTCCTGACCTGCCTGCTGCTCCCCTCAGCAGTGTACTTCATCAGTCTGCCTGTTCTGCTCCCCACTCTGTCCCTGGTGAATCCTCTCACCCTACGCATCTCTGGCCTGTACCCCAGTTCTGTATGAATAAATAAATAAATCTTTAAAAAAAAAGAAAAAAAGAAATAACGTGAGTTACTTGACATCAATATACTCTAACAATCAATTTTCTAAACTATCAACTGGGTAAATTCATTAAGGACCTCTTTCCCCCTCTACTCCATAAAAAGTATTGCATTCACTATGAATAACTAGTTGGCTATGAACTTATTGGGATATTCAGTTCAATATCCATTTCTTATGTTTCAAATGTTCATCTCTCGGCAGACCTTAACTTTTCAATGGCTTATAAATAATAGGTTATTTTCTCTTTAATGCAGTGGAAGGGCTTCTAAATATTTGTCAGTTTCTGTCCTTCCTCATTCAGAAACAACTCTTATGAACTGTCATAAGCTCACTAAAAGGTGATTTTTCTGAGTGCTTTTAAATAATCCATCATATAGTAAGTAAATTCATAGCCAACAGCTCTCATCTAAAACCAAATTATTATTACCCAACTTTTCAATTACTGACATCCACCAGTTTCCCAAAATATCCAGAGTGAAGGATTAATATTTTGTAGCTTCTTGTTTGCTTTTTAAATCAACCTGTTGTTGATCAATATGCTTATGAGAAATAAGGGATATAAATTATGAAGAAAATTCAAATGAAATAATAACACACTAAAAAATCTACAAATGATATGCATCAAATTTTTATTAAACGAATACAAACACACTTGGTCAAATTGGTCTACTAAGTATTTACTCTGAATTTCAGCTCTGATCTCATTTGGGGCCAAGTTGGAGGCCACAGAGGTCTATATGATCCAGTTCACACTTGGCGATATCTTGGCATTTTATCTCTCTTTAAGACTGCATGTACTTACATCTCTCTCTAGAGGCCTCATAGACTCTTGGAGGTCAAAGGCAATGTCTTCTATTTTGTTATCAGTCCCCAAAGGACTGAGTCTGATAGAGATTAATAGACTCTTATTGATCAAAAGAAAATAGTTTATTCTATTGCTTTGGTTGCCTCTCTGCTTTTCTTCACAATTGCATTCTATGTTTGAACACAATTCATTTTACATCCTTTTTGGAAAGAGGCACAGGTTGCAGGGTCTGAACAATAAGAGAGCTTTGTTCTAGCAAGTCAGTCTTCAACTGTTGGCAAACTCAGGCCCCATTCCCAGGGATAAGCGGCCTGGAGCTGGATAGAGCTGCTGCCCCTTTCCAATAGGGGAGACACTCATGTTCCCCTCAGTCCTTGGTTGATCCACTTACTTCTGTCACCTGCTGAGAACCCTTAGTCTTTTGAAATTACAAACACTAACTAGAGTGAATAAAGTGGCATCCACAGAACTTAAAAACACAACTGAAGCATAAAAGAAAGAGATCCCCCCAGGATTAACTGAGTGTCTGTCCCTAAGAGTTTCGGACATCCTGATTTACCATTGAAACCCCACAAAACCACACAGGGGAATTGCTCCCACTTTCAAATGAGACAACTGAGATTTAAGGAGAAGTGTTCTTCAGTAAGTAGGTGATTGTGACTCACCCAACACAGGCATTTTGAGGTAGGCAGCTGGCCCCATACCTACGAGGATTTCAGGCTGTATTTACTAAGCATTTCCTCTCCACACTACAGCAAAATGTTTCCCTATCTCATAGAAAGTCAACTTTTAAATTATGTTTTCAAATTTTAGCATTTCTGTGACAGAAATAATCTTTTTGAAGCTTCATGCTAAAAGATTATTTTAAAAAGTTCTTTTTAAGCTTCATACTAACAGATTCTCATACTAACGGATTTCATCTAACACTCTGTAAGTCCTGTTACCCATCAGCTCTAACAGAGCCTTGATTTCCAAATCAATGACCCTCCACATGGGCCAAAGTGGAATAGCCCCAGGAGTGGGTGGGGCCCTCAAAGGAGGCCTCTTGTTTTCTTTCTT
>NW_004567141.1:207498-234880 GCF_000260355.1 Condylura cristata
GGGTGAACTCCAAATGTGTAAGGTAGGTGCCAGGGGGCTGGAGCAGGAGGCACCAGGCACAGCTGACACAGCTGAGGGATGGAAATCCCACCCATGAAAGGCATGCTGGCTCCAATGCCGTCTATAGCAAGAGGCTGAGGTTGCATTGCTTTCACTAAACAGATCCAACAGCAAGCTAAAATCGCAACCACAAACTTGAACAAGCAAAAGCACTCATCTTAATTAGCTGCCTCTACCTCTGGAAACAGTACTGAATCTTATGTTTCCTGCCTGACCATAATCTCCTTGAGGGCTCACATGTGGTATCTCCATTATCTGTCACATAGTAGGTATCAGTAAATATTAATCCAATGAGCGTTAACTGCAAATGTATTTTTAAAAGATTTATATAACCAGGTGAATCCAGATCCCCTTCTGCCAACTCTACTCCAGTTCATGTCTATTGCTCTATTGTATATATGGGGAAAAAGTCCTCCTTTCCTCGACAAAGTATTCCAGTTTGTTTTGTCAAGTATATGGTCACTTTAGTTTACAGGGCATATAAGCAAGGTGCCAGGGGAGCAAGGAGAACAGAATGAGTGACTTCAGCCATTCACCCAAACATGTGATATTGGATCCAACAGTTCAATGCTTCCTGTTAAGAAGACATCCAGAATTCATTTAAAAATTTGCTAAAAACTTTGGTCCAGCATTAAAAATAAGTGCATTTACTCTTAGCAGGAATATAAATAATAATAATAATAATAATAATAATAATAATGAACAACTATGCACCAGAGACATTTTATGGGGGTGGAGTGGGAAATGGGATCAAAAAAACAGTGGGGTGAGGGAAATGCACTGGACTATGGTGATGGCACACGGGTGATTTGGTGGTGGGAAACCCACGGGGATTACAACTGATTACAACTGAGATGGCACAAAATGATGTAAAAATAAGCTAATCCATTATTTTAAAAAATAAGTACATTTAAAACCAGCTATGTACACAATTGAGCAAGTTCGATGATCTGCTGATAGTCTTTATTTTAGAATGAGCCAAGCCAGCTATTGCAACTAGGGGCTGAAATAACTCTCCCAAAGCGCTAATATGACAAACTCAATAAGGTTTGTCTTGAGTATGTAACAGATCAAACACTGTATTCTTGTCTCAATTCAAGTACAGTACAGTTTCAGAAGAAACATTACTAGAACCTATCTGGATCAATTCAAGATCTGTTCATCTCAAGGGGAGGTGTGCAGAAAAGTTACTGCTAAGGACATCAATCAGACTTTTTTCCCCTTAATTGAATTTTTTTTTTCTATTCTAAAAAGGTTACTAGGTAAATTAAAGTATGATTGCCCCCCCCCAGGAGACATTTATCTGATTCTTCTTATGCATCCATGCATTTATGTTTAAGAATCATTTGAGGACAAAGTCAGGTAGAATAGGCTCATTTCATTCAGATTTCTCTCCTTCTCTCTGGACCTTCAAATTCCCATAAGAAGACAGAAAAAGGACAGTCTACTGAACTCTCAGATTTGTGAAGAGTTTAGGAAAACTCACATAAGTGTCTAATTATAACCTTGTTATTTGAAGCACACCCAGCTTTCTAATGAGCTTTGATAATAATAGGGTCTTATTCATCAAAACCTCAAGCCTCTGAATTATTTAATTATGGTGGTTTCAAATGAAAGATATACTGTATTGTACTTTAACTTAAATGGCCTGAATGGGAGAGAAGGTGAGGAGCTTACCTTTCATTAAGAAATGAAGCTAATTCATAATCAGTAGAACAACTCTATGTATCTCTGACAAAGCTAAGAGATACATATGTGCTCAGCAAACATGTTTACACTGGTTATTGAAAATACCCAGACAGCGCTCTGGATATTCCTCTAGTCCCATTCCCTTTCCTCCTTGTTGGCAACTAGCTTGTAGAGGTAACCAAAGAAACAAAAGGATCAGATACACTTTTAATATGAGGATAACGATGTTTATTTGCTTGATCATTTTAAATATTCTTTTGTCTGATATAAATTATTCCATAGTCATATGATCCAATATGATGGATCTTCAGCCTCAGAACAAAGCTGTGCACCAAATGGAATTACAGGCCCAGGTCAATTAGGCCTTGGGCAATTACCCAAAATGATTTGCAATCACGGCCACCATTACTCATGCAAACTGCATCCTTTAGTAACTGCTGTTGAGAGTTTCCCTTCCTTCGTGAAACAGTTTTCACTGTCCTAAGCAATTCCCACCAAAATGGGTCAGGGGAGGACAAGATCACGATGATCCAATTACACATTTTGATTTACAAACAATTATCACTTGTATTATAGGAAAATTCCTTCATATCTGAGAGATTTTATGCTAGTAGAAGATACTCATCTAATCTTTTATCAAGAGTCTTTTGGTTGCAACTGACATAAAGCCCAGGTGTAAATATAGAGCAAACGGATCCTATGATGATTACTCTGCTTGGAGCCTCCCTTTCTTGGCTTGGTTTCTCTCCAAATGTGATTGTATGTGGCAGCACTGTGGATTCCAGAAGTGGCAATGCAAGGAGAAGGGGAAACTAGGGACCTCAAAATTAGGAAGTGAAGCCTTTAGAGGAATTCAGGCGTGCACTAAACAAAGGAAAAGGAAACAGATTCTTAGTGTAGTCAAACTTTAATAAAATGAGTGCACCTAGAAAGGCAAAACAAGGATATTCCCAACGACCCCTCCCCTCAAATCCCTATCCCCTCATGGGTAACTGCCCAATCAAACAGTGTTGGTCCAAATACTTGCCACAAGAAAAGGGTAAGGAAGGTCCTGGCAGGGTGGATCAAAAGGAGAAAAAGAAAATGCAGAGTCAAAGTGCATATCAAAAAAATGACTCCTCTGATTTCTAGCTAGGACAAGGACCAGCTTCTCCATGTGTCTCTCACCCACATGTCTTTTCCAAGTGTCTCTATATCTCACCTCGGTATGTCTCATTCCATGCCTTTCCTCCAAGTCTCTGGTGCAAAGTGAAATCAAAGAAGAAAGAAATCCACCCTGTAACCTGCCTTCAGTGTTACATCAGCCCACCTAGCCACCCTGCCTTACCCCTTGCCTCCCAAAGCTCCCCAGCTCAGGGTGTCTGGTTCATGGCACACTGAGATTTGTAATCCAAGGTAGCTACATGTGAGTGAGGGTGGGGAAAACGACACCTCCCTTTCATGGAGGTATGCTTGGAAGAGAAGTACCAAAATATTCATACCTCTGAACCAATCCCACAATCAAACAAATTAAATGTGGAGAGGGTAACAAGTTGAAAGCCTTGTTCATATTAACCTCCTAGACCAAGGGCATAGACAGGATATTCTTACAAAGCAAACTCATATACTAGTACAAAAACGCTAATGGACACTGAACCCTAAAGATCAATGTCACCCTTGTGAAGAATATATTTTCTCCCTACATTACTGTATCTGCTTCTGAATCATCTTTGATAATGTCAAATATTAGAAAGAATTGCTTAAGAAATCCCTGATTGAGACACAGCTATCTTTTGGATTAAATGAGGTAGCTCATTGTCAGGAACACATAAATCACAAACATCTTGAATGTATTCATTACAGCACTGAGATCCTTCAGAACAGGTTGAGGACATGAGGATAGAGAGCAGAAACTTCATGGCCTCCTACACAACAAAGTCTGCCCTCTCATTCACGTAGCAACAATGAACAGAATCTCTCATTTGGACCTTAAAACACAGCAAGATTTCTACCACATACACAGCCAATTTTGGATACTTTCAGAATTAAGAGTTATCTCTGTTAAACGGGAATTTCAAGTAAATATTTTAAAAAGTTTTAATGTAACTATATTTTCAACACTATGTAGGGTATATACTTATCCTAAAATTTATTTGTTGTATATTTTAAAGTTAAATATAACTGAGTGAACTGTATTTTATTTGCTAAATATGAATACTCTATCAACTATCCATAGTCACCATTCACTGTTCATCTTTAAAATTTAAAGTCTTCCTTGCACCGACAATTGTGGCTCAAACCAAATCCCCTTCAAATACTTTCCCAATCAAGTGTATACAGCGTTATTTTCTAAATCATTTGGTATAGCCCAAGGTAGCAATGTAACCCCCGTGATAATGATGGGGAAGACTGCTACGGGGTAGGGCTCATAATTCCCATCTAGGTTTCTACTTTAATTCAGGATTTTTTAGACTTTGGGATTAGCATTTGCATTTTAAAATGTTTACATAAATTTTAGGCAAAGGGCATGACAAGCCAACACAATCACACCATCAAGTATATTGTGGGGTTGTGGAGGAACTGGAACTCTCATTCACTGCTGGCAGGAATATAAAATGGTGCAGTCATTTTGGAAGCATTTTTCAAAATTTATTACAAGTACAAGTGAGAGAAATAGGACACTTGTCATTTGAAAGCTTGAGCAATTCATTTCTAAATGCTTTTGGAGGAGGCTACTGCGTTCTTATTCAATAGAGTCACACCATGGCCTCATGTGTCCTACAATGACACATGTCAGTGCTGACAGTGGAACATTACTGTTTCTCACTCTCATTCTCCTCAGTTTTTTCCACTTGTCAGTGTTCAGACAAGATATAATTTGCATAAATGCTCAGAAGTACCTTTAAACACTTCTCACCTTTTATTTCCCTTCAGTAGGACTAAATGCCCTAGCTTTTCAATGCTTCTCTCCTGAACACCACATTCATCAACACATTTAGCTGAAGTAAGTGGAAATCCATACATAGGATAACTGACAGGCAAGCTGTGACTAGATCATCCCTGTTATGATGTTTAATTACTGGAAGTTATAAGAGTTTTCAACTATAACATTTATTACTCCACTTTATTATACTTTATTGCTAAAGCATCACACAAATAACTGCCTTTCTCTAGATAAAACCTTGGCATTTTAGAGGTGATGGGTATAGCCTATATTCATTTTTCTTAAGTAGTATTTTTCTACTTGGCTACAAATTTCACCATGACTGTATTAGAAGAGGTGTTATGAATTTTAATTTTGCAGAATTTCTCTGATTTCCTGTTGTCAAGAAAATATACATATTACTCTCCAAAATGGGGAAACTTGCATTCAAATAATCCTTTCAGTCCATCCCACATGAGTTTGCCTCCAGTTCCCATATATCAGAAATGAGCTAAAAGGCATATGCTGTGTGCATATAAAAAGAAAATTCCCGTATCTTTGTCTCCATTCTCTTCTGATTGAATAAATGGTCCTTTTAATAAGGAGGAACATCACTGGGGAGCTACAGAAATATACAGGAAGAATTCCTGACAATATCACTCAACAGATATTCATGGAGTGAATTGTGAATAAGTGCAAAGCAGAGTCCCAGAACTGCCTAAAATAAAAAGTGATGTTTTATCATAGGAGATACTAATAGGTATAACGATATACTCAGAAGGGGCTACAATTCCATCAAGATATCATGCTCTGCCAAATCATTCCAGATTTAGAATATGTAAAGTCCTAAATATGCATGTGCATGTCAATAAAACACAGCTTGTATAAGTTAAAGAAACATTTTTTTTGGGAGGGGGTGAATAGAGTTAGGGAGTTAAATCATTACATAAATGTAAGAAGTTGGGACTCCAAGAAAGACCAAGAATCCATGAATAAGAGTGCAGTGAGATGAACTTTCGTCTCAGGTGGCTGTCCAGGAGTTGAAACTAAGGATGCAATAGACAGCTCTTAGAAGTAGCTATTGGAGGTATTCAAGCAGAGATGCCTAGACATTTTGACAAAACAGGACTTCAGAGAACCAAAAAACACATAGTTAAGACAAATAAATATTAAGACTGGAAAATAGGGAAGCAAAAGATAAAGGCTACTCATTACTGACTCTAGGAAGGCCGTTAGAATACTGAACTGATTTAGAGGAAATGTCTGTCCAGTAACCAGAGTCCAACCACCCTTATCCAGTTTAAACAGCCCGTGGGCCTACAAAAATTTCAGAGCATGCATAGACCTTTCCCGCCTGGCTTCAATTTACATTGGCCTTGTTATTCTGAATTCCCCACCTAAAGGAGGAGCTGAGTTCCATGTTATTAACATGTGATATATGTGGAAGCATGAACCCTATCTGAGCATGCTGAGATGACCTGAGATGACCAACAATACACAACAGTTCCAATGTCCAAGAACCAGACCCCACGGGCAGAAGGACCAGAGTAGGTGTGTGTGGGGTGGGGTGTGGTGGGGGAGGGTAGGTGGGGATTCATGAAAATTAGACTAGGAAAGGATGGTTCCGATTTTAAAACTTCCTCCTGATGGACATGACAATATTATACCAGCATCCTGATCCCACTAAACAAAAATATGCCTCTAACGTAAACTGACATGGCACCAACTCTCTGCCCAACTCCATATAAATCTACAGCTCTTGTGCCCTTTCCTGTTGCTTTCATTTCTGAGTCTTAGTTGAAATTACCAAGATAATATGAGTAACTAATCTTGGGTCAATAAATGTTCTGTTCCAATAAGGTTTTCCAGGTTAAGCTTGTGTTCAATAATATTTAATAAGTTGCCGGGAACCATCTTTCAACAAGGCATGTAAAGTCATTTCTGAGAACGCGCCCCAGCAGATGTTATTTGCTAATTCTCACTCAATTGTTGCTAATATCTGCCATCACCTGCTTAATTCCTCTCCTTCCATAGCAAGTTATCATCTCATACTCATTTTGATAAACACTAGCTTGATGATCCTTTCTTTTCTGAATTCCCTCTGTTTTCCATTTTGAAACAATGTCCCTTCCAGTCTGTTTCCTTGACGATCATTGTCACTCAGTGATTCCTACTCAATCATTCCCACTAAAACCTGATATTCAACTTGACTTCTATTTTTCTCATCTCTCATTTAGTTGTGGGAAATTCTACACAGCTGATTATTTTTGTGCTGTGGATAATAAGAAGCTGATAGTTGGGATTTAATCAATGATTACATAGCCAAATATCTTGCAGGATTATTAGAGAATGGATGACATAGATAATTAGCAGTCACTGGGCTGGGGCTATAGAACTCACTCATGGGCCAGTAGACAATTACATGTTGCATACTATACGTAACTATTGCTGCTTATATCCTCATTCAAATATCTGCATGCAAGGCAATTTCCATAAAGGCCCTGAATACCCAGCACTTTTAATTTTTTATCTTCTAGAAGTAGAAATTATGCAACTGTGAAAATCACTGTGTGGTATAAATGGTGTTGCTCTTCCGTGGATCTGAGAAAAAAGATGAGGGTGTATTCCCAGCTTTCCAGTCTTCTTCCACCATCTGTGATTTTCTCCTTGTTTCTGAGTCTACAGCAAAAATTATCTCTTGTCCATTCCAAGAATGACTTCAAAAAACATTCATTCTCAAGCCCTTAAATTCAGTAAAGATTGTAAAAACAACTGTTGAAAGAGTCAAATATCAAATTGTAGTTTGGCGACAACAGGCAAAAGTTGGCATTTGTTCTTGCCAAATGGTGGATTTCTGATCTAGCCCCAGCAGCAAACACTTAAGCTGCTGAGTAAGTGGTCCTGAAGACAAAGCTGTAGGCATCAATAAAAATAAAAACAACCACCCGTCTTTTAAACAATGCTCAAAGACTTTCTATAAGTAACTTCATGTATTTGCCAAGTGCCCTATTGATCATCATGATCTGCCAATTATTTTTACTGAGAAATTAAAGTTTTGTAGTCATTTGATAGCTAGTTTTTTTTTTTAATGTCCAAGGAATATCTTCAGCCAAATGGAAAATGGTTTGAATATTAAAGTTTATCTAACTTTGTAATATCTAGGTAAAAAGAAAATTCTTAAACCAAGGACCACCTGACATGTTTGAGTCATACTGGTAAGTGATAAAGATATTTTCCTTTCCTATTTCAGAAACAATGAAACAAGAGCAAAGGAATTGAGTGACTCACCTGTAGTTCAGTGAAAGAGCCTAGCATAAAGTACGTCTTATCCTGATTTTCTGGTTTGAACTGTAATTTGATGAGATGTCTAAATCACATCATTTTTATAAGAGCTAAAGTCATGGAAGTGGCTTGTGTTTCTTTTTCCTTGATAGTGACCATTTTCCCATAGTTCATTCCTTGCTTCATCTGAGATGGACTAGTTACATTGTGACTGACTGGATCTTATGAAACTACCATTTCCAAAAACGAAAGTGAGGTCAGTCAGGCTGCAAATATACTCTAGAGATAAGTGCCACTATTCACGAAGTTGCTGTTAAGTTGGAATGCCCAGACTTTTCTGTGCCTTGCTTTGTTTATACACAGCTCCTGCTTTGGCTCAAATATCCTCCCCTTTTGTCTTACCACCCCCTTCTTGCTTTGTCCTCTTTCAAGGCTAATTGGGGAATGATAGTTTTCCCTCCAGGGTAGGTCATGATCAGAAGGTTAATGATGAAGTAGGTTGCCAAGTTTTGAAGAGACTGGGTCTGAATCTGGGAGATGAAGATAAAAGCCAGGCTTTACCTTTAACTGGTGGTATAATCTCCAACCAGTGTCTCTAAAGTTTCCAAATCTCAATGTTGTCAACTACACATTTATATGCTGGGGGTGAAAGCTGTAGTAATGTAGACAAAATGAAATGATGCATATGAAACTCTGCACATACCTGTTAGGCAGTGAGTAATTGGTAAATGAGAACAATTGTTATTTAACACAAACCCATAACTTCTTTATGTTGACATTGAATATGAAAGCCAAGCAGAGGTTCAAGGAGATGGAGATTATAATTGGATTCATAAATTTATGGGCCAAATATAATTTTACCTTCACTGGATGCATACCTCATCACATATGTTGATTTATTTAGAGCCATGCCCCCTTGTGATCACTGTTCCATTTGTAGTTATCCTGTACAGAAAGCAAATGTTACACCATCTACACCCTGCTGTTTTGTTGTCATGTTAGCCACAAGCCAGTAATGTCATGTAGGTTCCCTCTCTGCATTCAATCTGTCATCACATCCTGTTGTTTACTCTTCCATGGCATTGCTGATGTCAGCCCCATGCTCTCCCTTCCTGTAAACATAGCATTCGAGTCCTAGTCATCAGCAATTCAAGCTAAGTCCAAACCATTTGCTATGAAAATACCTCATGTGTAACAATTGTTTTCTTAAGAAATCAACAGATCCAAAGTCTTGCCCAGTTTCTGAAGCCTACCCTAAGAACTTCTTAACCCAAACCATGACCAACAGAAAACATTCCCCCAACAGACTCATTCTGATATTGTGTGTGATATTCTCTCTTGTTACATTAAGTCAATGCGACTCAGTTTGCTTAGATCAGAGTAAGTTTCTGTATTGGAAGATGGGGTTTTCCATACTTTGCTACCCAGCTCTTAAGCAGGTTTCCAGACACTCCTGCAGGCCATGCCTACCTGCCACAGCATTCTTCACAGATCATCTGAGAGAATTCCATTCCTTCAGATTCAACCTACCCAAATGACCTTGGTTTTCACCATCCTGAGTCATGGATTCCATTCTTTTAAATCCATTCAAAGAGTCAAAATTTCTTATTTCTCATCAACTTCATTGCCTTGCTGTCCCTTGTTTGATAAACTACTAAACACAAGATAGGAAGAAACTACCTATTATCACTCACTCCCCCTAACATTCTTCGAAATGGAAGATCTACTTTCTTAATCATCATGATTATTTCATTGTTCACATCAAGAACAGTAAATTTCAATCATAGAATCTGGTAGAGGGACAACAAGTGGGTGGATTGTTCACAGACAGAATACTCTAGGTGAGGAAATTCATCATTGTTATGTAAACAAAACAAGTAAATATGATTGACCAGAATGGTGATCTAATAGTTCTTAATCTTTCATAATCAGCAGAGAGGTTGTTTTACGCAGATGAACAGCTTCCAATGAAATCAAAAGACTTAACCCAATCTCTCTCTCTCTCTCTATATATATATACACACACACATACACACACACACACATGTCATGAAAAGTAAAATGCATCTTCTTTTTTGCCTTTAGAATATGTTTTAGAAAGTTTTTATATAATAATATCAAATAACATTAAGGGGGAAGCATTCTATTTTCATGTTGCTTGAGAAAATATGAGTTTTATAAAACTTTCAGAGAGAAAAATAATTTTTTGCATAAAAAGTTAATCAGTTCTTCACTCAAGGACTCTTAAAACACCACCCTTTCCATGACATTTTCTATAATCAAAAACAGCATGTGTAACTCACTACAGCATATTCTCCAATAAGAATTGAAGGAGAATGTTTGTCTAAGAATTTGTAAAAAGTGGCCCCTCCTCTTCTCCCAAAGAAAATAACAAATCCAATACAGTGTGTAGCATAAAGCAGAATCATTGAATATAAGAATATCAAGAGGTGGAATTATTGGTGTTTTACACTTTGCCCTTGCTAGTCAATACTCACAAAGAGATGACACTAACAATGCGGAATCTCAGCAATGGACAGAACTTTTGCAGTGATTCAATTAAGCATCGTATGCCCCATAAAGAAACCCTTCCCCTTGACTTTGAGTGTAGAACTGAGATTTATCATTTCTAAAGACAGGGAGATCACTCTTCTAGAATAAAACTTTTATACTTTCTAATTAAATAAAAAGAGGTGAAGTGAAATTGCCCTACTGGAGACATCTTCTTATTGGTTCTTGGGCCTCCCTGGAGGTGCAAGGGGTTGAGTATCACCACTATAAAGTTATCAGTAGCCACTGTAGCATAAGTTCGATCCCCCACCAGGGAGCTGACCTCTGTTGTCTCAGCCAGTTTATATCAGTAGGTCTACCTGTTCTGCTCCCCACTTTGTCTTTGGTGAATCATTTCAGCCCCAGCACCTCTGGCCTGTACCCCAGTTCTTATATATATAAATAAATCTTTAAAACAAACAAACAAAAAAAAACAAAAACAAAAACAAAAAAAAAAAGGAAAAGAAAGAAAAAAAATTACTTAGTGGTCTTGGTCTACCAAATTAAGTCACAATTCCAGGTTCCAAAAATGAGCCTAAATGTTTTACATTCTCTAGGGTACCAGCTGATTCAATAAACCATTTTTACAAAATGAAGAGAAGTTAAGCCATGAGGTATAGGGTCAAAGTAACCTAACTCTCAGTGCCAGCTGGTACTGCACTGGCTGCAGGTTCTAGGGGCAGCTACTATAAAACTAAAGTTTTCATCTATGAAATAATCCATTATTTTGTTATTGAGGGTTAACAGACAATGTGTGTAACTTGTTTAAGATGCACGTAACAACATTAAAGAGAGCTTAGCTGGCCCTCTCTGGTGGTGCAGCGGGTTAAAGCACTGCACAAAGAAGCTTAAGCCACTTCCGCATGAGTTCGATTCCCGCCTGCCCCGGAGGTGACCACATGGTGTGGCAGACCTCTCCTGACCCGCCCGCTGCTCCCCTCAGCAGTGTGCTTCGTCGATCTGCCTGTTCTGCACCCCACTCTGTCTCTGGTGAATCCTCTCACTCTCCGCATCTCTGGCCTGTACCCCAGTTCTGTATGAATAAATAAATAAATCTTTTTTTTTTTTTAAAAGAGAGCTTAGCTATTACCTCATTAATAGTTTTGTTACAGCTTTATCTCAAGCAATGTCATTCCCAATAAATCTCAAAATAATGAGAAAAATAAGTATACTAAAACTGCGGCTGGTTTTTCAACGATAATAGTTTTATGTCATCATCTCTATAGGGTAGGCCTATTCAGTGCTCCATGCACACCCTCCCTTATTAATGCTTTCATTCCTTTTTTTCAGGTGCTGGACATTTTGTTTTATATTTTTAGTTTACTGTAGTACCACTGTTTTACATTCTTGTCAGTGTAAAACAGGATTTCCTCGCTCAGGTCTAGTCACCATAGCACTCCCACCACCAAAGCACCCAAAGCCCTCCACCATAGTCCATTTTTCTCTCTCTCCACTGTCCCTCCCCCCATTCAAACCTCCCTTCCCCTCTGACCAGCTCTATGGTCTGCTTTCAAAATACATCTCTGTCTGACCCTTTGGTTTCTCTATATTCTACCTGTAACTGAAGACATCTAGTATTTATCTTTCTCTTTCTGGCTTATTTCATTTACCAGTGCTTTCTTTTAAGATAGATCCTGTTTCCAGATGAGTTTTCAATAGATAGTTCATGCCTGTAGCTTTTGATTTATATTGAGAGATTCAGAAAAAGCTGCTCTGCTTAATGGACTCCGTCGGATATCTGAGTGAATTCTCATGGCATCAGGACCTGTTAGGACGTGAATGCATCCACAGAAATACACAGGATCAAAATGGAACAAAGTCGGGTACCTTGAAGCATACTCAAGTGCCCATCAAAAACAAGAGGGCCAGCAGTTCTATATCAATAAAACTCCATAAATATGTAGTCATAAAGGTTGAGCTTGCAAAACAAACAAATGAAAGTGAAAATGTTCCTTCACATACCCTGAATCACCATGGCAGCTCCTGTAAGAGTGAATCCAGGAATACTTAGAGAAGTGATATTGGATTTTAACTGAATGCAGCAATGTGTGAGTATTTATTTAGTTCTATGTTCTGCCTCCAGCATCTGTAAGAGGTAGAATGATCTGAAACATGAAATATGCTAAGTCTACTCTGGGGATTTTAATGCAAAGATAAGCATTCTAAATCAGTGTAGGTGCTACTATTGCAAATTGGATACTACTAGCATAAGTACTTTCAAGAACTGCATCTTTCATGTTTTGATCTGACTTTTTTATATAGAACTAGAAGTAAGAGCTACAGCAGCAAACCAGATGATCAACTAGTTCTACCATTACTAGTTGTTACAACTGGCCTCAGCAGTCACTCAGTTCCAGGCAACAGAAAAGGTATTTGTAACTATGTCACTGAGAGTAATAAAAATAAAACTTTGGTTTCTATGTTTAGTCTGACCCCAATACAGTCTTATGAAGTTGCAGCCACTCCTCAACAAGGCTGGAACCATTCAAGTCACAAGATCTCATTTTAACAGACCTGCCTGACGATCCTTTTTCTTTTCTTTTTGCATTACAGGAACTATGCTAAAAAGTCAGATTCAAATGGGGGAATGGGGAGGGAAACCCACGGGGGTTACAATTGAGATGGGAAAAAATGTACAAAATGATGTAAAAATAAAATGCTATAAAATAAAAAAATATGAAGAAATTCAAACACACAAAATATATGCACCTCTAAATTAAAAAAAAAAAAAGAAGAAGGTTTTTGTAACACAATTACACCATTAGATATATTCTTTTCTGACTACCAGTATGGGAACTATCTAATGGAAGAAACGTTGTATGTACATACACACACACACACACACACACACACACATGTCTATAGGAAACCTGATCTCTGTGGCAAAAGACAAAATGATCCAATCAGGCTTGTAGATTGGGGGACCCTGAAAGAGGATATAAAGCAAGGCAGCAGCCAGTTAAAACTCCTGTCCGTGGCCTCTGAAGAAATTAGAGGGGTCAGCAGCCAACCTTCAAAGAACAAAGAGAAGCCAAAGATCTTTGTAGAGACCTGGCTGCTGCAGCTGCCTCTGGCCAATCCACTGACAGATCCTGAAAGGAGTACTGTTACGGGGGAGGTTGTCCAGAACAAACTACAGATACAAGTTTTGTGGACTCCACCCCCACTCCAGGCATTGGAACTACACACCCCAGCATCACCAAAGGGAAGACTGCTAGGACCCGAGGTGGGGGGGTTTTAAATGGCCATTTTGTTTGCATTGCTATAAAAATCAGACATGTTGCCTTTGGGGGGTCTTGTGGCCTCGTGGCTTGGCTGGTCTCTTGGATTTTTGCCAGTTTTCAGTGTGTTAGTGGAGTTCCAGGTCAGCGGAACTGGGAGAATGCATTAACAGGCTTCTCTCTGTCTCTTTTCCCTGGAGTTATTCATTTTCCTTTCCCTTGTAAATAAACCCATTATTAACCTTTTTGTTTGTGCCTGAAGATGAGTTTTTGCATAAGTCCCTTTTAAGGGCACAGGTCCAGGCAACTGGATTCACATTTGGGTGTCTGTAGTAGTACTATACACCTTGTGCTGTTTGCTCAAGTAGCTGCTTCTTGTCAGATGGGCCAACAACTCAGAAAGAGCTGTTAACACTGGTGTCTCTGACATCACCTCCTAGCCACTAATGGGCATAGGCACTACTGGCCATTGCTATACAGCACTGCTGTCAGCTGACTGGCACTCTGTGTCTGGGCCATATGACTTTGAGAGCTGTTAACCACTTTTGATCTTCTGGCACCACCTCCGGGTGCTATTCCTTCCTCTGCTGCCTGGGGCAGTGTCCAGTGTTGTCCAACTCGGCCTTCAAACTTGCCATTAGCTGCTACAGGGTCATCTCAATAGCCCCACCTGTGAGCACTCCAGCTGTCACACAAGTCATATCTAATCATTTGTGGCCTCAGAAACACTTTGTGCTAAGGAAAATATGCCAGAGAAAGACAAATAATTATGTGATAGCACTTATAGGTAGAATATGAATAATTATGTACAATGTAAATTGTTGGCTCCCAGGAGCTCGGGGTGGGGGCAGGGTGATGTGGTAGAAGTGTACAAACATCCAGTTATAAGATGATCAAATGCTGGGGATATAATATACATCATTGTGACTATAATTATCATTTATTATAGATTAGAGATTTGTTAAGAGAATAGATCTAAATGTTGTTACCATACACACAAAATGAAAAATTTCTTGAGGGGATGGAGGTGTTAACTAACCATAGGTCATAATAATCATGCAATATGTGTGTGTGTATGCACACACACAAACACACACATACCATATACATAAACATATAAATCTACTATATATGTGATGAAATATAATATATGCCAAGTCTATCAAGTATGTATATAATACATATACACATGGACATGCATCGAATCATTACATTGTATACCTTAAGCTTACACACTATGTCAAATGAATCTAAAAGCTGGATAAAACAGGGCTTAGGTCTTTTACTCAGGACATTTTTTGGGGTAATAATGGAAAGTTATAGAATATGCAAATGCACTTACTATTTACATTGGCTGGGTGAACACACACATAATAAACACACAGAGAATAAGTACTAATCCATTCTTTCTTCCATCAGCAGACAGATTTAAAAATTCCCAAGAAATAGCTGTTAGTAGTTGTAAAAATTATGTCCCTGAAGCTGAGTAAGAATGAGCTCCAGTCTAGGACTCTGACCTTTCCTGCCAAGACTCATAGGATCTTACCAAGACCTCAGAAAAGGTCAGAAGACAACAGCTACCTCATCTGTTCCAAAATTCCAATTTAGGAAACAGAAATCGTACAAATTAAGTTCTGCCAAATATAAAGTATTGGCTGTAACAGACTCATCCCAGGTGCAAAATGTGATGAGATTAGGTTCTATTTCAGTGAGCGCTACCCTCTGGTAAACTTAATAACAATAAACTTAACTATGGCCAGCCTCACAATAAATTTGAGTCTCTTGTTTTAAATTTTGTCAGTGGGGGCTTCATGTAATGTTTTTCACATTGCTTGACTGAAAATATCAAAATGTCTTTTTAAGAATTTCAAGTTAATAATGTTTAATATCTACAAAAAACATCTCCATAATTTCGATGATAAAAAGCCAAAAGTTAATAAAGTAGATAAAGAACTAATAAAAAAAATTTTCATTCATACAGAGCTACTCACCTACTTATTTTATATTCTTAAGGGGGCTGTTCACATTACGTGTAATTCAATTTAAAGAGCATAATGCTTATTTTTAAATTTAGTTCTTTTCTGCCTCTATTAAAAAATAAGAAGCAATTAAAACATTTAGTTGCATTCAAAAGGTCAAACATCTCTGGTTAAAGCAGTTTTAGCTGTTTATACAAACCAAAGATGAACAAGAACAGAACTTTCTGTAAAAATAATACAATTTAAATTAAAAGTTATGGGAAGTTAAAATCTGCTGCAGCATTACCTGCATATCAGTTTCTCATATTAGAATTTCAATATAAGGAAAGCCTAAAGAATGAAAATAATAGTCTTATGTCGGCTTTTAAAAAGCCTGTGGCTATCATTGCTTTTCTCGATAGGTAAATGTATGGAGATATTGTACTTCTCTAAAAGATTAGGTACTTGATATTTAAGTAATCCTTAAAAGTAAAATGTTTCACTACAGTCATAAAATAAAACCATTTCTTTCTCAAGACTGAATATATTAGCCTGACACTGAGACATGTAAAACAGGGCATTCACACAGACCCCATTGTTTAAAGAGTCAGAAACTACCCAGAAAAACTCATTTGATTAAAGTGCATTTCTTCTTTCTCCACTCTTTTTACCAAGTGTCTAGTCTTAGGCTAATCACAGGCTGGACCTATGAGCAATGCTTACTTTGGTCTTAGAACCCTCACTATTAACATATTAGACTCATTGGCTTATGCTCATTTTTTGTTGTTGTCCAAAACACATATTTTTGGGGTGTTATGTTTTTCTGGAATTCATAAAAATAATTTCATTTTAGTCCCATACCAAAGTATGTTTAAAGGCCTGATATCAGCATAATAGAATTCCAAAAACAGTGTGAAATACATGTCTCATTTTCTTTTGATATGCTGCTATTTTGTTTTAGTTGTGCTAAGAATGATGTAGGAGAGTTAGGGGTGGAGGCAGAAAAGGAACTGGGAATAAAATCAGTGCTGCTCTGGCTTTATGAGATGCTCACATATAAAGAAGCCCAGGGCCTTACTGGTGCCACAGGGGTTAAAGACACTGTGATAGCAAGCTGTCACCAGCCATAGCAGCAGGAGTTGATTTCCTGGCCAGCCAGGGAGCTGACCTACATGGCACAGCAGACCTCTCCTGTCTAGCCCACTGCTCCCCTCAGCTGTGTATTTCAGTTGATCCACCCATTCTGCCTCCCACACTCTCTGGAGAATCTTCTCACCACCTATATCTCTGACCTACACCCCAGTTCTTGTATGCATAAATAAATATATATTCTTTTAAGTACAGAAACCAGCCCAGGCTTTCAAATTTAGTAGTTGAGCTCTACATAAGAAAGAACAGTTGGAAAGTATATGTTCAAAGAGGACTAGTGAAGAAATGATTGTAAAATATTAAGTATGCTACTTATTATAATTGTTAAACATTTTAAGGTACATGGGTGGCTGCTGGCATGAGGCTGTGAGGTATAAAGAGACAGAAGACATGGAGTCCAGTCAGCACCTTCAGTGTTGAATCAGGTAGCCCCACATTGAGGGAATGACTGACAGATACACCTAAATCATCCACATCTGTTGGTAGCTCTCTAGAGTGATACAGTGAAGTGCATGCAATCATTCCTATGCCAGGATGACAGCTATATCAGTCAACCCCAAAAGGTAGCAGACAGAAAGGGAATCGTAGGAGCTACAGAGTCACTTGTCAGTAATGACCTCCTTTTAAGAATTTCATCAAAACATTCTAACTAAAATCTAGACTTGGTCTGAGGTATACTACATTTGCTTTCTATAGATCACTTAATTTTTAAACAGATTATTTATTTATTTATTTATGCTCTTGTAGGCCAGAGGTGGAGGGGATGAGAGGATTCACCAGAGATAGAGAGGGGAGCAAAATGGGCAGATCAACTGAAATTACAACTGAGGGGAGCAGCGGGTCACCACCCTGGCCAGGGATGGAGCTTTTGCTACAGTGGCTGGAGATAGCTTCACAGTGCTGATACCTAATCCCCTGTGCCACCAAGCAGGCTGCAATTTCTTATCAAGTTGAGTAACTGTGTACCTACAAAAGCCAGCAATTTATCCAAGGACTGAAAACCTTTGTCCACAACTCTTCCTCCTGACTTTAATTATAATAACCTAGAGCTAAAAATAGCTCCTATGTCCAATCTACACAGAATTGTATAAACTCTGGAATATTCATAAAATAGAATAGCTGGGGATAGAACTCATGCTGCAGTGGCTGCTGAAAGCTTCATAGTACAGATTAACCCCTTGAGCCACCAGGAAGGCCCTCTATAGGTCACTTTAAAGATAAACTCATAACAGAGAGGAAAACTGGAGCTTCAGTCTTGTGATAAGCAGATCAATTCACAACTATTGCATCTAAGTTGTTATCTTGCTTGAGAACTTCTCAAGACTTCTTAAGTGATTTCTACCTGTTTCAAGTATTCTCTAACACAGTCACTATAAATTATATTTTGGAACTTAATTGCAATACTTGCATATTTATATTTAAAATCTCCCAAATCAGAATATAGACTTTTAGATAATGCTGAATTTTGTGTCCATTTTTTTAATGTCTAAAAACAGTCTTATATAGAAGGTGTTCAGAAATGATGCTTTAAAAAATAAAAAAAAATCCATAAATACACCAGCTACTTTTGCCTTTTACCTCACTCTTCCATTTGCTGAACAATAATAATAATAAAAAAAGCCCATATCAAGGTCAGTTGCCATAGTGATAAGCACAACAAATACAGAGAGATAAGTCAATAGTTACTTTCCCTTCCTACTTTATAATGGTTTTTACCTGTGATTTTACGTAAAGTGTGGACTCTATATCTCAAAATACTCAAACATCTATGGTACATAATAATCAATAAACTGTGCAATTGTATAGTCAAGTAATAGTTTCAGGAAAGAGTTGGAAAGCTTGAGAATACGCTAGTCTTGATGTAGACCTAGATAATCCTTATGGAAGTGGTATGGCTTAAATGTAGACTGTAAGGATTGATAACAGCATAATTAGAGTCAAGAAAACCTCTCAACTTGAAAGGAGACTAAAGATCAAGCAGTCCAAGCTGCTCACATTTTAGAGAAAGGAGAACTTAACATCCAGAAATATAAAATGACTTGCTTTAGGTCATAAAGAAATATGCTAGGACCAAAGCCATACATCTTCCTTGTTATTTTGCTGTTTTTATAATTGATTGTTTTTCTTAAAATAATATTGATTGACACAAGTATTTAAGTCATAAAGAGTGAGGGTTAAAAAGATCTCTGACCAAGAGTAAAAGGATCATGGCAAATCATTCAGATGATGTTTTGTCTTTGTTAAACTAGTTGAAACTAAAATTTTCAAATGACATCCACAGGGAGGTGTTTATCTGACCTATATCAAGTACTCTTAAAAACATTTCAAATATAACACACTTGGTAAGCTGCAAGGCATAGTTCCCCAATATATGTAAGTTTTAGTAAAATCTTTTTGATACAATAAATATTAAATCAGTCAATCAATCTGATAATGGGAGCCCTGTGAACATGAGGCTGGGTATACAGAAAAAGAAAATCTATCAGCCCAGGACATCAACTTTGAATATTATGGCAACTTTGCTGGTTAAAAAAAAAAAATGACTGGTCCACTTGGTAATATATTTAGGTGCTTTATGCTATACAAATCCTCTAGGGAAAAGTAAGAGGCAAAGAAAATATTCCTACATAAGAACAAAATTATCCATTTTTGAAACTATAATATCTATTACACTTAATCAGTTAAAGTACTCTCTACTTGACTCACAAAGATTTAATTTCTAAAAGGCTGTGCATACCAATTTAATCAGCTCAATTTGTATTAATTAAAAAAAATGTATTAACTACCTGTTAGACTGGTTACATCTAAGTGCCTAACCACATATGGTACTGAATCAGCTATAGGAAAGAGGTAATCCCATACCTTGTTAGTTGTAGTGCATTTAATTCCCATGGAGACAAAATTACAAAAATCTAACAAAATTGTGTGTTCACCCTCTAACCTAGAAATCTAGGAATTTACAAAAAAATAAATTTCCACAGGAATTAAAAATATGCACAAAATATTTATGATGGCATTAATTGTGACACCACAAACTGAAATGCCTAAATTTAGAAGCCTGCTTGAATATTCTTTATTCATATGCTGACTATTATATAGCTATACAAAAGAAAAAAAGAACATCTTTATGAATAAACATAAACTGATTTCCAAAATGTGAAAGAATGTCTATCAAGTGACATTTTGGGTAAATCAGAGCAGATAAGAGACAATGCACACACATAAGAATAAATACACACATAAATGTGTGTGTGTAAATATACACATGTGTGTTTATATAGTCACACTAATGATAAATTAGAAAATAATAGTATGGTTACTGATAGGAGTATAGGAACAAAAGAGAAAAAATAAAGACGGTATTGAGACTTCTCTGATAACTTTTATATAATTTTAAATTAAAAAATGATTTTATATTCTGAAAATCAAATTAAATCAAATAAGATAAAAAGTCATACCTAGTTAAAAGTTAATGAACAAATAGACATAATTCTGTATTAAATTGATAATACAGCTACACATAAAATGTAGGTAAACCAAGGAACTTTCTTGGTGAGAAATAGTCTAAAATAAAAATAAAAATAACTGAATGAAATTTTAAGTTCACTTAGTGTGTATCAATAACAAGATAACACTGTCGATCTTGTAGGTTTTTTCCTAAGAATTAATGAAATTAAGGAAAAATGGATGAATGAAAAACATACAAAATGAGGGAAAACAGATGTGGGAAATACTAGCATCACAATTTTTCTATAAATCTAGCATTATCCTTAAATAAGAAGTTTATGAGGAAAAAATGCATGGACAATACTAAATGTTTGGGAAAACAGAGAATCCATTAATTTGGAAAAAGTCATCAAGTATCTCACAAACAATAAACAGACACTGAACATGAGATGTCATTGTTGCTATTTTGCTATTTATTGCTCTGTTTTATTGTAGCTGACATTTTTACTGGAGCTAAGTTTTTGAATAACAGCCCAATCAATCATTGCTATGTTACAAGATCAAGTGTTTTGAGATAATTCAACTGTACTGAGAAATCATGGAACAGTGACTCAAATTACCTTATAATTATACCCTATTTATGCACATGTATACACACACACACACACATACAGATAGAAGCTGGTTCTCAAAGGAGTTTCATACATTAGCCAAAATATGCTTCACAATGGCTCAACAAAACAGGGCATCAGGCCAGGGCATTTGTCCCTTTGAACAAATGGGAAAAACAAAACAAAACAAAACAAAAAGACAGGTCTGGAAAAGGTTAAGCACCTATTTAAGCTCTCATCCCTAATGGAGCTAGAACTAGAGTGTCACTAACCCTAGTCCATTCACTTTCCCCGCTTATGATACATCCTCATCCACACACAGGAAGATTAGGATTTACTGAAGCTTGCAAGGTACCATATTTTAAAAATGTTAACAGTTTGCTGTGTTTCATTGAGTGTAGAGGTGACTCTCCATTCTCCCTAATGAGAAGTATACACCAGTTAGTCTTAGATGATATAAACATCTACAGCATCCTGTCCATCCTTTAGGAAATTCAGATATCTAACACAAGTAAAATTTATGAACATTTGTTCTCAATAGATTTCTGACACTACAGTAGAACAGTATTTTATACAATGGTACCTGTAAGGTTCCCAAAGTCTTAACCATCCTGCCCCATCCAAACTTTCAAATTTTGTGTTCTAGCTTTCAGCAGAAAATCTGCCTTCCATTAGTCTGATCTACACTTAACATTTCTTTTTTTATAATATTGTTAATTGATTCTTTTAATTAACATTGGGATTTTCTCCTTCCTGTATCACCACCAGAAAACCACCCACAGATTACCATTGTAGTCCTCTGTTCTTCCTTGCCTCTTTATTCCTGCCCCCCACCCCACACACTTTGGATGTGTCAGATCTGTATTCAGTTTTCAAGAGTTAGCTTTTAAGGTTTTCTATCACTGGCTCTTAGTTTGGTTTCTCTAGAATGCAATATTAGTGACACCATCTGGTATTTATCTTTCTCCTTCTGATTTATTTCACTTAGCATAATCTCTTCCAACTCCATCCTTGTTGCTGCAAATGACATGAGCTCAATTCTTAGCCTAGGTGTTACACCCTCTTTACTCCAAATGTAGCTTGAATCTATGAGTTTCTGTTTCTTTCAACCTAATAATGTGGCCACTTTTCTAACCACCAAAGGAATATAATGAAATGCAGTGGAGAAGCCCTTAGAATCTGTCTTTAGAAGGAAAGAAGTGAGGCTATCTGGGGAAATCTGCTGTTAAAATTTCTGTACAGTCTATTCCAAGTATCCATTAAGCATTAAGAGCTTGGATTTACCTCCTGCAGTACAACTGACCACAGTAAAAATTCTGTATATAATTATATGTCAGCGACCAATCTCTCAAGATTCAGCGTTCCCATGTTCAGTGGGAAGTTTTCTATGATCTCTCAAGATATTAGAAGTACTTATTTCTGTTGCACCTCAACCCATCTGACATGAACTTACACCTCCATTATAAAGACATGCCACTGATTTAAAGTTTAAGGGGTTTTATAAACTGGAGCTTGCCACTGCATTAAGATCTAGTTTTCCCCACTCTAAGTTCCTTCAGTGGTATAAGACAAACCAAAGGTAGACACCCAACATGTCACATGTGGCTATCTGTCTAACTGTACATATCCTTCATGACAGTTTCACGAGACAGTTACTGTTATCATTCCCTTTAAGAAACTGTGGGTTCAGGGTTGTGATTCGAGTTGCCTAGATGATATGTACTCACATGCATGTACAGGAGGTTTTAATAATGCAGGGAATTACATTGACTCACTGTCTCCAACATCCACTTGCCATTGAATCAAGTGCATTCAGTCCAGGAACAACACTTGCTCATGTGGTATTATGAGTGTGGGTTACGTACTTAAGCAAATTACTTTCAGTAAGACATCTGAGGTCATGTGCATAGTTTTGACACCTGCCATGCAGAGGATATTGTTATATACTATACAACTATCAAGAATTTTTCCCTAACTTCTATCTGATTGCTATAAAATCATCACATAACCACCTGGTAATTTTATTCTAACTATATAACTGAGGCTCTTTGTTGGGCCTCTCTACTGGCTTCACCACTATAGCCTGAGTTCAATCTCCAGCCAGGGAGCTAACCCACATATGGTACAGCAGATCTCACCTGTCTCACCTGCTTCTCTCCTTGGCAAGTGCATTTTAGTAGATTTTCCAATCTGTTCCCAAATCTGTGTCTTGTGAATCCTCTCACCTCCTACCTACATCCCATAAGAAAAATGAAAACTCTGTTGACCACCCCATGTTAGAGATTAAACTTTTCACTCTTGAGTGGGTTTTTCTACTAGTGATACAGGCTTGATATCAGTGTTCAGAAGTAAAAACCTACTGTAGAAAAACCATGACCTAGTAAACTAGAATCAGAATTAACCATTAAATGGAATGACAACTTTCACAAACTAGTTTTTGCTTGCATGGCTATCTTCAACAAACATCAATGTATGTCATGAAATTTAAGTCTACAGTGGTAAGGATCTAGAAGCTTCTAGAGTCTTCAAAACACTAAACAGTATTCAGAACACAAGAAACATACACAGCCTGAATTAAAAAAATGCATCTGGGGATATTACTCAAGATAGTTGCTAACTTAGAGAGATTTCTATTTCTAGTCATACAAACATATACATAAGTTTAAATATATATATTCCTATGTTTATAGCATTATATTACTAGATAGAGCACTGGGACAGAACCTAAAAATGTGGCTGCTATTTTTAACATACTTAACTGTGATCATGGACATGCTATTTCACAATTTGGCCTTTTGGAGTTCTAATGGATAAAATGAGACTTGCATGCCCCCAAAATAGAAAGCTTATTTCCAGCCCAAAGTCTTCCTAAACTCATTACTTGATGTAGTTATAGAATCATATGGGACAGAGGCTACATTTTACCACCTACATTTCTGAAACACAAAGTGTGTCCAGTAAATGTAGATGACTAACTCAGCAAATGATCGGGACATGCATCCACTAAAAACCTTACTATTCCCAGAATTTACAGTCTCACAAACTATAAAAGAAATATCTCAAAACATGTCCCTTTGAGGCTTTCTTTTATTACTGCCAGCTATCAAACTGCTATCCTAGACTATCCCAGACTACTTCCTTATTGGTGTAGGCAACAGGAGGGGATGACATTGTAATCCTTGCCATCTTATTGATCTACAAGAATTTAAATTTGTCATACTTACAATCTAGCCTTGATCATCAAATGGTGCTTTGTGAGGAGAGAATATAGACAATATAATGAAATGATAGAAGGAATGCCATAGAAGATACAGAAACTAATAACATACATATTTAAGTTGACAACCAAAATCAGAGTATGGTTTTCCCAGGGGTCATCTCTGAGATACCAATTTAAGAACATCAAAATGAAATTATCTAAATCGTTGAGATATTATATAACTTTTGACACTCTCCTAGAGGCTTCCAAAACAAAAATGTACTAAAGCTCTGAGAAATGTTATTGTGTTAAATCTATTATTTCTCAAACTTTCTCAACCAGAGACTCCATTTGTTAATGTAATTCATTCATTAAGACATTTCTGACCAGTGTTTTATAGAATCCATTTTGGGAAACACTGTTATTGGTATAAGCATATAAAAATCTAGTGGAGTATGTCTTGGCCATTACCTGCTTGCATCAAAGCCTGTCACCCTCAACTGTGGCTATTTTAATGAAAAAACAAAGCAAAACAAAACAAAACAAATAAATACACAAACAAAATAACCCTCTGCTACTCTACTGTATTATCCATGGAGACCTCTACGACTCCTTGTAATTTATACCCTGATGCCCCTGGAGACCCTGCATGAAGCAACCAGTGGCTTCTTCAAAACCTGAAAATTGTTACCTTATTCCTTGTTGATCTACCATCCTCTTCTCTGAGTGTAATGTTTTAGAAGAGCCTTCAAAGGGTTCTTTCACCACAAATGTTTCCTTATGGCTTTGGTTTGATCATTGAGCATGAAGGTATCTCAGTGCTACAAACAAACTCTAAATCCAACTGTTTATCATTAGCTTTGCACCTCTTTCAATAAACTTCAGGACTATAATAAAAATCACATTCTCTTAAAAGTCAAAAGCCACATAGGCAATAAGAGATAACCCTTGTAGAATGAAAACTGCAAACCAATCCGGTTTCCTTCTGTTTATCCCATGAGAAAGTGTTTCTTTTAAGGCCACTATTTCCAGAGATTAAAATAAGAATATTACTAAATACTGGCTAGTAAGATAATAACAATCCAGGTGGGCCTCCTGATGGCCCAGGGGTTAAAGTCTTAACACTATAAAGTTGTCTCTAGCCATTGCAGCAGGAGTTCAATCCCCAGCCAGGGAGTTGACCCACATGGTTCTGCAATCCTCTCCTGCTTCTCCCTTTAGCAGTATATTTTAGTACAGCTTCCTATCTGCTCCATACTCTGTCTGGTAAGTTCTCTTACCCTCCAGATCTCTGGACTACACCCAGTTCTTGTATGCATAAATAAGTAAAAAAAATAAACCTTAAAAAAATCAAAACAATAACAATCTAATATAAGGGAATAAACCATGAGATAAGCATTGTGTGGGCTCATACTCAGGAGATCATTTTTTTCTGTAAGGGAAAAAGCCCACCTAGTGTTTTCCCCAAAGGAGAAGGCAACTAGAACGTTAGCCATGCTTGTAAGGCCTATAAGATTGTAAACCAATGGCATCTAATTTAAGCCTGATGTTTTCTTGCAATTTAACAATGACAACATGAAGTTCTTTCAGTGAGAAGATCCAGGATCTGTTTCAAAGTCAGGACCATGCCAGGAGTGGCCCCTGGCTGTCCTCTTGTGGCCTCATTAGCTGACTCACAGGGTACACACTGGTGCAGTGTCCCAGATTCCTACACACCAACTCTGACATTTATAAAGCACTTTCAGTCCTGACAAGATCAAAAACTCAGCATTCTTTAAAATCTCATAATAACTCCCAAACAACCCTAGTGCTAGCTGAGAAAACTGAAAGTGATAAAGCACTTATTAGATTAAAAAAATAACCAAACCTTGGCAACTGTGGGCTTTTCCTCTTCCTCCTGAAGCATGAAGCACTGATTTGATTTCAACAACACATTTTCCCCTTAGAAAGTACTCATTGCAAACTAGGCTCATTTGCAATTGCCAGAGTTCTATGACATTGACAAACTTACTAATGCAGTATGTTTCCCCTTTAAATGATGGGATCTAACCCAAGACTCCTATGTTATACCTGAATGTTGCCATGAGACACTGCATGTTCATTTGAACCTTGCAGAGCCTTGCAGAGAGAGAGGAAGACATGTTCATCTGTCTACTGAGACCTTAATTAACTGAAATGATGAACAGAAAAGTACTTTGTAACACCTCAAATAAAAAGGGCATTGTGAGAAAATTCCTAGTAATTACCATTAAAACTGAAAAAACCAGAATGACAGGTGTTGGCTAAGATGTGGACAAAAAGTATCCCTTCTATACTGCTGGTGGAAATGCAGACTGGCCTGATCCCTTTGGACAACAGTGTGGGGGTTTCTTAAAATATTGAAAATAGATCTACTGGAGGACCCAGCAATTCCATTCCTATGTATCTACCCAAAGAATGCAAAAACACTAATTTGAAGGGACATGTGCACTTAGATGTTAACTGTAACACTATTCTACAACAGCCAACCTGTAGAAACAAAGTCAGTGCCCAAGGACAGATAAGTAGATTAAAAAAATGTGGTCCAAATATACAATGACATGCTACTCAGTTATGTGATATGTAATTGTGTCTTTCCTCTTTCTATCTGTGACAATGTAGATGGAACAGAAAGGGATGGTGCTAAATGAAATGTTAGGAGAAAGGCAAATACCATATGATTTCACTCATAGGTAGAATGTGAAAAAAAAACAAAGAGCAGAAAAAACTAAACCAAAATAAACCCAAGAACTCTAGCTGCATAACTGAGTCTACCAGAAGGGGAGGATGGTAGGAATAAAGGGGTGAGTGGACCCAGTAGACTATGGTAGAAGATTATTAGGATTTTGATGGTAAAATGGGGTTGTAACATTGATCTAAACAGGTATGAACCTGTACCCTTAAACCATGTACAGTGTTGTCAATCCATGTTGCATAACAGAACTGAAGAATTATGTGTACTATTTGAGTCCTTCAGTAAACAAGCAAAAGGAAGCATCTAATCCTTCTTATATGAAGGGCCATTGCCATTGTCAATGGAGACATTGTGAAAGGAAACAGGGCAAAAGACCAGTGCAGACACTGCAGCCAGGTCCTATCAAATACTCACTCACTCCATCACCAAGCAACCCAAACTTCAGAGATCTTATCAACACAGTGGGGAGCATAACAGGATCATCAGACTGTTGAAAAACTACATGAGTGAATAAATGCACAGTGTATACTGTCTCACCATCCAAGACTCAGTAAATTACTATTACCAAATAAGAACATTAAAATTTGTTTCTAATAGGAAT
>NW_004567141.1:234980-250880 GCF_000260355.1 Condylura cristata
ACACACACACACACACACACACACACAATTGCACCAAGGTCAAGTTTCTATTTGGACCTGTTCCAAGAACTCCTAGGAGACTTATATATGTCCACATCTATCTTGATTGATAGAGCTCTTTCGGATGCTGCCTTTCTCTCTCTCTCTCTCTCTCTCTCTCTCTCTCTCTCTCTCTCTCCACACACATACACACACACATATACCATGTCTCCCCCCCCCAACACACAGTGTTTTGAGAATGAATGCAAGAATAAACAGTTATGAAACAGAAAAAGAACAGATGTTGTCATTCATGACTCAGGAAACATCTACCTGAATTTTAATATTTCCTTCACATTTAACAGGGAATGTAAGGGGGCTTAGGAGGGGATATTGGTGTAGAAGGAGGAATGAGGGACAGATATTAGGGGTGTTGTTCCTTCTCCCTTTCTCCTTTGTTCTTTGCTTCCCCATATGTTCAATTTTAAATCCCAAATACTGAAGATGATGAATAATTCAGAGGTGGGAACTTTATGAGTTGCTGGTGTCAGAGGGTGAATCCCTACTAAAGAGAATTAAGGCTCTTAAAAAAAGCCAAACTTCGCCTTCGTCCTTCCACCACATAGAAGTACAAAGGAGTCAATTAGGAGCCAGGGAGAGAGCCCACCCTAGAGAACATAGCCTGATCTTGGGCTTCAGTCCTCAGAATGGCAGCCTATAAATTTCTGTTGTTTGTAAGCCATCCCAGACTGTGGCATTTTTTTATAGTAGCCAAAACAGACTATGATGCCCTTCAATCTTGACTGGAGCTTGGGGGTAAAATTAGGGAATTATTTTAGAATGAACCAAAGAGAAAGAGAACCTAGGAACACCAACATGTCCAAGTAAACAAGCACAAAAATTGCATATAGTTGAGATTTGCAGGCAAGAGGACAAATATAAGGTACAATTTCTCATCACTTTTGGCTTAAAGTTCACAGAACAATAAGGTGCTTCATCCTCTTACTTGGACTTGCTTTCCTACTCTTTCTGATTAATCACTTTTACTCTTTGGCTCTCTTTCAACATTAGTACAGCCATAAATGCCAAGCCATTTACCAAAAAAAGAAAATGGAAATGAAAATGGTTCAACTCTCTATGATTAATGAAGATTTAATATGTGGGAACAAACAGTAATTCAACAGATGATTAAACAATATTAACAAGAACGCCGCGAATTAGGTGAGATAATGTTTTCAACTCTTGATGTTGTTGTTTCAAATTAATTAATGAGCACTGGAAAATGCATGTTTATTGCTAGCAGGGGTATCACTGGGGTGGTTTGGAGGGTAGGTTGACTGTGCACAGCTCAAGGTAAACAAAGGTGTCCACTGTGAGCCCCCCACTGCTCTTTTTGGGAGAAACTTTTAAAGGGAATCATTAAGGCTATGTGCAAAGATTTAACTACAAAAGCTTTAAAAGCTTTTATTTTTATATTAGAAACAATAGAAATATCTGACAATGGAGGGTAATTTAAACAAATGACTATTAAGGACCATTTATTGGGTGAATGATTAATGGCATGCAGAGATGTGCATAATAGATTAAGGGCAATGTTACACAGCCTATATGCCCTTTTAATAATAATTTTAAAAAATCTCTGGAAAGTTTCTTCAATAAATGCAAAATGTATGTAAGGCATTAAGTCTGAAGAAGTCATTTAGCCATAATTAGGTGTTCTGAGGAAGGTTTGATTCCCAGAGAATTAAAATATGCATTATATTCATAATTATATCTAGTCTTTCAGACACAGACTTTGATGATATGTTTCTGGCATTTGGAATGCTAATTCTTTGTTCTTTTTCCTCACACAGCACATGTTGACTGGTGCTAGGTCAAGGAGCTACCCTTGGTGAACAGTATATCATCTTCAGTTTTCTACAAATTTCCCCCAAATTATATCAAATTCATGATAACAGGTATAGTTTGATAGCCATATGTATGGATTCTTTTCCTTTATTTGTATAAAATGAGGACTATGTGCTACCAAAATTAGTGTTTAGAACCCTATGTAAATGAGTCTTGAGAGAATCCCTATCTGTGCATTTCAGCAAACTGCATAGCCCAGCATGCCTTGGGTTATGACAGCCTCCCACTATCTTCCTTTGTGGAAGCTCTGGGTGATCCTGGGTCAGAGAGGCATCTAAGGACAAGTGTTGGTGGCTCTCTATGCAGGAACTCTACCCAGGTCTTTTCTGTTGTTGTTTCCCCCCCCCCTAATAAATCCTCTTTGTTTATGAAATAACTAAGTACCTTTATTTGAGGTCAACAAAGTCTATGCCATTAAACATAAGTTGTGATGTACACAGGTTGTAAAACTACCATTTATAACCAGTAGACTGAGGCGCAGCGGCATTTTACTATGGTCTGACATGTCTGTACTTCTGCTGAAGCATAAAGTTGGCACTAGGTTTGTGAAGGGCTTATGAATATTATTCAAATACAAGATGGAAACCTAATGCCAAACTGAGGAGCTTCTCTGCATGTGGGCAAATGGTCAAGGCCCACTAATGTGTGTGTGTATTTTTTGTTCGCTTTTTTTTGGGGGGGGAGGGGGTTGTTCTTGAGCTAACATTCATTTACAACACCGTATATGTTTTAGTGGTGGGTGTACTGCAGTGACTAATTCTTTAGCACCAATAGTGTTCTATCAGTCCATTGGTGCCCCTCCTCATACCTCTCTGGTAACCTCAGTCTATAGTCAGATTCCAAAGTTCTGTCAAGGCTAGGTTTTGTCTGTTCCCTTGTTTCATTTTTTTGTATTACATATATAAGTGAGATGAGAATGTCAACACCTCACTTATATCAGTGGACAGATGAACCAGACAGAAAATCAACAAGGAAACAACAGCCTTAAATGGGGTTGAGACCAGATGGGCTTAATAGACATTTACAGGGCTCTCCATTCCCCAAAAGCTAAGTACACATCCTTCTTAATTGTACAAGAACATTCTTGAGTGTAGACCACATGTCTACAAAAAAATGTCAATAAATTCATGAAGATTAAAATCATATCAAGTACATTCTCTGATCACAGAGGTAGTAAACTAGAGATTAACCCCAAAAAGAAAGCTGGAAAAACCTCAAATATGTAGAGACTAAACAACAGGCTACTAAATAAACATTGGAATAGCCAGAGAGTCAGAGAAGAATTAAGAAAAGTATTTCCTTGCATAGAAAGACTTTAGCATATGAAAGTAGTTCAAGAGATTAGGGGTTTTAGCCAATAAGAGAGTCTGGTTAGTGATAGTGTTGGGAAAATGGGAAGATCATGTGTGAAAGGATGACTTTTTTACCCCTTACATAAAAACAAACTCCAAATAGATGAAAATTTTAGATATAAGGCCTGCAACTATAAAAAATATATAAGGGAACAATGATGATATATTCCATGACATGAATGATAAAGGTGTTTGGGGGAACTTATCCCTACAAAAAGGTAAGTAAAAACAAAAAACAGCAATTAGTTACCTCAAAAGGAAATGCTTTCACTTAGTAAAAGAAAATAGAAGTAGACTAAAATACATCCCACTGAGTAGCAGAAAATATTTACAGTTTTGAGCCAAATTATATGTTATTTGCCAACTATGGTTGCTTTGATGGTTGGGATAGCAACAGTAGCACACCTGAGGGCAAACATTTTATACTAACAAATGTTAACAAGGATTTTAAACAATAGTACTTCATTTAAAAAGGGGAGATTCCCTATGTTGGTCTAGCATCTTCCACTTTTCCTTTTTTTCCCAGTTGGCAGGACCTACCAGGAAGAGTTGGATATGGTTTTCCCAGTCTTAACCACTGTCTCACAAAGACAAATTTAAGAGTGGCAATAGGGCCCTCCCTGGTGGTGCAACAGGTTAAAGCACAGCACAGCATTGCAATGCTAGTCTCAGCTGCTCTAGCACAAGTTCCATCCCCAGACAGGGAGGTGACCCACATGGCACAGCAGACCTCTTCTGTCTCACCCACTGCTCCCCTCAGCAGAGTATTTCAGTGGGTCTGCCTGTTGGGCTCTCCACTCTGTCTCTGGTGAATCTTCTCACTCCCCCTACACCTCTGGCCTGTATCCCAGTTCTGTATGCATAAATAAATAAACCTTTTTTTAAAAAAGAATGACAACAAACTAATAAGCTACAGATATATTTTTAAAAATCTACTCCTAGGGGAAAAACACACCAGTACAGAGATCAGGATGTCACCTAGCAGTTATGACTGGGTGGTAAGAGACTATGCTTTTATTCTCTTGGTTCTTTCCTTCACTTTAATTATTCTACAAAAAAAATTAAGTTATAACAATTTTCTAATATTACACAAAAAAGCCAACTTCTGACTAAAAGAATGTTAAATGATATCATGTAGCATTCAGGTGTGAAAGTCTTTGGTACATTTGAGGGCTTTTTAGAATGAAATTTCTCATTTACACTAATTTCCCTAATGGCATCAAGAATAAAACGCAAATCCCTGTTTACCCAGCTAAACAATGATTAATGCTAAGCATATGGAAGCATCCAGTAAGACTAATGAATAGTTTTCTCTGAATATGAGGATGGTTTATGAAATAGGTTAGCACAGTGTTTAAATGTGTGGTTTCTAACAAAACCACATAACAGTTAACTGGTTAATAATTTTAGTAGCACCATTTACATTGAAAATAGGGTAAAACAATTATTAGAAGAATAAATATCCCCTAAATAAAATTTAGAAAAAATGGGTACTATCTTAATTGAGTTCTGTGGCTTGTTTTGATTTTCCCTATAATTTAATGACTATAATCATCATCATTATCACCATTAACACCAACTTCACAGTTAATATGTATTGAAAGCTTAACTAGATGCATAATATGTCATAGTGTTACCTGATTTTACTCCTAGGGGATTCTGCTATTATTTACATTTTTGCATTTGAGAATTGACCCATAAGTGGTTTTTACTATCTTTTCCAAGATCATACAAGCAATAAAGGCAAAGGCGGGACTCCAATGGAGCTTAACCTCTTCAGGGAATTATATTATTAATCAACCTACTTTCAGTAGTCAATTTAAATTCTATGTTCTATCTTCAAGATATTAGATTAGTCAATTCAAATTCTAACTATTTCATAACTGTTACCTTACCTTTAGTTCATATGTGTGTAAGAGTTTAAATCCTTAAAAGGAATGTAACCCCTTTGAGTGACCTTTACCCCTGCATGTAGATTATCTAAATTTTAGTATGGCTGGCAATTTCCCAACAACAATAAAAATAGGAGACTTACATGCATTAAACATTTCATTTTACAGAGACTATTAAATGCCCAAGTAATTTACGGCAAATTATTTTGTATTTAAAAATTTAAATCTTGGCCCTCCCTGGTGGTGCAGCGGGTTAAAGCACTGCACTGAGAAGCTAAAGCCACTTCCACATGAGTTCAATTCCCGCCTGTCCCGGAGGCAACCACATGTTGTGGCAGACCTCTCCTGGCCCATCCGCGGCTCCCCTTAGCAGTGTACTTCGTCGATCTGCCTGTTCTGCTCCCCACTCTGTCTCTGGTGAAGCCTCCCGCACCCCTGAGCCTCTGGCCTGTACCCCAGTTCTGTATGCACAAATAAATAAATCTTTAAAAAAAATCTAAATCTTACCATGTTCAGGGAAAGGTCTGTCTTTATTATTCCATCTGCAATGAAAATGCTTTCAGCACTCTACCTTTTCTGTCCCTATTTTTTGGACTTTTGAGCTTTCTTGGGCACATAGGTCAGGACTGGAAGGCAGGGCATAAGTGCTCACTTGTTTTGTTCTGCAGAGCACTGTTCTGAATCCATTTCCATAGAACCTACTCATGACTTAGTAATCTCTCAATGTGTGGAGCTCCCTGGCCGGTGATACCACAGAAATGCTGGGGGTGGGGATGTCCTATGAGTCTCTTCAATTTGGCTGTTCCTGAGTGTGCCCTTTATACTAAACTGGTCAACATCTGCTGGAAGTAAATCTCTTTGGAGGTCGTGTCTTCGGACCAAGATGGCAACTTAATTTGCTTCCTAAATTTCCTTTATCCCAATGTACACATTGAAGTGTAACTACACATGGAAATATTCCCTCTGTGAAATCAACAGAAACTACCTGAGTGACTCCTATAGGCAAAAAATAAACACTTTTTTTTTTTAAATAAATGAGCAAGAAAGGGCCCTCCCTGTGACAAAGAATTATAAAGTCATCTGCAGCCATTGCACCATGAGTTTGATCTCTGGTCAGGATGCTGACCCACATGGCATGGCAGACCTCTCCTTTCCAGCCTGCTGTTCCACTCAGCAGTGCATTTCCGTAGATCTACCTGTTCTGCTCCCTGCTTTATCTCTGGTGAGTCATCTCCCTCCCCTGCACCTCTGGCCTATACTCCAGTTCTTGTATGCACAAATAAAGAAATCTTTAAAAATAAATAAAATGAGTAAGAAAGTCTGAGATACACTCTTGTCACAAGTGTGATCCAAGCACAGTACCCACAGGAAGCAATATCCAATTCGTAGCTTATTCCTGAGGAGCAAACTGGGTTTGACAACACACATATCACCTCAGCTATAAAGGTTCCCAAGTGACAGATGAGTATCCAAGACACCGACCTCAGAAATACTCTGGGGTTTGTGTTCACCACACTTACTGACTCTGTATCACCACATGACTGTAGCAAACGAGACGAGGGTGTTGAATGTGTGGGCGCTTACTGTCCTTGGCTCTCCCCACAAGGCTCAGTGTGGAGGCACAGGCAGAAATGCCCACTGCTCAATCTTTCCTGGAAGAAGTCCCATGGCTGTTTTTTAAGGGTTGTGCCTCAGGTTCCAGGCCCTAGGTAACATTCTTTCTTCTATCTATCCATCCACCTACCCATCTATCATTGATTTACCAAACTACATAAATTTTATGATACACCTTCACATCTATTTGTGTGAAAGTCTCACCTCACCCCTTATCCAAGTTCTAGTCGCCTTCTTGCTATGTATTGACTACCCTTCCCTCCCAGTCCCCTCTCCCTTTCCTGTGGGGAGCCACTATATTTTTTTATAGATTCCAAGAGGCTGTGTGTGTGTGTGTGTGTGTGTGTGTGTGTGTGTGTGTGTGTGAGTTGTTAGTTCATTTGCTTTGGTTATTTATAGTTCATGTATGAGAGAAACTATCTGGTAATTGTCTTTACTTTCTTATTGTGGTATTGTGGTTAGTTCAATCACCTCAAGTTGTAAGTCTACTCAACTGAAGTTGCAAGTTGACAAGAAAGCAAGATTTAGTTGCATCCTATTTATTGGTTTGTAATACTTACGATTTCACATTTTCAGATGCATGTCATCACCCCACACCCACTGCCCCAGCACCCGTAACCCTACACCATTAAAATCCTTCATCACTTTGCTCCCCATGTATACCCTCCCCTTATTCTGAAGACAGCTCTGCAGCCAGATTTCTAAGGGTTGTATGGTTTGATTTTTCCTGTTCCTTTGATTAATTTCTTTATTATCTATCATTAATTTCTATGAGTGAAATTATCCAGTATTTATCCTTCTCCTTCTGACTTATTTCATTTAGCATCACTCCCACCAGTTCTATCTGTGTTGCCACAACTGGCAGAGTTCATCTGTTTTTAATACCTGAGTTTAACCAGACAGAGAAACACCCGTCATGTATGTTCACCCAGGTGGGGAGTAGAAGAGGTCATGCAACAAAGCCCATATTCCAGTTTCTGACTTGAACTCATACAACTTCTAGAAGAAAAATGGGCATTCAACTCCTTGACATAGATTTCATGGACACAGCAAATGCAAAGTTAACAAAAGGAAACAAACAAGTGAGACAATGTCAAATCAAAATTACTCTGCATGGGATAATAAACCATGTACAAAATAAAAATTAAACTTAAGGAATGGAAGAAAAGATTTGCAAACCACATATCCAATAAGGAGTTAATATCTAAAATCTGTAAGAAAATTGTACAACTCAAGAGCACAAAAGCAACTGACCCACTTAAAAAGTTGGCAAACGATCCTAATAAACATGCTTGTGAAGAAAACATAGAAATAACTCAAAGAAAACACCAAAAGGCACATAGCACACTAATCATCAGGGAAATGTGAATCAAAACCACGATGAGATGTCCCCTCACACCTGTCAGGAGGTTGGCAGGAATGTAAATTGCCACAACCACTATGGGAAATAACATGGAGGTTTCTCGAGAAATTACAAATAGAACTGCCACATATATATAATTGTTGAATCATATGGCAGTTCTATTTGTAATATATATATATATATATATATATATATATATACACCCAGATGTGTGTGTTTGTGTGTGTGTGTGTGTGTGTGTGTGTGGACAAAATCACACTTTCAAGGGGGTATCTGTCCTCTTTCTTTATTTGTAATGTCCAATATATGGGAATGACTAAGAATTTCTTGATAGATGAATGGAGAGAAAAGGGGGCGTGATACACATGGATTAGTCTACCTTCAAAGGAGAAAACCTGCCACTCATGGCAGGATGGATGGAGCTGGAGGGCTGTATGCTAAGACCAGGGCATAAGAGAAAGACAAATACTATACAGAAATGTTTATATGTAGAATCAAAAAAAAATAAAAATAAAAAGGTTAAAGTCATAGAAGCAGAGACTAACTACAGTAAGGGCTGCCAGAGGCTGGTCATGGGGAAGTGGGGTGATGTTAGAGGACACAAATAAAAGTCATGATATGAATAAGTTCCGAGGACAGAGTGTAACGCATGGTCATGACGGACAATTAACATTACAACATATGGCTCAATTCTGCTCCCAGTTAGAACTCAACTAATTTCTTTCTCTTACACACAGACAACATGTGAGGCAAAGGATTGGCTGATGAACTCAGTGCTGGATATCCTTTCATGATTTTCATGATATATATGTGACTCAAACCACAACATGACATTCATTTTGTAATTTTTCATCTCATTTGTAAGTCCTGTGGTCTTCCCACCACCACTTCACCCATGTGCCATTAATGAAATAAATCAGAAAGAAAAAGAAAAATACCAGATGGTTTCATTCATAGCAGGAGTGTAAGGGATTAAGAAAATAATAATAATAATAACAAAGAAAACTGGAGAAGTGTATAAAGTCTAGCTCAGGGTAAACACCATCACAGGGCAGGAGGGAGAAGCCAGGAGCTCTGGCCCCAGGGGAATATGGGATGTCTGTGATAGTGGTGACTTAGGAAAGCCCCGAGGAAAGTCTCCAAGCACAGAAGTCCAGTTCTATGACCAGCATCGAAGACTTAGGCTTTGACTGTCTTGAGAAAACAAGTTGATTGCCTTGATCAGAGAAGCAGATGAAGGCCTGATAATTAAGAGCGACTTTCAGTTTTAGATGATTAAAAACCACCAAAAGAATATTTCATGACCTATGAAAGTAATAGGAAATTAAAATTTAATCACCCATAAATCACACTGTATTGGAAACACACATGCTTATTAGTTTACATGTGGCCTATTGTTAAGTTTACAATATCAGACTAACTGAAAAAAAGAGGCTGTGTGGCCAGATATTTGAAATATATACTATCAGGCCTCTTACAGAAAGCATGTGCCAACCTTATGTGAAGATGACCAATGAAGACTGTATGGGCGTGTGAGCTTTATGAGAATTTCTGATTCAAAGTGCTAAACTTTCACAAACAAATCACGCCTAGGACACTTGCAAAGTGTCAAAATATACCATCATTGGATTATACAAGAGCATTCCATTTGGGGGAAACTGCCCCAACATGCTAAAATATGGGACCCTAACTCTCTACATTAAGTTTCCCTTTTTTAGAGAAAATGAACCCACTGGAAAAGGTAAAAACAAACAAACAAACAAACAAACAAAAAAACCAGGTAGTTTTCAGGTAGTTTTTACCTTCCTGTCCCTGGATTATTAAAGTCATTTTCTACACTTATTTAATCTGACAACTCCTGTCATTATTATTCATTTTTGAATTGTATTAAAACATACCGTTTTGTTTATTTTTATAGTTTCCTGAAGGAAAGACAGGTGGAAATTAACCAGGAATCCCAGCACCCCTTTGCTGGCTGCTGACTGCCAGCCAGGCTCTCCTGCTGCTGAGCTGTGAACTGGATTGGCCGATTCACACTGAGCCCCAACCCCTCTGGTTGCTTCCCACTGGGCTGTGATCCTGACTGACAGCTTTACAGCATTCCCCCCCTTGAGTTCTGCCTGCTCTTTCTTGCCATCAGCAGTTAACAACATATCTACTAAGAATGGGATAGAAGTATGAAACACATCTCAAGTTTTATTTCCTTTGAATTTTCTCCAGGAAATAGGTAGAAACAGGAAGGAGATATACCAGAAGTAAGGTAGGAGATACACTATATAAACCAGTCACAGGGCATGTGAAATTAACATCCCACAAACCATGGGGTTTAGAACAGTAATATATGTTTTGAGCCACAACTTGTGAGTCTGAGCATGAGAATGTCCTGGACTCTAGTTACAACTAATTCTACATATTCATATCATGAATTAATAAATTGTTACTCCTACTAGTCTACCTGATGTGACTTGGATATGGGTATATCCACTACTGAGAGCTCATCAGTAGGTTAACTGATGAAAGTGTAGGAATTGAATTCAGGAACCTAGGATTAATGTACCTTGACGTCTTAATTTCAGTGGCCTGATGATCTTTCCTTTGGCCACCTCTATAAAATCTGGCTTAAATTCTTAGACTAGGAATGAGATAATGCTAAGTTATTCTCTTAAACATTTTCTACTTTGTTAAACCAAGGTACCATCACTAAGCTCTAATCTATAAAAACAAATGAATTCACCTTAATTAGTTAGAAGGTAAAAGATCAGTATGATGAAAACTGCACAATAGTGCTTAAGTATTAAAGAAAACCTAAACAAATAAAAAGCACAGCTAATACCCATCTATTGGACTGTACCTTAATATTCCACCTTGATACTGTCAAGGTGTCCATCTATAGATTAATATTTGAAGTAGTCTATAGATTCAGTGGAAGTCCTATCAAATTCTTAGTGTTTTCTTTTATTTTTTTTACAGAGTTAGAAAAAAGCATCCCACAGTTCATATGGAATCTCAATAGCCAAAACAATATTCAAAAAGAAAAAAGTAAATAAATGAGAAGGCTTATGCACTATTGACGGAGTGGAAGACAATATAAGTTCCCAAATATTTACAAATAGAATTTGCCTATGACAGAGAAACTTCTGGGTGTATACTCCAAAGCAGGGTCTCAAAGGGACTTTCCATCCATGTTTTATCCTAGTATTCTTCATAATAGTGAACCATCCCACATCCACTGACAGATATAATTATAAGGAAACAGGCTATATACATGCAGTGGAAGCCACTCAGCCTTATAGATGCACCTGGAAACATTATGCTAAGTGAAATAAGCCAGTAACAAAAGGAGGGCAACTGTATGGTCCACTTAGAAGAGGGACTTAGAGTAGGCAAGAGATAGAGACAGCAGGTGTGGTGCTGCTGGGCTGAGGAGAGGAAGATGGAGTGTTACCATGGAGAGGATGCAAAACTTCAGTTTTACAAGATCTAAGGTGTCCTGGAGATAAATGATGGTGAAGGGTTCATACCACTGTGAATGCAATGACTATACTGAACAGCACACCAAAAAGAGTGAAGGTGGTAAATTTTATTTTATGTGCATTTTAGCACAATAAAAAAAAATGGAAACAAAATGATTTTACCTCTTGACATGTTCATTTAATGCATGAAACTACTGTAAAAATCAATCATTCCTTATTTTATGTATGATGTATGTTCAGCCATGAAACATAGAAAATATAATACAGTTTCACGTGTATTACTTCATTGAATTTAATAATTCAAGTGTATTACTTGTTTTTTTAAAATATTTTATTTATTTATGCACACTGAAGTGCAGACAGAGGTACAGGGGCAGTGAAAAGATTTACCAGAGACAGAGTGGGAGCAGAACAGCAGACTGATGAAGTTCACTCCAGAGGGGCAACAGGAGAGGTTTGCCACAACTTGTGGGTGACCTCCCTGGCTGGGGATCGAACTTGTACCGAAGTGGCTGCAGCTAGCCTCATGGTACTGCGTTTTAATGAGTTATGCCAGCAGGGAGAGCCCTCAAGTATTTTACTTAAAGTAAAAAATTGCAGAGGCTAACTCTGCTGATTTTAAAATTTTCAAGATGTATATAGTTGGTAACACTCCTGATGGATTTGGTATAGGAGATGGATTCTTAGAACTCTTCTGAGTCCATCTTTATTTTTTTTCATTTGTTATTATATTTTCTCTGAGATAAGATCACTGTATGACATTACATGCTCCCAGTTGTATGAAGAGGTTAATGCTGTGAGCAACAGACCTGATAACTTATTGGTGAACTTAACGTCATTTACATGCATGTTAATTCTCCACAAGACAGGCCTGCAGCCAGTGCACATTCACAAGGGTATATCTGTAACTGTACACAGAGCTGGCCGTTTCCACTTCAGGCAAAGAATGGAACAAGAAAACTCAACAAAGATCTTTCAGAAATACCAGAAAGCAAAACAAATATGCGTAGGCATTCCCAGAACACCATTATTTCTCTTTTTTGTCAACATCTTTCAAAGGAAGCCTCATTGCTGGCCAGTGAATACCACTAGGAATAAGAAAACTATATTTTCCAATGCTCCCAAATACAGAATCAATGCCTTTAATCGCACCTCATATACTTGGAGTATTCACAGAAACAGTTGTCATACTGGCACTTCAGACACCCCACTCTTAATAGCATGCTCCTCTGTTTGTACATTAGCAATGGCATAAGACAGAAACCAACTGACTTCAAAATCCCACTGTTCTATGGCTTCCTTTTTTTTTTCTTTTTTTCCTCATTTATTTTCTTGATTTATTCCTGTCCTTCCCTGCCCTTAGTCTCCTCTGCTCTGTCTTTAGACATCTAATTGCCATGTGTCCTGATGGATAAGCCCTTGGTCATGGGCCCCTGTTTTCAGAATGATAGAGGCTCTCTGCCTTTATCATTCCTTTTACAAAGGGGATTTTGTAATTAAATGATCTTTGCACTCATCATTGCCTCACTCTCATTTCATATCTGCTTTGCTAGATGATCGCCAAGGTCCCCTTCCAGTTCTAAAATTCTATGACATGTGTGCATGATAAATATGAAGGAGATCACAGAATTCATCACTCTTCTCTAAATTTTTTAGTATTACAGGCTGCTTTTTCAATTCAGAGATATTTTACAGTCCATTTACCTTTAGATTTTCCTCACAAAAATCATTTCCAATGACTGGAGGATTTTAGTGTCCAGAAAAACAGAACATCTGTGTCACTGGCAAGTACACTCCTTAATGGAAGGTGTTGAAGAGCTGAAACATGTGGCGAACTGTAGGGGAGAGGAAGCAAATAGATGGATATGGAAGCCTCTTTCTTCCTGGTTGAACTCACTGCAGATAGTGCCAGCAGGTTCCAGGACATACTTCCTGCTGAAGGGGGAGGGAGGCTCAGAATGCTTCCCAGCAGGGAGTTTTGAGAGAGCCACTCCTGATGGGTATAGATGGGTGCTGGAGATCATCACAGAATAGGTCTAGATTCGACCTGAACAAAGACCTTCTCCAGGAATGAACAACTCTCTTATCCTTCCCACTTTTGTTTTCATAGAACATAACACATTCAGTATAATGTGTGTACTTCATACAAAAGAATGTGACTATTCAGTATAATAAACCACTGACTCAGTAACGCTTGGGTTGTTTGGTTGGTTGGTTGACTCTGGCCTCTTGTACCCACTCCTATCACTCTCACTCTGGGTCAACATGCCCTAAATTCTGCACCCTCAGCACTTCACCTGTCTCACCTAATCCCAACTCTAAGAATTACTCTAAGAATTCACTGAGGGGAAATGGTGACCTAGGTATTTCTTTTCTGATGAAAACCTCACTCATCTCACACCCAGACAGAATAGGGGAATCATTGCTGTAAAGTAAGCAGCACTGACTAAATGAACTTTCACTCTTTTTCTGGTATACTCCTTCTTGAACTCTTTTGAAGCCCTTGTGTCCTTTCTACCATTTAGTTCCCTCTTTTCCCTAACAAAATCAAAATGATAACGATGACTACTACTATTCCTGTGTATTTAGCTACAGGTGTTCATATCACATATATCCCTATAGCACAGAGACAACAGGCAATTCACCTGTGGTCATAAAGTCAGAAGGGGTAGATTCACTGTCCAATTCCTTCAAGAAGCAATCGGCAAACACCATGATATAAAGCACCCTTCTCTCTGGTATGGTCATTGAACTTGGTTTCTCTATTGTTCTAGCTATATTAGACTCTGTTTCAGAACATACAAATATTGAAACCAACATAGATACCTGAGTTACACCCAGTTCATTTCATAGTGCTTGTTTTGAGAGAAGTAGTCACAAACGTGGCACTTGGCCCTAGATCTCCATGTGTCCCCAGGAGGATGGGCTTGCTTGTCCATTTGGCTAGGTGGGGCAGACCCTTGACTGCATATGTGAGAATAAGACTAGCAGGAGACAGAGTCTCAGTCCTGAAGCTAGAAATCTGTGGACACTTGGACCAAACACCTGCCAGAAACACAGCACCAACAGGGGACCCGAGGAGCATCCAGGTGGCTTTCCCAGCTTTAGGAACAGTGGCATAAGGTCACCCAGCCCAATCAGGCACAGAAGTGTGTAGCTTAAGCTAAATTCTCAGCCTGTCTGAAACAAGAAGCTACAGCCTAGGAACTAAAATTACCTGAAAAAAAAAAAAAACTGCGAATTGACTTGTTTTTAACCAATAAAAACCTGTTAAGTTCAATTTCCTCATGCTTACCCTTTACTTTTTTATCCACTCCCATAAAAACCAGTAATTAGCTCCCAGACTGAGGAGACAGATTTAAGCCTGCCTTTTTTGCTGGTCAGCCTGGTAATAAAATCAATGTCGTCTTCTCTCAAAAGTAAATTTCAATAGTGATTGATTTCTATGTGTGTCAGGCAGTGAGCTCATTGCTTGGTTATAATATAACTCAATATTTGAAATGCTAATAAGCCTTATTTCCTTTTAGTAATTTGCCCATTTCCTTCATTAAAGCACTGGCCTTTTTATACCCATTGTTTCTGGAGAAAGAAGAAATCTCAAAAGCAAAGAGAAGTAAAATTTTTTTGAGTATTTTTGAAAAAAACATTCTCCCTACTTCTGTCCTCTAGAATCTCCAACTTCTAGAGTCCATAACTGATAAAAGAACAAAAGCCATTATTTAGGAGAACTTCTGATGGTTAAGACCAAAGTTCCTGGCTTAGTCCTTATTCCAGCCGTTATACTGGACAAACATCCCCAGTTAGGATGAGAAGTAGAGAGGAGGCAAGCAGTGAATATAAAACTTGCTGAGCTTTGTAGCAAGTGCAGATGTGTCAAGCTCATGTACTTTACAGAGCAAAACATTCCTGGGTGTCAGTTCCAAGCCAGAATATAAGAAAGTATCAGAAACTCCAGAGACAAGCTGTTGGCTACAACTGTTGATTGGCAGGGCAGTGAAGCAGTCAAAGGATGATTCAGGGGCATCACATGGCCATTTTGTCCAAACATAGTATAACACCAGATAGTCTTCAGTGTGTTCTTAGTCTAATATGTTATCTGAATTACAGCTCATGATCACATAGAGAAAGGTGTGCTTGAAGGAGAGGAATGAAGGTGACTCAGCAGAGTCTTTAAGTAATAACAGATTGCACAGAAGCAAGAGTAGAAGGCAGATGTCAGTGTAGACAGATCAGGACCAGTCCATTCTGTACAGACTAGCCCCCCTTCTCCCCTTACCGTTCCTGGTCCTGATTTCTAAGACTCTGAGTCACCCCAAATT
>NW_004567141.1:251115-343229 GCF_000260355.1 Condylura cristata
ACACATTTGGAAAGGATATGTTTACCAGGGAACCCTACCAATGTATTAGCTGTCACCTAAAACAATGCTTCTATCATAGATTTGTTATTTTCTGCCTTATCACAGATGCTTGATCCAATTCCAAAGCACCCCAAGTCCTGAGTGAGTCTGAACACAACAGTGATGAACACAGTGAAGAAAGCACACAGGAGAGATGGCTATTTCGTGTAGGTTTTGAAAAAATCACAATCCACTGAGTTCTTAGAAAACTCACAGAAGAGGTGACACTTGTTGAAGTCTCACCAGAGAGGATATTTGTGACATTTGTCAGAAATGAATCCTTCCACTTCAAATACCTCTCCCTTGGGGAAACTTAGATGTTGGGTTATCCTCTACTTCAAGTTTATTTGTACATGTCAGACAACTATAATCCTTCATTTTTTTATCAAGGCACCTCAGGGTAGCAATGTATAGATTTTTTTTTTAATTGGGATACAAAGTGAGGATAGAAAAAAATGAAAGGAAGAAGAAATGAACACTGCCACAAGTAAGTCATCTTACTATCAGAACACTGCCCTACAGCACAACTAGACTTCCATTATTTTGCAATTAAAGAAATAAAGATTGCTCTTGAAAGATAGGTCAAAAGTGAGTGTTCTTGGGAAAACAATCATTCTGTGAGTGGGTGTGTGAAGGCTTATGATAGAAAGAAACAGACTACTCAACACAGAAGTATTCATCACCAACCCAGTTTTCTTTGTGAATGTCTTATTTTATCATTAACTCATTGAATAAATAAGGTCAGGGACCTGATCCTTAGGGGCAGCAGTGGGCAGTGTTAGAACACTTTGGTGTGTCTGACTTAACTGGCTATTAGCCGGTAGTCAACACGTCCCCACCTTGTCTTCCACTTGGAGACCGAATGAATCAGCTCGCAATCAGCTGTATGTTTCTACTGGTGTTGAGTCAATTAAAGTCTCATGAGTAAGGCACTCTACATTTTAGGTGTTTTAGAAAATCTCATTAATTTAGTCAATGGGGTAAAAAAGAAATCAATAATAAGTGTAGGGTGCATAGTCATATTAGGAGTCTAAAGGAAGAACTGATGAGGATAGCTTCTTATTAAAACTATTGAAAAGCTATTTTTATCAAAGTATGATTTAAAAGTCAAATGACTACTAAGATGATATACAATGAAAAACATCTGTCCCATCCTCCTCCTTCCCCAGATCCCCACATCTCAGATAATTTCAATCCTTTTAGTTTTTTTTTTTGCACATTTGTATCCATGTTTCCAACAGCTATAATTATATTACAACAATTGAGTTTTTTATATGCAGCTCTTATTGGCTCACACCCGTGCCACTTCTCTGATTTCCCCTCCTTCTTTCTCTAATATAATTTCATCACATTTTTAATAATTTCATAAATAGTTTTAAAAATCTTTAGGATTATGTAAAAGCATTGCTTGTTACTAAGACTAGTGAACACACGTGCAATTTTATTCCATTTCAAATACTCATTTTTCCTGGATTTAATTGTCCTTTTTGTTCTTGAAATGCCTGTCTTTTTTTGAAATCTGGCTAACTCCTTCTAAATTCCAGTTTTCTACTTCCAGGATGATGGCCTCAGCTGGCACACAGCTCTCCCTCTAGCAGACTAACCTGACTGTGTCCTCATAGTGATGATCCAGAGAAAACAGTGGGTGTAGAAGCATACAAACTTTTTTCTAGTCTGTGCATATGATACTTTTGCTAACGTCCAATGGACTCAGGCACATCAAGTGGCCAAACTCAGAATCATATACAATGACCTTTTGGTGGTAAACACACCAAAATCACATTGCAAATGAGCACGAATACAGGAAGGAATAAAGAATTGGAGGCCTTGACTTAATCTATCACAGTAATTAGTCAGGAGGCCATACATCAGTGGGTCTGTTTCTGGATTCTCTAGTTTATTCTCTTTATTCACTCTAGTGTTACGCCAATGTTCCACTGTCATGATGATCATTCTTAATATCTTGTAATGTTACGTCTTCTAAATGTTTTTTTTTTTTTTTCCTTCATGATTGCCTTCCTGGCTTTTTGCATTTCCATATAAATTCAAAGTCAGTGTATCAATTTCTACACGCACACACCCACACACACAAAATAAAACTGGGACTTTGATTGACATTATACTGAGCAAACAATATTAACTTTACCTGAACCCTAAGATCAAGAGATTTCCCCATCCTTTAGTGTTCCAAAAAGAGTTTACTGCAATGAACTCCCCTTTTTCACATGACAAAGAGGAGATTCATGAGTGACTTCTCCTGGATCCCCATAATTTTGACTTTCCCCTAAGGATAAGCAAACATTTAAAGGCAGAATCTAGAATCTCTCATAAGGGTCAACCAACCTCAAAGATAATGATTACCTGATCACCTGCCTGATTATGCAACTTTGCTTACTTTACCTGCCTAACCCACAATATTAATCTGGCCCTCCCTAGTCCCCACTATAAAGAAAAAACCTTTTCCTGCCGACCTTTGGGGTGCTTGCAGATATTCTGATTTAAGTGTTCCCCTATTGCACTAATAGTGATCCGTCTCCTATCATTGTATTCACCTCCAATTTATAAAAACAAAACTTTTGAGTAACACCTCTTCTTACTTAAACTTGTATTTGTTTTTATTTGACAAATGTATGTGTCAATTTGAGGAGAATTAACATCTTTACAATATTGTTTTCCAAGATGGTATATACAGCCTTTTATTTTTTTAGGTCTCCTTATTATTTTTTTTTTTCTATATAGATGATTTGTACTTTTCAGCATTAAGCTCCTATATCTCTTTCCACCGTTGTATTTTTAGTTGGTAGATATTTTCTGGAACTATAATAAATAACACTTTTAAAGCCCATTTATAAATGCTTGTGGATGGAGTGTATATTGATCATGTATCCAGAGACAATAGTAAAATCGTTTATTCACTCTGTTTGTGGGTTCTTTCAGATCTTTTAGACCCACAATCATGTTGTGAAAAGGACAAGAGCATCTCTTCCTGCCTAGTCTTTATGTCTTCAATGCTGTATTATGACTTCAGTGCATACGGGGACCAGGGAGATAATGCTAAAATAGATAATGATAGAGGTGTGCACCTCCTTCCCTATTTTAGGGTGTTTTTCTAAGTTCACCATTAAATATTGTATTTGCTGTAGTAATTTCATATATTTTTTAAATTTTTAAAAGATTTATTTATTTATGCATATAAGAACTGGGTCAGAGATGCAGGGTGAGAGGATTCACCAGAGACAGAGTAGGGAGCAAAACAAGCAGATCAGCTGAAACACCCTGCTGAGGGGAATAGCAGGTGAGATAGGAGAGGTCTGCTGTGCCATATGGGTCACCTTCCTGGCTGGGGATCAAACTCATGCTTCAGTAGCTGCAGACAGCTTCACGGTGTTGGGCTTTACCCACTTGCACACCAGGGAGGGCCCCGTTTCTTTAAATTTTGAATGAGGCTAAGGAAATTTGACTTCAGCTTAAGAACTTTTAATCCATGATTAACACATACCTTTTAAGAGGGGGCTAGAATGAAATGAAACCTGAGGAATACTATGTTTACTGGATTCTTTAAAGTACCAAGCAGGTTGCTTGAGAACCTTTAGCTATTACTTCTAACCTTAGTTCTAATACAGATATCCAGAGTATTTCCTTCATCACTTTTCTCAAGAAGAAAATATTTCCTAGGATCTTATATGTTTGCATGTTTACTCAATGACAGCATCATATGAAAAAAAAAATCAGTAACTTAATATGTACCCACTGATGAAGGACTGGGGCTCCCTAGTGGTGCAATGGGTTAAAGCACAACATTATGAAGTTATCCACATCCACTGCAGCACAAATTTGATCCCCAGCCAGGGACCAATGACTCACTTAGCACAGCAGATCTCTCCTGTACTGTCTGCTGCTCCCCTCAGCAGTGTACTTCAGTCAGTCTGCCTGTTCTGTTACCCACTCTGTCTCTGGTAAACCCTCTCGCCACCCCCTGCACCTCTGGCCTACACGCCAGCCTTTTATGCATAAATAAATATTTTTTTAATAAATAAATCTTTAAAAAATATTTAGTGAAGGAGAATTAATGGCTACGCAAAATCCTGATCATATACACACTGTGTAACCCTGGGATTATTTTCTTAGAAGTATTATTTTTATGTACCAAATCCAGGAAGTTTGCAACTATGTAAATACAGTGATATTTACTGAAGCACTTTTTTTTTAGCAACAAAAAAGAAATTAATCTAAAAACCTAGCAATAGAGAATTGATAAATAGAACTAAACACATTGCAAAATATGGTATCAGTACACTGAATTTAAAATTAATAACTAAAACAAGACCATTCATGTTGTTTTGAAATCTTTTTTGTTAAAATATTTCCTGGATAGACATGTCAAGTTAAAGTAAAATTTACATATGAAATGTTAATATTTAACATCTGGTGAACTATACAAAATAGCTACAAAACATGTGTGCTCAAAAAAGAAGCAAAAGAAAGCAAGAATGAGAACAGGAGACAGTGTTTTCATTTACATGTCAAAAGCCTTTCTGTCGATTTTGATTCTAAATTGTCATTTACTAGCTAAGAATGAACTTTTTGCCTTGATTAAAGCAGTATTTTTCTGTAAACAGTGACAGAGCCCTACACCCTTTGGAAAATACTGATATTGTACAATTTAAGACACTGCTAGAAACTCAAAGAATACATATCAACACTCATTAGTAAATCAAATCAAGTATGAAGGGCTCTGAGCCCCAATATCCCATCAAAATGTCATATTATGGATTACCACTTATTAAACATGTACATGGTCTAACACGGTTCAGTATTTTACAAATATTAGCTGTCCCCAACATTCTTCTACTCCTATCTGGTAAGTACACCCAAGGAACTGAGCCTTGACATTCCAGAGATTAGCTGATTACAACAGAACAGGATGGAGCAGGACAGCCTATTTACTTGTATATCTCCTTCAACCACATTGATGTCCTTGAAACATCATCGAGATAATGTTCTCTTTAGTTACTGTTTAAAGTTTCTAAAATCCGTGCTGAGCCCTCTAGCCTAAATGTCATTGCTCTTTTCTGCATCTTGTTGAGATGGTCACTGTCCTGCCTTGAACAAGGAGTGCCTACTTAAAAAGCTGTTCTACTCTTCTAGTCTACAGAGACAAAAGCACAATACCAGTTGCCAGCAGCTGGGAACACAGGAGAGGAGAGTGCTCTAGAAATGGGGTGAGGGTTCCTTTTGCTGTGGTGGAAAGCAGTCCTGATGGTGGTAGCAGTTATGTCAGGCTGAACTGTACACTTAAAAATGGACAAGCATTGTAAGTAAACTGCAATAAAGCTGACTACATAAGCACCTTGGTCACCTATGCATAGGTGACTAATCAGCTCAAGAAAACTTTATGATCAAGTAGCAAGTCTTCCTTTCTTCATGTTTTCTGAAGTTTATATATACAACGAAAGATGGTTCAGTAAGGTAAAAGCCACCTTCCAGGTCATTTAGTTATTCCATCTTAAATATCACAATTTAGCAAGAGATAAAAGATGATCTTCAATTTGTTCATTTGTTTGTCTTAAGACTAGCATTAGAGGAAAAAAAATACAACAACAACAACAAAAACCCTGGAAGTCCCAAAAGACTTTTTAAATTTTCATCTTTGACAATTTATCACCTTGAAATTATCCCAAACTGAAGTATAAAGGAAAAAAAAAAGTGTGATCATTCAATGAGAGAGAATATTGTTTTGTAGGCAGTTCTGGAAAAAACAAAAACAAAAACCTGAAACAACAAATAACCGTTCGCATATAATTACCAGACTTGTTAGACTCTTTTGCAGCCTGCAAGATAGAGTATAAAAAGACTCAAACCTCTAAAGTACTAGGAAATAGGTCAGAATAACTATTATTTAATTTTTTGGTAAGATCTCCTTGTGTCTTGAAGGATAAACAAAAGGAGTTTCTTACCTCCCTTTTCTCTAAAATACAGATATCATTTTTAAAATAAAACAATATCACAAAAACCTAAAACACTGCAACTGGATGGAAATTAGGAATTGAAATGGAACAGAGCTTCTAAAGGGATCAAAAAAAATGGCTTGTTTTTTGGTCTCTTCAAGGTTCTTTATCTCCTGGCATATAAAATAATGGTGTAGGGCTTTCCTTAGAGACATTCCTAACCTATTTTTCTCTCCATTTTTCGTATCTATAGTATATTGCTATTTGAACAAAGACTATAAGTAAATACCTCTATGTACTTTGTCCTTAGAATTGACTCTAACATATTAAAATAGAAAGACTACACAATTTTGTTTCACTAGAATTGACAAAATAGGAGCATACACAATGACACTCTGAGCCCATGAATACAGAGGACTTAGCCATACCACCATGAAAGGCTGAGTGGACTGCCACCAGCAAAAATCACCTAATTAATTAAATGCCATACTCCACAATACAGTAAGTGACAATCAAGGAAAATCAAAGACTGTGCCAGCATTTCTTAAAGTGGCTCATCTAGCAAAGGATGCCGATGTTCCTTATCTTTGCCCATCCAGTAACTTTATTTACTGACTTCAAAAATAAGACAAACGAGCCACACAAGCACATAGGCAGAAAAGTTGCATCCATTTCAAAGGAACACAATTTTTTCTTTTCAAATTGAGAACACACTAATTTTGCATCCTTAAAATATAATCGAATTGACTTTTCTCATTATTGATTAGTACCATCAAAATTATATTAATTGACCTTCAAAGGAGGCCTAAAAAAAAGCCTATCTTCCTGAGCCCATGGCTCCAAGTGAATGTATCTGGGCTCTATTTTCATTTCTCTTTTCATGCACAAGTAGTTACTGACTCCCTCTTTATTTTTTCAGAAGATAAATGAAAACCAGAAACTACATGTTGCATTTTATTTTTCACTGATCAGTCCTTTAGAAGGATACATTTTCCTTGGCTAATTATTACATCAGCAGATAACATTCTTTGCAGGGACAAGGGAAGGATACGATGGATGGTATGTGTGGAACGGAAATGACATTGTATTGATGGTAAAAACCTAGCGTGGTTAGTGATTTGGTAGATGTTAAGAAATACAAAATATATATTTTTAAAGATTTGCTTATTTATGCACACAAGAACTGGGGTTTTTGTGTGCCTGAGATACAGGGAGTGAGAGGATTACCAGAGACAGAGTGGGGAGAAGGACAGGCGGATTGACTGAAGTACACTGCTGAGGGAAATGGTCTGCCACGCCATGTGGGTCACCCTCGCCCTGGCCGGGAATGGAACTCAGTGCTGCAGTAGCTGTGGAGAGCTTTATAGTGCTTTGCTCTAATAGCTTGTGATACCAGGAAGGGCCAAAATACAAAATATTTTTTTTCTGAATAAAATATCCTCACAAAATAAAAGCTGAACACATTTGTATTGTGTTCTCTCTTCAGTTGATTTACCACTTCTTACCTACTACATGTTTTCTCTACATTCATAACTGACTGACATGCAGACAAAACTTCCAAACAAGCACCTATCAATTGAAAAAAAATACAGGGTGATATGCCTAATAAATAATTGTGATTAAGTGGAAATTCAATTCACCTTCAGTATTCCTCATATTTTTAGTCTCTTCCCTGTCACCCACCCAACCCAATTGAGGCTAGTAAACCTGCCGGTACTGCTGACATGTATGATTCTCTTTTCATTGCCTCTTAGACTGTTTTATTTTTATTAATCCTGTCATAACTGCATTTTACTCTTTCCCTAGACTCACTTCTCTCCCAAGAGGTTTACTGCTTTGCTTACCTGATCACATTTTTATCTATTCCCCTCTTTTCCCTAATACCTGACAATAGGCATTTCCTAACAGTCACTTATCAGCCATGATTTATCCTCTGCACATTCCTGCCCCATGAAAGCTATTCTGTTCTTACAACCTCATCCGTTATCATTGTCCTTCTGGAACTTCAGATGAGAAATCACAAAGCCTTCCTTGGCATCTTTTCTCTACCACTCAGGTATGGAATTATAATGTCCCTGTGATGGATCCTTCAAATCACTATCACTACCGTGCTCTCACCACGTGTCTTGTAACCTAATTGTGTGCTGCCCTGTGAAACAAAACGTAGTCTAGGATTCCTGAAATATCACACACCTCTTGCCTGACAAAAGAAACAGTGAAAAATAGAGGCCATCAAAAAGTACACCCTCACCCACCCAAGGAAGCAAAGTCTGTGGGCGGATCAACAGGTGCTCGTCAGTTCTTGGCAGAGGAGTTTTTAACAAGATCTCACTATTTTGAGAATGCCACACCTGGGAAAGCCATCATTTGGGTTGTAGGCTAGCTGGAATGGTTAGCGGCAAGTGGAAAAAACAGTGGAGAATATGACAGAACGTGATGAGGGCCTGGGTGATGATGACACGCAATAATTATGTTTTCTCTGTCGACTCAGGCATTCTTTCCACCCCACACAAACTGAAGGACACCCACAGTCGTTTTAATTCCCTGCTACACTCCTACACCAGGCACCAGCCTACCTTTATCTACCCATCCATTCACATCCAAAAACCTCTCTCCCAAGCCATTTGTTTAAGGACAAGCTTGATCTTCCCATTTTCTCCTTGCCTATGTCACATCTGAGGCTCCCAGAGGATATTTTTCCAAAAGCAATATAGTTGTAAGCTAGAACAGGGTAGTCAGAATGATTGGGTTCAAAAGTAAGACCTAGCATGTCCAACACTGTGTTCTTGGCCAAATCCTAGGACTCCCCAGAATTTATGAGTCTTCCTTTGTTTTAAAAAGAGTGGTATAAAGCCTCAACACAGATGAATGGATCAAGGATATGTGCATATATACAGAATGGAATACTACTCAAGAATCAAAAAAAAGATAAACTCATGTCATTTTCAGCAACATGGATAAAGCTGGAAGGTTTGGTTCTAAGTGAAATAAGTTAGAAGGAAAAAGATAAATATTGGATGGTTCACTTATCTGGAAGATAGGCATCCATGAGGGGAGACGGAGGGAATAGGGAGGGGGGAACAGGGTGAGGGGAGGGCACACAGGAATACAGTGACAGACCACAGGTGTTCAGTGGAAGGAGAATGGTGATCACACCTGAGGGGTAAATCATACATTGTCCAAAAGTTAAATTAAAAAAACAAAGTTAAAAGTGTAGGTGAACAAAAAAGAGAGGAACCCTATTTTTCATTGTTGGTAGGAATGTATATTTTGGAAAAAACAATCTAATTTAGTTTATAAAAACTAAAAAAGGGAAATACTGTACAACCAGAAATTAGTAAAGAGCCAGAGAACTCTGAGGTGAAAAGAGAGTGGTCTCTCTTCACAAATTAGCACACTTTGGTCAGCAGAATCACCATGGGAAAAGCTGAGTTCCAGTGCTGCACAGGGTATGAGCCTGTCAGCACTGTTGTCTTTCTTTCTTCCCTTCTGTGGAGTGCTATATCACATGGACATTTCAAAATGTCTTGGTACTTATTAATCCAAAATTAGGGGCTCGTAGCTAACTTGTGTATATGGGAACCTTAATTTGCCAGTTAGAGTCTATCGCTAAGGGCAGAAAGAACACCTTCAATTCTTCATTCCTCTTCCAAGCAATTCTGCTTTCTGTGTTGCTGGGAAAACACCACCCACTCCCACCATCTATTTAATAGCATTGATGCTCACATCAGTACCTTGCTTGTCTTTTTTAAAATATATTTTATGTAGACAATCATACATGATGCCTCATTGGCAAGAGTCATCAACTCCCATTTAAAGGTAAAGAGACAGAAGCAGTACAAATTATATGACTGAGAGCAAGGCATGCAACAGATACTGTTCTTTAAAAATGTAGTTCTCCGGCCCTCCCTGGTGGCGCAGCGGGTTAAAGCACAGCACTGAGAATCTAAAGCCACTTCTGCATGAGTTCGATTCCCGCCTGCCCCGGGGGTGACCACATGGTGTGGCAGACCTCTCCTGACCCGCCCCTGCTCCCCTCAGCAGTGTACTTCGTCGATCTGCCTGTTCTGTTCCCCACTCTCTCTGGTGAAGCCTCTCGCCTCCCCTGAGCCTCTGGCCTGTACCCCAGTTCTGTATGCACAAATAAATAAATCTTAAAAAAAAATGTAGTTCTCCAACTCACCAGATCTGTTCATGTGAAAGTATGGTCTAAAATGCACTCTGAGACTGCTGACTGCAAAAAGCCAGGCAGACTGCCCATTGCACAAAGCCAGACACTGTAGCTATACCATTAAAATAGGATATGAAGGGCCCTCCCTGGTGGCACAGAGGGTTAAAGCACTGCACTAAGAAGCTTTAGGCCACTTCCACATGTGTTCGATCCCCGCCTGCCCCGGAGGTGACCACATGGAGTGACAGACCTCTCCTGACCCGCCCGCTGCTCCCCTCAGCAGTGTACTTTGTCCATCTGCTTGTTCTGTTCCCAGCTCTGTCTCTGGGAATCCTCTCACCCTCCGCATCTCTGATCTGTACCCCGGTTCTGTATAAATAAATAAATAAATAAATCTTTAAAAAAAATAGGATATGACACCTGATAGTGAAAGGTTTATGGTATTAGTTGGTAAAATAAAACTAACCAAAGAACAAGAGATCCTTGTTATTAATACATGAGTTCCCTGATGCTCTGGAAGAAAGCAGGGGAGAGATTTAAGAAATGACTAGACATCCACAAGAACTCTAGGTAGAAAAAAGAGTCTGTGCAAAGGTGTGAGGAATGTGGGAAAGGCACCTTAAATCACTAGGGAGGACAAATAAAGTGAGGTGGAGGGTCAGAGGGGATGAGTCTAAAGATGCAAGAGGCAAAAACCCAAACATCTCCTGACTCACACAGGTTCTTGGACTTTTATCAGTGATCGGAAGTCAGATTACAGACTCAGAGCTTGGGTGAGGTAAGCATGGAAGGGAAAAACAATGGCATCATCAGCTTAGATCTAGAACTGAGCACTTTAGAAACCACTCAGCACAGACAGCAGGGAACAACTTTGGGGTCTGTTGAATTAGTCCAAGAGAGGAATGGAAGATGCATTGAACCCAAATTATCACAATGGGAGAAAAGTCAAATGGGGAGAGTGAAGAGATATTGAGGAGATAGAAATAATGATTGAGATCATTGCCAATTAACTGTTATGAAGAGGAAAACAAGGGAAAGACCAAGTGTTTGTCATGGAACAATATACTTTGATTTACAATCTCAATGACTTTGTGGCTACTGTGAGTAAGAAAGTGTAAATAATAAAGTATTTTGAACTAACCAAACAGCCAAGGATACAGGATTATCATCTCTGCACTTTGCTCTTGGGAATTTTAATTGTCAATAGTACCTAGCATTATGCTTCTCCACGACAGGCTATCAAAAGCTACTTGAAGTTTGGATGAAATTTAGAACAATTACTAACTTTATGATTGAAACAGGTGACTGAATTTATTCAGGACTCTAGAAGAGTGTGATCTGACCCTTACCTTTGTCTCTTGCTCCAACTTGTTCCTCTTCCCCATTATGGACCCTGAGGAACCAATGACCTTGTGACTCAGACTTCAAAAGTTCATCCTCTGGGGCACTCTTTCACTAGATAGCCAGGTCTCTGCCTTTTCCTCAGATCACCTTCTCAAGGTTACCTCCTCAGAGGGGATTCTCCAACCACCTATCTAAAAGCAGTTCTCTCCCCTCCTCCAATTCATAACTCTCTTCAATTTATTTCATATTTCTTAACTTGACCTATAAATACCTATTTTTTAATTATTATTATTTTTTGGTTGTTGTTGAGATATTGTTGGCCATGATGTTGTCTATGATTTAGGAGCACAGGTTCACATGCATTGAGATATATATTACCACACTATGACCATCACCACTGCGCTCACAATCCTCTATCATAGTCCACGGGGCCTCGCTCCCCTTTGTGCCTGCTCCCTACCTTCTCCCTCTAGAACCTCAATTCTACAGTCAGGTTTGTAGGGTTTGTTTTGGTTTAGGGTTGTATATTCCTTTTTAATTTTTTATACTCCACATGAGTAAAATCATCAAGTATTTATTTTCCTTGATTTAATTTAGCATAATTCTCTCCAGTTTCATGCACTGTGTCATAAATGTGAAGATAACATTTTTAACAGCTAAGTAGTTCATTGTCTGTGTATACACACCCCACATCTTCTTAATCTCTTTGTCTGTTGCTGGTCACTTAGGTTGTTTCCTTAACTTGCTGTTGTAAACAGCAAGTATCTTAGTTGACTTCTCCCTGGTTGTCTCCTCTGGTCAGAATTTCAACCTCATGAGTACAAATATTAGCATGATTTTTATTTTATTATTATTTTATTTTTTTGCCTTGCTCATTGTTATGCCATGAATGTTGTTTCTGACTCTGAGTGAATACTCAATAAATACAAATGACTGTCTATTTGGAACACTCAGAATATAGCTTTATTTACCATACCATGCTCTTTCAAATCTACTGAGCCCCTGATATCAATTCAGCAAGAATAATTAGGGTCACTGCATGCATAAGAATAACTGGGATCCAACAATGTTTTCTGACTTTGTAAAGTCATGTAACTAGTAATTACAGGTGCAATACAAAGAACTTAATTTTCCATATGATTGATCATCATTAAAAAAGTACAGGCACCAGGCATAGTGTTTTTTCTTTTTAATTTACTATCAAGAGATAATGATTAAAGGTCAAGTTAACTATAAAAGAAGCTATTACTTCATTATTCTACAGCAAAGAAAATAATTTTTGATATTTAACATGGTTTAGGGATTTTTAAGATTTCACCAAGATTTTTCAGCATTAAAATTAGATAAGAGAGCTCCGTAATGGGGAATAAAAAAAATGATTCAATGCACGCAAGCAATAATGTATAAATACATGAATTCAATCTGCGAGCTGAAACAAGGGAAAACACTTATGTATTTACTAAGTCTATTTACCCTCTTTTCCTGGATATAACAGCATTTAGCAAAATGACAATTATTTTCCCTTTCAATTTTACTCCTTTCAGTTGAATAACTGCTTATTTGCTTCTTTCATTTATTTTTGTGAAGAACAGAAGTGACATTAATTTCAGTATTTGTGTATTTGTGCATGCACCAATGCATGAAAGCACTCAAGCTATCAGCAAGATCTTGCAAAGAAAGGATGTAAAAACCATTTAAAAATCATTTTACTCTGCATACCAGGAAATGATATTTTTGGCAAAAGCATATGATCTTTGTCTTTTTATTTGGGTTTTAAATAGTAAAGGTTATAATCAAGTGGCATTGAAATTTTTAAAATCTGTTTGCATTGGCTGAATTTATTCCAGGGTTCAGAAATCTCCATTTTGTATGGATTATATTTTGCTTAATATTGATTTAGCATTGTCAGATATTTTTTTTAAAAAGCTAATAGGTTCCTAAAGTGATTTTTCAACTTAAATAAAGAGAATCAAATTAATGTTACTCCACGAATTAGAAAGGTTTTCTGATTGATATCTATTAAATTTGATAAAGTGGTAGAGATTTCACTCTTATAAACAACCGATGTTGCATAAGTAATTTCAAAATTGCTGAGCACTGTCAATTTCTCATTTCTGTACTGCCAAAAATATGCATTAAGATAAAAAACATTTACAAATTCTTGCTAAAAGTCACTACTTAGAATGTTCTGATGATTTATGTTGAAATTCTTGTGACAAGTGCTCCTATTTCTTAGAGTTGGTAAAATTTAGCCTGAAATGAGGAGTTAGGGAGACTATAGAAACAAAGAAATGAATGTGGGTGAGAACTCAAATGCACACAAGTGCCCTTCAGATCAAAAGGTTATTTTTCTTAAGTCTTAAAAGGATTCTCTGGGATAGGAAATTGAATGGTAACATTTCAATTAAAGAGCACTTTAAATGTAGGGCAGCCAGTTGGAGGATTTTGGAGCTAGAAGAAGATTGAAAGATCATCAAAGCCAATCCTTATTTTACAACTGAGGACCCAAGAACTTCAGGAATTTGCCAAGGTCACAGCTGATTAAGACTCCCAACTCCCCAGCAGAGACAGGTGTGTGCATGAGGCACAAAGGCTCAATGCTGAGTCCACCGCTCTCACTGCAGACTTTCAGCGACACTTGCTTCTCCAAGCCTATGATTCCTTACCACACAATGTAGACTAAATGGAACCTACCTACATTACTGACTGCTTAGGGCTTGGGTTTCAGACTTCTGTCAGTTGCCATCATCATTATCCACCCGTTCCTCCTAGGAGCTTCTTATAACACTACTTACATAGGGACATTGTCCCTACGGCTGGATTTGAAAAGCAAAAGGAAGAGTCCCACTCCCTCTAGCTCATGCCCAATTTTATTATAACTTTTTTAGTATAAATAATTTCAGATTGAAAGTAATAATGCAGAGATATTACAGAGAGTGACATCAACCCTACCACCCAGCTTTCCCTAATGTTAAATCCGTCATCACCCTGCTACATTCAACCAAACTAAGAAACTGACATGGGTACAATATTTTTTAACTAAAGTGCTATAATGAACTACAGAATGTATTTGAATTTCACCAGTGTTTCCAATATGATCCTCTTTTGTTCCACGGCATTCAGTAGAATCTTGGCTTTGCATCGACCTTATCTTTACCTACTGACAACTGGGTCTGTTTAGATCTATAGATCAAAGTCCAAGAGCTCACAGAAGTAAGCAGAGGCCACTGAGGATGGACCGCTTCATCCATGAGAGTGCAGGCCACTGGCTCACATTAACTAAGCCCAGAAAGGCTCAATTAAGGACCCACCAAGCCCAGTAAGGACCCACTTACCAAAGCATGAATGCCTCTCTCTATCTTTTATTTATAAGTCCTGAAACATCAAGTAACACACAGCAGATATGGGCACCTTTGATTAACATGCTCCAGCCTCCTGTCATTCTCCTTAGGGAACCACACATTTCTGCTTCTAATACGCAAGCCACAAAGACACAACCTTTAAATGAAGAAAAAAAGCCCTCCCAATAGAAACCAGACAGATCCTAAGACAGGCCACTCATTCACTGAAGGAGTTAGAAGGTTATTCCCCAGTTTGGAAATGACCTGAGACGGTTCCTAATGGATGGTGTCTGGCAACGTTTTATAAATGGTCACATCCTTCCAAGTACTAATTCCAAATACAGCAAGGAGAAAGTACTTGAGAACCATGAGAAAGCAGCAATTTCTCCTCCTGCAGAAGACACATGGGGATTTATGGGTAGATGGGATGTGATTACAGCTTGGGGCTTAGCCAGGGCAAGAGGATAACAGGGTGATGGTCTCTACCTGTGTCAACAAATGACCTTTCTGCTGTGACAGATGTGTCCTTGCTCTTCCTCCTCATTCATTTCACCCAGCACTGCGTCGTAGCTCAGAAGAGTAAGGAGGACTATAGCAAGGCTGTCTGGCACCCCTTGATTGTCAGAAGATGGAAGGAGAAAACACCGATAAGTATTCATTCTGGAAGTCCCCACTTTCGCGCAGCCCTGGCTCTCCGGGAAAGCAAGGGAACCTGCGCCAGCCCCCAGCCATGCGGTTCTTTCATTATTGCTGTGGGAACCAAAGTAATAGCACCTGCTGAGCACTCCCAGGAGCAGACACTCTCTGGAGGCTTTTGATATGTATCAGGGCCCAAACGGTACCCTACAGCTCAGGTGGGCAAAAGAAAAGCCTGCACTCTTTTTTTCCTACCATTGACCTCAACTTGTTTCTAGTTCCCATTCTAAGAATGATAGGTAATGGTTTTGCAGAGAAATTCATCCTCTTGTTGAAAGCTTAGTTTCTTTCACAAGTAAACTCTGAGGGTTTTCTTCCTTGTGATTGGCTCCTCCCTTGTGGTTGGTTCCCAAAGAAACCCTGTTGGAGTTAGGACAAAGAGCATTCTGCCTCTCAGTGTCTACACTGCATTTGGGGCTCAATGTCCATTAACAGACTCTGTGTGGGAACTCCTGCTTTGAGACCCTCACCTTCCTTTAGATCTGACTTTAGATCTAACCCCCAGGCCATCCACCCATGGGGAGTTTATCAGTTAGGAACTCTATCCATCTTCACTTTCTGAAACTCCTGGAAATTCTAGATTCCCATCTGACTACACAGAGTTCAGTACCTTAGAAACTGCTCACCCATCATATGCATATCAATTTCTGTCTCTGGTTCCATTCTCACCCTCACAGTACATTCCTCACATGCAAAGTGACTCTTGGAATGTGCCAGTTAGATCAGGTCACACCACTGCCACGAGCTAACCACTTACAATAATATGCTTGCCAAGCTGTAGGACTCTCTATGATGTAAACTTCACTCCCTTGATGACTCACATAAAATTACTGTTAGCTCTGGGCCCTCCCTGGTGGCGCAGCGTGTTGAAGCGCAGCACTGAGATGCTTAAGCCACTTCCACATGAGTTCGATCCCCGTCTACCTTGGAGGAGATCCACATGGCCTGGAAGACCTCTCCTGACCCGCCCGCTGCTCCCCTCAGCAGTGTACTTTGTCAATCTGCCTGTTCTGCTCCCCACTCTGTCTCTGGTGAATCCTCTCACCACCCCTGCATCTCTGGTCTATACCCCAGTTCTGTAATGCATAAATAACTAAATCTTTAAAAAAATTACTGTTGGCTCACTCAACTCGTGATTTCCTTCTTATTCTTTCTATGGAGCAAACACTCCAACCCCAGCGCCATTACATAGGTTGTTATCCTCTTTAATCCACTTTGAACACACAGGCTGATATGTTACTGCTGGGGTGCCTATTGTTCACCTTGTCTTAAATAGCAACCTCCTCACTCTCCCCAGACCCTACCTCATTTTTTTCATAGCACTTCTCATTTCTTACATCTTATATAGTCATTTGCTAGTTTGTAGTTTGGACCCCCTTCAACCAGAATATAAATCAAAAGAAAAACAAACCAGATCCTCTATGGTGCAAACCCTTTCCCCTTTGATGACTATGATGTTTATCTCAACAACCCTTTAAGTCTTATCTAAACATGGTTCCTCTTCTATTGTATTAGTAAAGGAATCAAGTTCGGTGAGTTTATGTGACTTTCAGAAGCTCAAATAATGAAAATTGCCTCTCTACCCTAGTGGAGAAAAGGTATCTAAAGAATTTTGATATGTAGAGAAAGAGAAAGAATTAGCAGAGGGTTAGCCACTCTCCAGGATCCCAGCACCAGACCCAAGGGCAGCGAGCAGCTGACCCATTGCGGGAAAGTAGGCCAGTGGCCACTCAGCACTAATTCTACCCATTCCTGTAAACAAAGTCCTTCGGGCAGTCTTGTTCATTTTTCAAATGGTCAAAACTGCAGCTGGGTTGCAGATAATCAAGGAGCTGGGGCAATTAGTTTAAATGCTCTGACAGCATGAAAGTAGGGTAGGCTCAGTGATTCAGGCACTGCTGTCAGCCCTGGGAGTTCGTTATTAGGCCAACACATCAGATGTGCCTCAGGTCAGCCATTTGGACTTGCTGGGCCAGAAGCCCTGCATCTCACCTCTCCATGAACACGCTCATGGCTTCTGGGTCGTGCAGAGGCCAGAGGGAGAGTGCCTGGGTCAGCATCCAGCAGTGGCTGACTGCACATGGACATTTCTCCCACTTTCCTCTGATCCTCCAGCATCCATGCCCAGCCTCCCTCTGCTGTCTAGGTCCCCAAGCACCTGACAAAGAACAGGTGTTCCATAAATCTCCCTTACACTGAGCTGGCAGCTCACTGCATCAGTCCAGGCCTGGTTTTCTTCTCTGTCAAATGGGGAGAGGCAAGGTGTTCAGGACTATTGGAATGGACAAATGGAATCAAAGGGGTGTTTTTTTTCTAAAAAGTATGCACAAGATATATTGGTTTTCTTGAACCTGAAGAAGTAAAGCAAGTGTGTCCTGGGTCTTTGAAAGGACATGCATCACTTTGCTTTTCAGAAAGTACAGTTTTGGAGAAAAGCTCAAGTTTGAAGCTACTTATTGAGAGGGAGATAGACTGCAACAGAGGAAGGTAATTAAATTAAATTAGCCTCCAAGGGGTTAATACTGCAAATTGCTCAATCTGATCTCTTCTCTCTCTCTCTCTCACCCTATCACACACACACACACACACACACACACACACACACACACACACACACAATACAAACTACAAGTTGAATTAATACTACTGTCCTATCTAGTCTAATTCTAAGCAGTATTTGCTTATTCTAAACAGACAGGAAACATTCTCTTTTGTGTTAGTTATTGTTTGAAAATGTATCCTGTATTATTTACACTTGCTAAGTATTTTGTACCGATTATTTTTTTTTTTCTCAAAAATCCTCCTATGGAGGATTTTTTCTCTATTTCTTGGAGAAAAACAGAGTGCAAATCATTATTTCAAGATCAGGGAACTGAGAGGTGGGACTGGTCATCAAGCTCATACACTGTGGAGCACATGCCCCCAATGTCAGCCGAATATCAGCCAAAATAGATCACCCATGTATCTATCCATACATTCACCATTCCATATACCTATTCACCATTCCGAGCACCCATTAATCCCTCCCTGCAACATACATCCCTCCACCCCTCACTCATGCACACATCTACACATTCATTTGTTCATGTATCCAAATGTTTACTCAGTCATCTGTCCACGTGCCCACTAATCCATCCAGGCACCCATGCACCCATCCACCTACCCATCCATCCATTCATCAGTTTGATCATGCATGAATCTATAAGCTGCTACCATGTACAAAGCCCTTTTAGTAGCTGCTGGTAAATAAGTAGGGAAAACCACAGACACAGCTCAGTGTAAGATAATAATATTAAACAAGTAATCAGAGAAGTAAGCACAAACTTACTAATTCTGTTAAGTGTAGGGAAGGAAAATTACAAGACCTTATGAGAATACAGAGCATAGCAAGTGATGGGAACTGGGGACAACTGTGGGACAGCATTTGGGAGGAGAAATGAGGGATGGAGCCTGTGAAATGAATCAGAGCTGAGAAAGTATTGAACAAGCAGCATGTCTGTCAGAGCTGGGTCTACTGGCCCTCTGGGGACAGAGGCGGCCTCAGAATGAGAGAAGCCAAAAGCAGAAAGTGTGGAGTTGGGCCCTCCCTGGCGGAGCAATGGGTTAAAGCACAGCACTATGCAGCCATCAGCAGCTATTGCAACAGGAGTTCAATTCCAGGCCCGGAAGTGACCCACATGGAGCTTGCTGCTCCCCTCAGCAGTGTACTTCCTCAATCTTCCTGTCCTACTCCCCACTCTGTCACTGGAGAATCCTTTCACCCCCTGTGCCTCTGGCCTGTACCCTAGTTCTGTATGCATAAATGAATCAATCTTAACAACAACAACAACAAAAAGATAATGTGAAGTTGAGAATAGAGTTTAAAAAGTCAGAATGGAGAGAAGAGAGAGGAGACAGAGGGCCACACTTACTGGAGAAGTCTTTAACATATCGAATGCCTGTGAGGTATCCTCTTCACCCTGAACTTTTAATAACTGTTTGCAAGTTAAGGATCTGGACACAAAGGCAAAGCAGAACACGGTTTGTAGTTGTGACCTGTGACTTTGCTAATCCTTCAGTGAATAGAATTTGACAGCTGTATGGGGAACACTGAGAGCCAAGAAAGTACACATGAGCCTATGAATCCTTCTGCAAACTACATAGACACTTGATTTCCTGTATCAGCAGACACTGATGTGGGCCATCTTCCTGTGTTCAGTCTGCAAGACCATGGTAGAGCCCTGTGCTGAGGAAGCTGTGCAGTCAGCTTCAACAACCCCCATGGGGAAGTGTCAGCACTGCAGCCCTTCCAGTGTGGTGGACATCAAGTAAACTAGGCCCTGTAAAACCCCAATTTCTATTTTTTTAAAGATACACTGAAGTTATGCCATTCACTGACATACTAATGGAAGTGAGGGGCCTGCAATTATTAGACATCAGAATAGGGAGGGAGATGCCTAGAGAAAATTAAGAGACCAGCACTACCCAGGACCCCAGAACACACCTATCGGAGCTGATAAATCCCAAAGAGAGCAAGAAGCTTTGAGAGGGGAGTAATTCCTTGAAATTAGCCAGTTTCTGGACGATAAAGGAATTCCCCTATAGAGGTCATGCAATACCCCACACAAATATCACATGCTCTCCTGACTGCCAAGGAAAGTGTGGAGCTGGTTGAAACCATGCCAACCAAAGGCTATCTCCTACCCCAACTTGCTGCCAGAGGTGATAAAACTACACTCTGGGAGTGTTTGTACAACCCTCCATGGAGGAATAGAGCAAGAAGCTCCTGGACCCTGTAAAAGTCAGGAATTCCTCCCCAAGTCTTCTCTGAAAGTTGTTCTTCCCTGGACTCTGCCAGCCAAGGATCATTCTGTGGGTGTACTTTTACTTTGTCCCTAAGTAAACTTTGCTTTTACTAAACATATGGTTTTGAATTTTTCTCAAACCACAGTCAAGGATCAAGAAACCATCAGGGCCCTCTCTAGTGGCACAAGGGGTTAAGTCTCAGCACTATGAAGTGATCCACAGCCAGGAAGCTAACCCACATGGCATGACAAAGCTCTTTTGCCTCACCTGCTGATCCCCTGAGAAGTGTATTACAGTAGATCTGCCTGTTCTGCTCCCAACTCTATCTCTGGTGAATTTTTTCACCCACCACACACTCTGGCCTACACCCTACCTGTTGTATGCATAAATAAATATATATATTTTTAAATCCAGGAGTCTCAAAAAACCTGACAATGTAATAAGGAAAATTCTAATACAATTCCAGAGCCCCAAAAGAAATCTCAATTACATACATAGGAAAAGAAAGAAAAGCTAGAAACTACGAGATTAAAAAATTGCCATAGGCAGATTACAAAATGGGTTTTCACACAACGACTACTCAAGAAAGATAAAAAATAAGAAACATACTAAAAAACAAACTACCTTGTCATACTTTGAGCATCTCCCTCAAAATATTTTTACTATTTCCCAAAATCCTTCAAAATAGTCTTTTCAAGATGCACTGGTCTAAAAATGATTCAGGAACCTCTCTGGTAGCACAAGGATTAAGCACAGTAGTACGAAGCACTCTGCAGCCACTGCAACATGAGTCTAATCCCTGGCCAGGGAGGTGACCCATACAGTGTGGCAGACCTGCTGTCTCCCCACTTCTGGCCTCAGCAGTGGATTTCAGTCAATCTGTCTGTTCTGTTCCCCACTCTGTCTCTACTGAATCCTCTCACCCTCCATGCCTCTGGCCTGTACCCCAGTTCTTGTATACATAATTAAATAAATGTTAAATATATATATATATATATAGGAACAACTTAAAAAATAAAATGATTGAGATACAATGAAAAACTTCTTCCCCATCTTTGAAAACTATCTATGACTAAACACTGACAATAGAGAAACAGGATCAAAACAGGAACAGACAAAGTCACAGAATGTCTTCCTAAAATAGCCTCCCTGAAGCTTTCCAAGTTTGAAGTCTGTTTTTCTATAGAAAAATATATCTAAACCTGTAGAGAAAAGCTAAAGGCAACTGTTGACAATGCCATCTAGCTCTGGGGCACACTTGCACATTTACTATCTAGAGACTCAGGAGTTCAACCAGAAAAGACAGCAGGCTTCATGCAAAGGACTGCGTTCTTGCTGAGTTGATGGAAACATTTGGCTCCGCCATCTTGTTTTTGTGGCAACACACAAGTAGAGTCCACAGTTCAAGTAAAAAAGCATTAAAGTAGAATTCAACTATATCCTTTTGGGACACAGGTGCTATGTTGGGTATCTTTAAGTATTCTATCATAGAGGTTTTATCCACACAAGGTTGAGTGAGAACATTAAAAAGTGGGTGGAGGCCCTCCCCGGTGGCACAGCGGGTTAAAGCACAGCACTAAGAACCTAAAGCCACTTCAGTATGAGTTCGATCCCTGCCCCAGATGTGACCCACATGGCACGGCAGACCTTTCCTGACCCGCCCGCTGCTCTCCGCAGCAGTGTACTTCGTCAATCTGCCTGTTCTGCTCCCCCAAATCTCTCTCTGGTGAATCCTCTCACTGCCCTTGTGCCTTTGGCCTGTACTCCAGTTCTGTATCTATAATAAATATTAAAAAAAAAGAGAGGGTGGAACAATAAAAGCATGTGCTACTGTTCACAGCACCCACTGACATGCCTCTTTCTCTCCTTATTGCAAACCATTTGTAATGACCCAACTAAGTCTCTGTTACTTGCATGACACTTACAAAAGAGTACCCTCAATACTTCTTCCCTTTTGGACTCCTAAAGTTCTTGCATTATTACAATTTAATTCCTAAATATCCATTGTCTGTGAGGCTTTCTGAATTAAAAATATATTCACACTCCTACCTAACATCCTCTTTCCTTTTTTTGTTTCCTAGAGAGGCCCATTATTTTTTTGGTGTAACCCCTGCCACATAAGTCTTATATCTAGAAGCTCTGATTGGTCTAGATAAATTCCAGTTTTCCCCAAAATTAAATATATAGATATATATATGTATACCTACATATATATGCATTACCAGTAGACAAATTATAACACATTTTACAGTTACAGATACCCTTTTGATATGTAGATGTGGTGGCACATGTATGTACATGTGTGTACGTGAACACACATATGCACATGGGCAAAACATATTAAGCAACTACTATATTTTAGACCCTGATCAAGTATCCACATTTTATTTTATTTACTTAGCACTACTCTAAGAAACATGATCAATTCAATTTTCCAGGAAGAGGAAATTAAGAAAATAATTTCTGCCAGTTATTCCACGCTTTGAGGTATTTAAGAACTCGGGAACATGATTGCTCATGTCTTTTCTCCTCAAATAATCTGAGACCTTGGAGAGCTACTTCCATGTCACTTGGAAAGCCCAGCACATTTTAGCACACCATGTGCTTACATATGCCAATATGTTTTGATTTGATATTGAAAAGACCAGAAAGGTAATGCTTACTTAAAATGTGCCCTCTACAAAGGACTGACATTTTGAGTTCAATATTGACTTGGAAATAAAATTCAAAACTCATCCACATCCAGGACTAGAACCAAATACCAAATGAATATAAATGGAATGTATTTCCAAGTCTGCCATTCTGCTATTTCTACTGTGGGCAGGAGCAGGGTGCAGACAGTTAGGGCCGTGGGCTGCCTTGCTGTAAGGCAGTGATGTTGATATCAGGGTTCACTGCCATTCCCTCCAGGGGCATATAAGGGCGCTAGTGGGGGCAGTGCTGAAAATGCAAAGAAAAGAAGGAGACAAAGAAAACAGGCACTCACATCCTATGGATTAAAAATGCAACGAAAGGAGAATATGAAGCCTGTCCAACAATTGATAGAATTTTCGATGCAGTCAACCTAAGCTTCAATATTTACTCCATCAAGAAAATTGAACCTCAAGTCCAAAAATGACTCTCAGCTCCCTTTCTCTCCCCAAATGCACACACATTTACATTTATGGGTGACTTGTGTGGCTATATTTAAATTCTCAGCTCTGGAAGCTGCAAGGATTGTAAATAGACTCATTTTAACCTTTTTTTTTCCCCAAATTGTATTAACTCTCCTTCCCTGCCATTCTCCAGGCAGTCAAAGTTCAGACGTGCAGAAAATGTAAATGATTTCTTTTGATAACAGCAATGGTAGGTTCCAGGCCTTGGAATCAGTTCATGCTTATTTCTGGAAGTTTGCTAAGTGATGCTTGGCCATGGTTTTGTACTAATGGAGTAAATTTCAGCATAAAGAGCCAGTAGAAGATAGTATCTCAGATCAGATAAAAAGAACAGGCAAAAAATTAATAAGCACCACAGAGCACCTCAGACCCAAGAGGAAATGTAAAGCACGGGCAAGGAAGGGCTAAACACCTCTCTGCAGACGGCCTCCTGCATGGTGTTTGCTATGAACCTGAGATGAAGGAAGGTGAAGAACTACCACCTGCAGGACGCCTCCATGAGATCTGAGCTGTTCCTCAGAAACATTAGTCCTGATCTGGTTCAAGACTTGATTCGATAACATGACTGCATTTCAACTACCCTCATACTCAGAAAAGGGAACCCCTTAGCCTGGGAGGTGAGAGGAAGGGGGGAGGGGAGAATCAGGTTCAAAAACATCAAAGAAACAAGGCAAGTAGATGATGATATGATTATCAGCTACTGCCTTGCCTCCTCCCCCAGGCCAGGGGTGTGCAGGCTTACAGAATTTAGTTTGAAGGTGTTCCAAGCAAGGGCGACCGTGTTCGTTTCCCACATGGAATCAGGGAGACAGCACACTTGAGAGCCTCTCTAAACCAGTGTCTCCATGTGTACATGCACCCCTCGCACTGACTCAGAGCAACTTGGTAAACAGTGAACACATCCTAGCTCCTGGGCAGGTGGGGGGTCAGCTCAGAGAAGCCACTGAAGGTCCGTGCAGTCTTCAAGGTGAAAGTGAAGGGGGCTGGTAATGGGTAACTCGCACCATATTTTCAGAGACACAGGCCGGACCTGAGAAGATGGCTGCACATGACAGAACAAATCAGAACATCAAAGGAATATAATCTAAAAGGAGCTTGGTCACTTTGTGGCAAAAGTTAAGATTTATGGGTCTACCTGCTTTCTGCTGTGTGTCAGAGTGTTGCGACCCTACATTCCCCTGCTCATATGATCATGACCACTAGGGCCATGAGTGCCTTGTCCATCACATGCCTCACTCTCCTCCCTGCAGCTCTGACTCCATCACACCCATACCAGGGAGCTAGCTTCTCCCCGGTGCCTATGACCAATGGCCACCAGGTCACACAGGCTCTGCCTCTTTCCCTCTAGACTACAGTGAAGCAGTGTTCATTGGACATGGGTTGCGCTTCCCCAACAGTGTTCTGTAGAGGTTATCTGACAGGGCCTACAAGCTGGGAAACCCAGCACTGAGAGAGAACCTGCCCCATGCAGCTGTCACGCTGCAGCCAATTTTGTAAACTTCCCACTTGTAACTTGTACCCTGGCTTGCTTGTCCTTGTCCCTCACCACTAACTATGCATAGGTAAACTTAATTGCACAATGTTTTCTAAGGAATTTGAGCTAAGGCATCATGCTACTTAAAATTAACGGCACGAAGCAACCAAAGAGGGGAACCCCTATGCTGGATGGACCTGAAATTAACAACCAATTGCTAGATTTTACTTCATTCAGGAAAAGTTAAACTGGGAAGCTGACATAGGAAATGATGTCACAGACAAAGGAAGGTATGTTTTCATATATCTAAAATTGTAGCTCATGAATTTCAATAATTACTGAATTAAGAGCATTAAGAAATTTTCACATTGTGTCAATCCTTTGTTGGAAGGTTAAAGGCATGTAGTTGTGGTTCAGAATTAAGGACTGAGCCCTCCCTATTGGCTCGAAGGGTTAAAGTGCAGCACTGCAAGCTAGCAGCAGCCACGTCAGTGTGAGTTCAATTCCCAGCCCCAGAGGTGATCCACATGGCACAGCAGACCTCTCCTGACCCACCCACTGCTCCCCTCAGCAGTGTACTTTATCAATTTACATGTTCTGCTCCTCATTCTGTCTCTGGTGAATCCTCTCACCACCCCTGCACCTCTGGCTAGTAGTCCAGTTCTGTATGCATTAATATATATTTTTTTAAATTAAGGACCAGCAAAGATAGCAAAAAGAAAGAAGTTAGTGTTCATACTCAAACATACAGTAGTGTCTTCACTGCTGTTGTTTTGCTCATTTGTGTTTTACAACAGAAACTGCCACAGTAATGGCTAAAGTGACCAAAGAAGAGTGTGTGCTGGGATATCAGTGACAGCCAGCCCTGTATGATATCTGAAATTCACCAGTTTTGTGCCACTGGACAACTGACTGAGCTCTTAGTCTTTTCCTCCTACAGAGACTTGACCAAGTACTTGGGATCTTCTGTGAATGAATCACACAGCCCCTGGTCCTGTGCCTGGATGAGAACACTTTGTAAATGTGAGTGGTGATGATTGCTGTCAAGGAGATTGAACGCTATACCTTGAATGCTATGTGAAAAAAATCATGGCTAACCGGAAGACAGATCTCACAGTGATACAGAAGCAGCCACTACAGAATTAGAAGCAGAAATAAAGGTCTTGCTTTCCTTGCTATGAGCTTTCATCTCCTTCCTGTGATAAAATAGACAATTGGGTATCTTCAGGATAAAATGGAAAACCCGACTAATGGGTATGCATGGATGTTAATTTCTTTGTCAAAAATATTCAAACAAATAGAAAGAAACAGTAATACTAAAAAAAAAAATGCTCATGTTATACATTGTGATCACTGTGATCACACCAAAGACCAAGGTTAAGCAGCATTCTGTCTGTATTTACAAATAAAGTTTTACTGGACCCCCGTTACACTCATTTGTTCACACACTGTCTGCACCTATTCTCTTTATATGAACAGAAGGCTATTGGCCCACGGACACTAAAATATCTACTACTTGGCACATTACTGCAAAAGGTTTACTGATCTTTAGCCTATGAGAAGAAATTGAAGGAGGAGCAAAAACTAGAAGAGAAAAAGCTGAAAGGCAAGATTGAGCAAATATCCAGAGAGGTGATTTCCAGTGATAAATTAGTATTTGCTATGTGAGCATTAATGGAGAAGAGGCAGAGAGATACTAAAAAAATCAAGCTCAGTAAGCAAAAGAGTAATGGCATAAATGCTATATATCGCAAAATCACAAAACCAAGATTGCTCATGTTTTTTCCCTTAAGATTGTAAAGCATGAATGCTTCATGTAAGCAACTAGTGCACACATAATTAAGAGACAGTCTCCTGTATGAACAGACACAACAATCAGGTTTAATTTGCTATGGTTGTTGATTTACATTATTATTACAGAAACAACTTTAAGACTATAAAGATTTTTTTCAAATAAATGTCATTTTGTCATTTTTACTTTATTACTTCAATAAATGACTTGAAAGAATAAAATATATAAAGTGCTTTTGTAATAGAAAAACTAGAGAGATCAATTATTTAGGAATTTCAAATTAGTATATTATATAAGACTGATGCTGGAACAATTTTTTATCTGGGAACCGTTACATGCCTGTTTAAAAAAAATAAAATTCATTTCCTTCTACTTTTATCATCTTTTAAAAATTTAGTTTAATATGATCCATTTCTTTTTCTGTGATAGTTTTATTCATTATGTAATTATTGTGTCTTATTGTGAAATGCTTGTAAAAAGTTTGACTGATTTAAAATATGTCTTAACTGATTTAATGCTGTGAATCATACCAACTCAAATATTTACTGAAAACCGATTTGCTGAAGAGCTCATTTCTTTGTTAAAAAATATAATTTCCTATTGTCTTTCAAACTCCATTCTTTGTTTAGTGCTTGATGAAGGAAAATGTCACCTTTCCAAAATGTATATATTTAGCAGCATGAGATTGGTATTCTCATATAGACATTCCAGTCATATTGTAATATTTAATGATATAGAAAATATGTTTACAATATAGTAAGTGAAAAATGCTACAACAATAGATAGCCATTTTATAAGGGGTATCTAAAATAAATACCCATTTTATAACATCTGGGTATGTGTTGATACTTAAAAACATAGTGATCTTGCTGGAGTTGAATTTACTATCCTTTACATACTTGTCTGTATTTTATGAATTTTTATTATTCAATATTTATTCTACCTGTCAACAGAAATAGTACATTCTATTCAACTTTACATAAGTGGTATTTAAATATTGAATGATAGCTAATATAACCTGAAAAAAAATATATGTAACCCCTCCTGAAAAAGGTGAGATAGACTTTCATGTGTAATTGGGAAAGGAACATTACCAAATATGTAGTGGCAGTGATTCTAATTATTTGTAGCTAGATTTATTTCACTTGTCTGGAACTTAATCTTTTTTTTTTCCAATTTTATAATAGTTTATTTTTACTCATTTTTGTGCATTTTCCCATCTCAGTTGCAATCCCCTTGGGTTTCCCATCACCAAATCACCCATGTGCCATCACCATAATCCAGTGCATTTCCCTCCCCCCACTGTTTTTGATCCCATTCTCCAATCCATCCTCACAAAATGTCTCAGGTATACAGCTGTTCATCATTATCATTATTTTCTCACCTGTTGCCTGGAACTTAATCTTAAAGAGTTAATAATTTAAAAAACGATCATCTCTTTAAAATTTAAAGTTGCAGTTATTCCAACAACTCAATTTTCAAAGGGTCCCAAAATGTTAAGACTCACCTATGTTTATATTGAGAGCTATGACTTATAATTGTATCCTCATGCTTAACACACAATTTTAATAGATAGCAGAAGATATTTCATAAGTATCTGTGGTTATTTATCTTCTAAAGAATGATGCAAAATATGTGGATGCATGGGCCCATTCCTGAGATGAGGTGCTTGTGTGGAGTCACACCAGGTAATGGAAGGTGGTTGAGCTGGGGTGAAAATGCCACAGTTCATTCCCTTCCAGGGTCTTGCTCCTTCTTCACCTTGCTGGTAGATGTGGTATGATGACTTGCATCTGAAGCACTAAGAACCAATACCTCTGAGTCATAGATGATGTTGTAAATGAATGTTACTTCACTTTAAAAAAATGGATCAAGCCCTCCCTGGTGGCTCACAGGTTAGGACACAGCACTGTAAGCTAGTGGCAGCTATTTCAGTGTGAGTTTGACCCCTGGCCCTGGAAGATCCACATGGCTCAGCAGACCTCTCATATCTTTCCTGCTGCACCCCTTGGCAATGTACTTTGTTGACCTGTCTTCTCTGCTCCTCACTCTGTCTCTAGTCTAGCCAACTCTGGCCTATACCCCAGTGCTTTATGCATAAATAAATAAATCTTAAAAAAAATCAAACTCATGTGTTTTTAAACTAAACTTTAAACATCACAAGCAAGGTGTTTTGTTTTGTTTTGTTTTGTTTTGTTTTTTAGTTAAAATGGCACCATCATTCAGCACTAGCAAACATGGATCACTGACTGTGGTATCAATAGCTTCTTGAAGACTACTACCTGGGTGATCACATGATTTCAAAATTTGTACATAAGGGCCCTCCCTGGTGGCGCAGCAGGTTAAAGCACAGCACTAAGAAGCTAAAGCCACTTCCGCATGAGTTTGATTCCCGCCTGCCCCGGAGGAGATCCACAGGGCGTGGCAGACCTCTCCTGACCCGCCCACTGCTCCCTCAGCAGTGTACTTCGTCCATCTGCCTGTTTTGCTCCCCACTCTGTCTCTGGTGAATCCTCTCACCCTCCACATCTCTGGCCTGTACCCCAGTTCTGTATGAATAAATAAATCTTTAAAAAAAAAATTTGTACATAAGCATAGAAGTTAATATTTTGATATCACATTATTTTAAAATTCTAAAACCTAAATGCTCAAGAAAAGATGATTGTGCTATATTTCCCATCAATGTCATATAACCAAAGGACCCAAGGCACTTTCCTATTATACCAATTACAGTTCCTTTTAACCCAGTATTAGTAGAAACTTTCACTTTCAAAATCCATTGTGTTGTTGAATAAATTACAATGCAATGTGTGTTAGTGAAACAAAGCAACAGAACAAAGTTTTGCTCCCACAATTAAGAGCAGACAGCGAGAGGTAGGAAAGTCTCTTAGTCATATACTACAGGAAACTGTTTCTATTTCTGGTTATATTCTTAGTGGAAGAATGCTTTCCCCCTGATTGAACACTGCATCCCAGTATTTGTCGATGGACAAGGAGAAGGATATTGAATGGGGATGGCAGAGAGAACCAGTAGTCTACAGTGGAGAACTTTGGTGGTAGGAGAGCTAAGTTGACTACACCCGAAGGGACAATCCCATATTTCCAAACAGTAATAAAAGCATAAAACAATGGTATGTCCATTAGTAATGTATTCAATGATGAATACTTTAATTAAACGAAAAATATTATTAAGGCTGTTGAATGGATAGTTACTTTCTGGACCTATGCCTAATATAGGGCAGCCAGTGTTAGTGGTCAATGTCTGGCTCTGTTTGCTACTAACTGCATTTCCTAAGGCAAATATTATAACCTGGACTTTAGTTTTCTCATTTATAAGCCAGTGAAAATAGAACTTATATCTGACACTGGTGTATGAGAGGAGTACTTAGGACAGTGAATGCAAAAGCATTGAGTCCAGGCCCAGTAAATGGACTCAGTAAATTCCACTGCTGACTTAATCACCCTGACACATTGACAGTTACTGATCCATGGCCAGAAAAGGCAAAGTCCCAGAGGCTAAAGTTAAGGATCTTATCAAAAATCTGTCTTCTAGTAAGTTTGATATATTTCATTATTTTTGCCTTAGAGAGAGATCTGCGAAATGTTGCACACATAATCATTTAGAATCACAAATGCAATAAATCTTTGAGTGTGGTTTAACTAAAATTTGACACGCATCAGGGATCTATGACAATATACTATTTCTCTAAAATGTGCAACAATTTCTACTTTCTTGAATTAGTCTCAGAAGGCAAAAGCAAACCATTCTGTCTTGGAAATAAACTTCACTCAGCAATGTGAAAAATCAAGAATTCTACTAGGAATTCATGACTAGGAATTCACTTGTGAACCACCTGCTAGGGAGGGGGTTCCAAGGGGAAGTCACTGATTCAAACACCCCCACCCCACCGACCATCCATGGGAGAACTATCTTCAACTGACCCAGAAGCCCAAAATAATATATATTCTTAGTCCTCATACTTAGAATTCTAGTTCAGTGGGTCTGGGGTGAGTAGCACAGCTGGGTTTTTAATGTTCTTTAATGGAAGTGTGCAGCAAACCAGACTGGGAACCCCTGGAAAATGAATGATGAAAAAGAAGAGTTAGTTCTACTCTGGTTATCTTTGCTGTGTAATACATGAAAGTTTTCTCTCCTCTCTTGGCCTCAGTTCACATATTTGAATGCAAAGGCATTATATTACAACATTATAAGGTGGCTTCTGGAATCTTCCATTCTTACAAGGGAAGTCACTAAAAGGATTAGATATGCTTCCTGGTAAATGAGGAAAATGTCAAGGTACATTCTGATGGTCAACTGACTATTTTCAAAACTCCTTGGAAAGTTCTCCCACCATAGCATAGGATGTTAAGCATGCTTCACAACCTACTGTTCCTTTTTATCTTGAGGCGTCTGCCTCTGCAGCAAAGCTGCCTGTCCTCTGCATATTGAAGAGTTCATCAAGTTAAAGTTAATGAGGAACTGAGCTTGGCAGGAGGCCCACAGCTACTTCCACCCTGCTGGTCCCTGGCAAGAAGGCAAGAGTCAGTCCTGAAGGAGGGAGGAGAGTCCCCTGACTCCATCAGATGCTAACTGGCCATACACAGAGCTGCTGAGAAGCTGAGGTGCTGTATGGTACAGACATTACGCAGAGGCAAAAAGTGTGCATTTGGATTCTAGACCTTGATCGTGACATTGCTTGGTTTGTTCTGTCTTCTACTGCTTACTTGTTTGTTTCTTCCTCATCAAAAATAAAGGTTGTGACCTGGTGGCCCAAGACCAGGGTGAGAGTGAAATCATAATTTATTTGACCTCTGTGGTGTTTTTATATCAATTAAGTTAATATTGGAATATTTCACATATAAATTCAATTGTTCAAATACTCCTGAAAAACAATAAAAGTTTAACAATACAATACCACCTAAAATGTTGTTCTAGAGCTGAATTATTGGCTAGAGGGAGGTGTCACCTTCAATCTATCCAAAACCCCACCACTACCTATTGTCAACCTGATACTAAAGTATAACATCAAGAGCCATTTGCTATGTAACTCCTATGATGTTCTTTTTTAGTAGAGAAATATTCTGACTGCTACATTCCTGAAAATTTTAAGTAGAAGGCTGGTCTCAGAGAGAAGCACATTTCAGAAAAATGGGATGATGACACAGGCCCCTGATACATGCTTAGAATGCAGACCTAGCCTATATCTGCTTAGCATTCACTGCTTTGTCCCTGTAGACACTGAATTTGTAACCCCTTCATTAAAAGGATGGTTGAGCTGTGTGCAGAGCTCACTGAGAAACCAGGGAACTTGCAAGTAAAACCATGAAGAAAGGCAGTGATGCCCAACTCTCCTAAAATAAAGACTCCTTCACAAAGAAAAAGTGATTGTTGAGAAAATATAATTGTGTCAGCTATCTGCTAAGAGACAGCTGTATTAAATGGTTAAGGAGAGCTTCAGAGTCAGAAAGGCTTTGTTATGTAAAAATGGCCTACTTAACCTCTTTGTCTCTGTTTTTCACACAGAGGTAATGAATAATCTTTGCATTTTAGGATTATTTTGATGCTTGAAATAAATACTCAAAAAAAAAATAAAACTAAATGCAAGCCCTGGCACATAGTAAATGCTCAGTAAGGGTTATTAATACTGCCGTTATTGATTGATAAAATGCCCAATGACAAAAAGGTGGTATGCATATATTAGCAGTTCAAAATGAATTTATTTTCCATTAATCATAGTGACATCTGCATACATATGAAAAATTGTAGCATATATATGTCAGATGTTATTTATTCTATCTATCACCAGTATCTGATGCTTAGGGAGTTCTAAATTGTCCTCCTTTCTGCTGTCCAGGGCTTTGGGACCTCGGAGGAAAGAGATAGAAAGTGAGAATGAGGGGCACTTTTCCATTCCAAGATATTAGGATTGAATTATATTTCTGTTCCTAACTACCTGCCATCCTCTCTGGAAGGTGAAGAAACAAAACTGTCCTTAGTAAGTCATTGCCAGTCCTGGTAAGTCACAGGGTTGAGCCTATATTGTAGGATTTCAGTATTTTTCAATCAGTGGCCCAAGAAGCCCTGTAGCTACCCACTATCCTTAGGGGACTCCTCAGCAGTAAGTGCCAAGAGGCAGGGCAGGTGGTAGATTTCCAATCCCGCCTTGTTGTAGAGAACAGCAGGGACTTTATGGAAATTACAGAGTATTCCATGTGCAAAATGTATTTTGCTGCACTACAAGTGTTTCAAACAATTGGGTCAGATAGTCCTAAAAGCAGTGATTATCACACCTGGCTGCACACCGGACGTACTCCCAGGACCTATGAAAATACCCACAAAAGGGACCTCACTCAGAGATTAATTTAATCAGTTCTGTGCCAACCAGGCATCCAGCTGTACAAATGCCTCACTTTTGATTTGTCCTTGACAATATGAGCCAAACCAAGACCAAGGTCATCCACCCATGTGCCCTCAGACTGCTCAATGCCAAAACCCCATGAAGCATAAAGACATTAAAAAAATTCAATCCCACAAGAATCTAAACTTGTGAAGAGTTAAGACTATTCAAGAATGCCAGTGATGTTTACTTATTTTCTTGAAGACTTGATGTCTAATTACTTCCCTTCATGGAGAAATTAAGAGAAAATGTAAATGCAGTTCTATGAGAGTTACATAAAACAAGGTCCACATTGAAAACCCGATCACAGTCTCGCTTCCCATATATTGCCAACAAGGGAACCAAAGTCCTGATTTTGCAGGAAAGAAATAATTAATTTTTGATTCACTACACTTTGACAGTTCCTCTAGGAGGTTATTTATTTATGAGTTTGTAGCAAGAGTGAAGGATGTCAGTTCAGAGTCAAAAGAGGGCTGTGGCCCAGCAGGATACTGAATATAGCCGGAGACTTTTCCACACACTAATGCAGCTAATACAGCCACTTCACCATAAGTCTAGGAAAAGTTAACTGACATAAATGCTGATTGTATGAGCCAAGTGAGTCTGACATCTTGTGAAAATAGAGATTACAACATTCCCTTCCTCCATTTTGCCAATCAATACCCACCAAGATCATTCTCTTCTTCAAATTATGTTTGCTGAGGTAAAGTTTACATTGTTGTATCTTGGAGGGTACAGGTTCCTCTACAAATGTGTAATTCCACATCTTGTCTGCCCCCAGCGCCCCAATGACCCTTCCCCATTTTCCACTGAGCCCCTTCTTTCCCTTACTTCAATTCTGCCTCTACCCCCTCTGTTTGCTCAATTTTATAGTCAAGAGTTTAGAGTTCATTATTAGCTTTGTTTTCACTTGCTTCTGTCATGTTTTATATCATTCCATATATTATTGGAATACTCTATATCTAAGTGAGACAATTGGCTATTTGTCTTCTCCTAAATGATTTATCATCATTCTCTCTATTTTCATCCTTGTTGTGATAAATAGCAAAGTTCATCCTTTTTTTGTAACTGAGTAGTATTCCAGCATGTGCGTGTGTGTGTGTGTATACACACACACACACATACACATCTATACATCTATACTTGTATATTTTTCTGATCATCCATCTATTGTTGGGCACTTAGGTTATTTATATAACTTAGTTAATATAAATAGTGTTGAAATGATCAGAGGAGTGCATATATGCCTTCAGATTAGTATTTTTGTAGTCTTTGGGTGGATATCTAGGCTTTGGAATTACTTGGTCATATGCTATATCTATTTTCAATGTTTTGAGGAAACTCCATACTATTTCATTAAGAGATGAACCAGTGTACATTCCCACCAACACCATATGAACATTTTTTCTCAACATCCTTGACAACACTTCTTTCTTGCTTTTTTTTTTTTTGAATGTGGGCCATGGTCTAAGGTGTTAGATAGCATCACATTGTAGTTTTAATTGCTATATAAGTAAATAACTTTGAGGATAAGTGAAAATGAACATTTTCTTCAATATTGCCTGTTGGCCATCTGGATGTCTTCTTTGGAGAAGTGTATGTTTAACTCTTCTGCCCCTTGTTTTTTTGTTTTGACTGGGTTGTTTTATTTTTGTTGAACTACATCAGCTCTTACATATTATGAATATGAGAACTTTGTCAGGTGTGTATGCCCAAAAGTGTCTCAAAATTAGGAATATATCCCTTTGTTTAACAGCCAGTGGCTTTCACTATGCAGAAGCTTTTAGCTTGATATAGTCGGATCTGTTTACATTTGCTCTCACTCCTCTTCACATTGGAGATGAATCTCCAAGGACCTTTTTGAAGCCAACGTTGTGGAATGTTTGCCTTTATTTTCTTCAATGTATTTTAGTATCAGGTCTTATATCCAGTTCTTCAATCCATTTTGAGTTAGTGAGTTAGTGTTTGTATAAGATAACAGTTATCCTTGCTTGTGGTTTGTTTATGAGTAGCGGGTAGAAGTCACACGCTGACTTGGGGGTGGAGGTGTGACCTGGTGTTTGGGAAGTTCCCACCAAAAGCTCCATGTGTGATATGGCCATAGTTTCCCCTTTACTGGGGCCAGACAGGTGCCTTACTTATGATTTCTTTGTTAACACAGGCAGAGATCATGTGTGAATAGAGCAGGGCGAAGGTTAAATCATTTTCTAACTATCTCAGGGAGGCAGAAATCTCTTGAAACACTTTTGGTGAATACTAGAAGCAAAGAAGCAGCCCCTACAATGCATTGTTTGAAAAGTCCGCCCCCTACAATGCCTTGTTTAATTGGCCAAAGGGTATTTTGGTTACAGACGCTTCAAGTCATATGTGCTGCCCAGCAGAAATATAATGGGAGACATATTTCCTTTTAATTTTTAAGCAGCTCCATTAAGATATAAAAAGAGAAGGTAGAGCTAGTTTTAATAATATATTTTAAACTGATATATCAAAACATTACCATTTCTACACACAATCAATATTTAATATATTAGAAATAGGTGAATTATACAGTATATGAGTTATAGCTCAATAAAGCTGTTAAAATTATTAGACATACTTCACATTCTTATAACAAGCCTTGAACATCGTCTACTTATTTTACACTTTCAGCACATCTCCACTTAGACTTGTCATGGACATTTTAAATGTTTGCTGGCCGCGTGGAACTAGTGACTATACAGTGGGTGCTTAACTAGAATGACTTACATATATGATACTTACATATGGACTTATGGACCCACATGTACTTGGGCTCTCCCCTCATTAGCATACCCCTATGTCCTAAGATTTAGTAAACAACATTTGAAATTACCAGGAACTTCATTTTCTACAGCACTCTTGGTTGCAGAGAGAGAGAGAGAGAGAGAGACAGGGGACAAAAACAGGAACTTCTCTCATCTCTCAGCCTCTCTCTCTGCCTCGCCTTCTTCCTCTTGATCATTCATTCCCATTGGCTGTCCAGTATGTGTTGAAATTTATTTATATTACTGTGTTACCAAATGGTTTATATTCTTCCTGTTATTGGTTTAAGTACAAGGTAATGAAAAGAGATGTATTTTGCTTTGAAAAATGTTTACCTACTGAGGGTTTCATATTTGCTGTTCCAGTGATGTTAAGAGCCCTTGAGGTACACAGGTTTCCATCACTAAGCTACTGAAATTAAACAATGTATACACTTGAGTTTTTGAGCGTTGGTTCAGTTCTTCATTATGTCACTAAAGAAAACTAAAGACAAGTGAGAGCTTTTTGGAAAAATACAAATAATTCATGATCTATCTCTCAGAAAGCAAAACAAGATTATGCAAAAGTAAAACAAGATGACTACATGGACTACAGGGGACTATCTCTTCTCTCAAAACATGAGATTTTAACAGACTCAAAAAAAAAAAAAAAAAAACATGCTCAAGCACATCTGGGGAACTTAAAATTTCGCCCCTTACAAAATGCTACATCCTGACAACACTCTATTCTTAGCACAGGGAATGTAAACTCAAAACCAAGTGAACAGCCATTTAGGAAGATCTCTCAGTGGCTGTACATATGGCACTACAGTTCCCAACTCAAGAGCTTGCCCCTTGGATGTGTCCCCAAAAATGAACCCATGTCTATAGAAGAATGAACAGCTTATTACTTGTAACAAGTAATAGAGACAGGGAGATCATTTTTGAAAGGCAGCCTTTCTTTTTTTAAGATTTATTTATTTGTAGATACAGAACTGGGGTACAGGCCAGAGATGAGGGACGGTGAGAGGATTCCCCAGAGACAGAGTGGGGAGCAGAACAGGCCGACTGACAAAGTACACTGCTGAGGGGAGCAGCGGGTGGGTCAGGAGAAGTCTACCGCATCATGTGTGTCACCTCCAAGTGGGGATCGAACTCATGGTGAAGTGGCTTTAGCTTCTTAGTGCTGTGCTTTAACCCGCTGCGCCGACAAGGGCCTCTTTTTTAAAGACTTTTCAAATCTCCTCTTTAGAAAGGCTGCATTTAGGGCCCTCCCTGGCAGCGCAGCGGGTTAAAGCACAGCACTAAGAAGCTAAAGCCACTTCACCATGAGTTCGATCCCTGTCTGCCCCGAAGGAGATCCACATGGCGTGGCAGATCTCTCCTGACCCGCCTGCTGCTCCCCTCAGCAGTGTACTTCGTAGATCTGCCTTCCTAGATCTACTTCGTAGATCTGCTCCCCGCTCTGTCGCTGTTGAATCCTCTCACCCTCCGCATCTCTGACCTGTACCCCAGTTCTATATGAATAAATGAATAAATCTTTAAAAAAAAAAGAAAGAAAAGTCTTTAAAAAGAGCAGACAGTAGAACAAGGAAGTCTTGGGTGATGGGTGCTGGAGTGCTAGGCACCCTGTGTCTTCAAACATGCCTTCCTTGCATGTTTCAAAAATGGCAAGTTAGTCACCTCCCTGGGAGGAGTCTTTATTTAATATGCTAATGAGGTCACTCAGGTTCTGAATCATGTATGCTCTGGGGCCTTCTTGTAGGGAATGCTCAAGCCTGATAGAGTGGGTTGGCACCTGGTTAGCAAGATAAATTGAGATACTGTTTAATCAGTTAAGCCTTTTTACTGCCAGGCTCAGATTAAATTAATCAAACAATTAACTACCTCCACCATTTGCCTTTGGTTCCCTGGGTTCTGGTTTGATAAGTGTGCCTAGTTTGATAATAAACCTTTGAACAAAATATACATTATACTGTCTAATCAAGTACAAGTTTAGTCCAGTAGGGAATTATAGTTTAGGACTCCACGTCCATGATAAGATAGGCTTCTGGTATATGGTTGCAAAACCGAGGGCAGGGGCCAGCCCAGTGGAGGCACTGATGAGGCTGATTACAGCGTTAGTGAAGTGGGTAAAAAGTGGGTAAAAAGTTTGCTAAATGATGAGCAAGGATGTGGGTGGGAAGCAGGAAGCAGTAATTATCCAAAAACAAGGGGCAGAGGGTGTAGGGGGCTGTGTGATAACTTAGAGCAACCGAAAGGAGTCCCAGGAGAGAAGACACATAGAATAAGGGGAAATGTAAGTGCAAGGGGGGAATCCTGATTGATCCAGGTGGTAAATAAGATCCCCGACAGAAGGGGGCCTGACAAGCCATGTCCGCCAGTCTCCAGACTACCCTGCAAACACAGTGACTGCATGTACAAATCTGGTAGCCAGCATCTCATGAAATCTAGCCACAGGAATGTAGACTCACCTAAGTGAGTCTTAGGTGAACAAGCAGGGGTGTTGAGGAGCGCCAGCCTAGCACAGAGCCTTGTCCCCCATTTCCAGCTCTTGGCCAGCTTTGCCCTGCAGTCCATCACCACATGGTGCCCACCCTCAAGGAAGGGAGCTGCTAAAGAACCAGAGCTTCTAGCACCATGCAGGTGTGCAGCCCAAGCCTGTGACATGCAGAGGGGCATCTGTGGCTCTGCATTTTGAGGGAAGTTGGTGACTTGATTCCAGATCATCAAGGGAGCATCTGAGCAGCAACACATGAAGCAGGAGTCAGTGTGTCTGTGAGGGTCTAAGTTCTCCTTGAAACATGATGCTCCCTTACATAGGTAGGAAGCAATTTTAGTTTCTTTAAATAAAGATCTTTGTTTTGGGTTTGGGAACAAGTCAACTATAGAATAAGACAGATAAAAATAAGATAGCTGCCGGATCCATCGAACTTTTGACGAGACAGAACTTTTATTTATTTTTTTAAGTGTGGTAACATTGGCTCACAACACTGTGTATGATTTAGAGATACAGGATCTCCCCCTTTACGTGTGTGTTACGCCGCTCCACCACTCTGTCTTCTCACAACTTAGTTCTCTCCCCTAGCCTTATACCCAGCAGACACAACTCTACAGTCAAATTTCTAAGGTTCAACTTTTGGTTTAGTTTTATCTGACTCTGAGTTATTTCTCTATTTTCCCCAACTGAGTGACACCATCTGGTATTTATCTTTCTCCCTCTCATTTACTTAGCTTCACATTATCCCATCCAGTCCCATCCATGTTGCTGCAAATGGCAACAGTCGATCTATTTTTACACCTGCATAATATCCCATCATGTTTATAGACCACATCTACCTGATCTATTCATTTGTCTTTGGACACTTACTTCTTTCCATAGCTTGACTATTGTAAGTCAATGAATACAGAAGTGTATATAACCTTCCTGATGAGGAAGGAATTCAAGGGTGGCATCACAAGACTGAGTCACACAAAGGGGACAGGTAGAAGGAGCTAGTGCAGCAATTGACACAGCCATAACATCAAGGTCCGCAGGCACCAAAGCCCAGATGCCTGGAGCCCAGGTGAAGACAAAGACATGGAGATGGAGATGAAGCTCACTTGGGAATTTCAGGTCCTCTCAGATTCTATTCAAAGCCAACAAACCTAGGCTCACAAGGAGTAAGCCCTTCCCAAAGAGAAGCTGTTTATATCTGGACAGTCTCTCCACCAGCATGGGGCAGCTGCTCCTATGCCCACCTGTGCCTATGCAGGTGCTTCTTTCCACCCACTCTCTCCCTCTGCAGAGCAGCAACCTCCTGGCTGTCCATGACCTGTACCATGCCGTGACTTCTCTGCACTGACCTCCCTCAGTGGTGGCGGCTCTCTTAAGATCACCTGCCTGCAACCATGCAGGTCTCTTTCCCTGCAAACCTGTCTCAATCCAAGTGTCTTTGCCTCTCCTGTCTCTTTCTAATAAACTTCCTCTTTAAATATAACTGAGGCTGTGTCTTGTGAAGAATCTTGCCGTGTGCCGCTGAACGGGCTGCTCTGGTGAAACCATTCCCAGAATGAACCCAAGGACCCCGAACTCAAAACACGACATCACTTTCTAATTAACATCTTGGCATCTTTAGGTAGATACCTAATGTCAGGGTCAGGCCAGTCAAACAGGCATACGGAAGGAGCAGATGCTTACTTTTCTGCCTGGGCTTATATTAACCAGTGGTGACAAACAAGTCATAAAGTTCTTGTGCCTGAATATCTGTTTCTTGCAGGATCCTCTCCTTCTGGATTCCTATGTTTGGCTGGTGCCTGGCCCTGACACCTAGGAGTGGAATTGTTGGATCATGTGGTAGATCTGTTTTTACTATTTTGAGAAACCTCCATAGTGTTTTTCAAAGGGGCTGGACCAGTCCATTTGTCCACTCACAGTGTCAGAAGCTTACTTTTCACCCCTTGCCAGCACTTGCTGTTTCTAGTCCTTTGACATGGGCCATTCTCACTAGTGTGAAGTGGTATCTCACTGTGGTCTTGATCTGTAGTTCCCTGATGATACAATGAGCATTTTCTCACATGCCTGTTGTTTCTCTTCTTTGGAGAAGTGTCTATTTAGCCCTTCTGCCCATTTGTTTATCATTTTGTTTTGTTGATGAGTGATATAGTATGAAAATATTCTCCTACTCAGTAGGATGCCTTGGTTTTATAAAAGGGTGGTCCCCAGGAAAAGGGGAGGTTCCAGGTTCCCTGCCCCACCTAAAGGAGGGTCGAGCTGAGCAGAGAAGAGAAGAATCTGGAGAGAGACTGAGGAGAAACGAAGCAAGATGGAGACCCAGAAGGTGATTTGGGGAAGGCACATGGAGCAGAGAGATTGCAGCTCTTGTTGAAACAGATGTGGGGGAGAGAACTGTGGGGAAGTTGACTATGGCAGTGTTTATCTTGATTTTGATTTTGCTCTTTTCCTCCTAGACTTGTCTGGCCATTTCTGATCCTTTTCTATAGGTCCCCCCCAGAAGGTGCTTTAGACTTGTGGTGGGCTTTCAGGCCTTGCTTTGGGCCAATCTCTTTTGGGTGAACTTTTACCCACAAGGAGATGGGTAACTTTGGGTGTCTGATTTAGAAACTATATTCTTTGTCTTCTCTTTATTGCACACTCATTGTATTGAAGTTCCTTTCATTAAAGGTCTTAAGTGTTTTGTCTCGATGTGGTGGGTGGCAGAACCTATTTAAAGTGGGCAGGTTTGAGGGTCCTGGGGTGTCCCTCTACCTGCCCTGTAGCAGTTTCAGCAGACTTGCCTTGCTATACACAAGATTTTTAGTTTGATGTTTGCCCAGTTGTTCCTATTCTCTTTTAAGACAAGACATTTTAGACTCTTGAAATTGGACAGAAACACTAAACATTCTGTAAAACAAACCAAGATAAAAGGCACCCCACTTCCCTGAGGCTGTTTGTGATGGGGACCAGGAGTTTTGAGAGGCTCCAGAGGTCTTGATTTCTATGCAGGAGAGACTTCATGTGGGAGTCAGTGTAGCTGAGTCAAAAGTGAAGCTTTATTGTGAGTGTACAGAAGAGAACATCACCTGGGTTTTAAGGCTGCTGATACACTGGATTGTTGGAAAAGTCATGACATGTGTTTCCTATGTTTTTTAAGCAAAAACCCACCATGACTTTTCCATCAACCCAATAAAAACCACTGACAATTTGAGGGGGCAGGAACCACAGTGGAATTCTAAAAAGGTTTTGACCAGTTCTCTTTAACAGAACCATTGGGCCCAAATCATCCTGCTGGTTAAATAAGCTAGAAGTCTGACAGCTAGTGATATCCAGGGTGAGATAAACCAACAGGGTTTAAATCTCTTTATGCTGGGATGTGTATAGCTGTTTTTCAGTTACTGAATGGGGAAAGAAAGGAGCTACAGCCTTTGTGCCCCTTTTCTCATTTGCATTTGGTCTGGATGTGGGAACTTTCTAGCAACAGAAGAAAACATTTATGAAAACATATTTATAAGATGTCAGTTGCATCTTCTTCCAGACACCCCTCTCACCTCCACTGGACCAAACACTTTGGAGTCCTACTGAAGTGTATTTGGGGTTAAGAGGATAAGGTGACAAAAGACCTCAGAAAGAGACTGGGCCTCAGCAAGCCATTTAACCTGGCAGAGTTTCTATGCAAATTCTATACCCTTTAACATCTGAATGTGCTGCATTAAAAGGCAGAATTTCTCCCAGCTATTACAGAAACAACTTGCAGATTGCCACATCAACACATTTTGTAGGACATTTCAGCTTTTTCTTCAGCTGGGCTTGTTGATCTTTCTCCATCAGTGTTCCCATCTTTTTTTTTTTTTTTTAGTCTCTACATTACAAAGACATCCAGTAACTTCTTCAAGCTAAATCATGAAAGCAACAAATATCTTGAGATTTTATGTTGTATCAGGCCCTTGCCCAGGAGACATGGAAGGAACAATTAACCATTTAAAAAATGCTAGAGCCAAAATAGAAGAAAGCTGTGAATACACAAAGTAGTACACAGAAGAATCCTGCAGAGAGAGTCAGAGAAGCTTCCAGGAGATAAAACCTGAGCCCCCCTTTTTTTTTGAAAAAAAGTTTTCTAAAACTTGGCAATCAAGAGATTTGTTTCTAAGTTCAACAAACTACCCAAAGATTATGTACCCTGGCAGAGAATGCACTGCTGTTCGACTTTGCTACTTACTATTTCATTAGTGCTCAGACTCTGGGAAGGCAGGTGTTGACATGTGGAAGGTACAAAAGATCATTTCAAGTTCCTTTCAATTTCTCTTTAGTTCTTCATGTTTTGTTTCTAATTACAATTCATTGCCAAGCAGCTTTTGAGCTGGCTTACAGCTCTTCTGTTCCTTCAAAAGCTCTTTGACCCAGTTTTACTCTCCCCATTATTCTTTTCATTAATGACTTGAATAAACCCTTGACATGTAAGTTATATATTTAGAGTCACAGTTATGCTTTTTAAAAAATCATCCCGTCCAGTTTGATAAAACACACTTTAAGTATCAATCAGCATCCACCTACTGAGGAGAGGACGGATTCCTTTTTTCAAATGTTTCTCTAAAAGAATAGTTCAGAGCAGAAGCAGAATAGAAGTTCAGATCATGTGTGGAGACAAGAGCTGACTTCTTCACTTCTCCCACTTGGATGCTGATGAAGCGTTAGAGCACAAAATTTGGAAAGGAGCCATCACAAGACCATAAATTGGCTCACGCGAGGCCAAAGCTGGAGATGGGGGGAGAACTGACTAACATAGTTGTTAAACCAGACACAGAAAAGAAGAATCTGTAGGTGAAGGACACCTCCCATGCCTATGCTGCGCCCGTCCTCACCTCACCACCATATGTGGCCATGGGCCCAGTCCATCCCCCACCCATTGGCCCTTTTCCCCTGGCTACTCTTCCATCCCCACCTGATCAAGACCCAGCCAATGGGCACAAGACACACCACCCCTAATGCCCCTGATGTGCATATAAGCTCAGCTCTGGAATAAAAATTGGCTTCCTGGTGAACAGACTCACGGCGTCCATCCCTCCTTTCCGCCTTTTCCTTTCAGTAGGTGCCAGCTGTCCTAGTAAGTATTGATGCTAAAGAAAAATCATCCTCAGGCACAGACAAGAAGTGGGATGTAGAGAATCACATTGTAGAGAATCACTGGCCCCTACAAATTAACCTCGTCACACCCTAGATCTAGAGTAATTAGGTTAACAAGCAATAACAACTTCACAAAGGCATGAGCCCCGCCCAAAGAGAAGAAGAACACATTAGGGCAATTTCTGCACTGGTGAGGAGCAGCAGCCATCCTGCCCTCTTGTTCCTATGCCTGTGTGTTTCCTCACCAACATTTTCTCCCTTTGCAAAGCAGCCGCAGCAGCTCTCCCCCAAGACTCCAGGCCCGTGACTGCACCATCTGCTCTTTCTTCCTGCTTGTGTCTGTGCAACTGGTCTTCACTCTTCAGGCTTATCATAAACTTCCCTTTTGGGACTTAACTGAATGTCTCTGCCTCCTGGGAAACTGGCCACATGCTGCCGAGAAGGGAGCTTTGATGAAACTTTTCCCAGTTAACCCAAGAACTCTGCTCTCTGAACCCACACCTCTCCAAACCAACATCAGACTTCCCAGAAGGAACCAATCATAGTTTACGTTGTGCTCGGTTCACTAGTGGACCGATTCACTAGTGGAATCTCACTAACACTCATTTTGACGATTATAATTTTCTCTCATAGATCACATTTTAGTATATTATCTACTAACTCCTTCCATGCAATATAAAGAACTTTGATTAGTCTCCTGTTTTCTAACTGTTTTAGTCTTCTTTGGTTATGTTTATAATTCTGTATAATATCCTAAATCTTTGTCTTCTTTCATTAATGTCAAGGGGAAACATCTTTTATCTTTTTTAAGTTATAATTTACAATACTTTTTATTATAATTGAAGTACCTTTGGTTTTCACCCGCTTGTGTTTTTACAATATAGGATTTCTCTCTTCAGGTGTAGTAACTTAGCTCTCCCAGCACAGAAGCACTCAGTCCTTCACATAGTCCACTGAGCTCTTCCTTCCACTCCAGTTCTGACCCCTCCCCATCTCTAGATGCCTAAGATCAGGTCTTTTTCAAGGGTTGGTTTGAATTTTTTTAATGTTAATTATTTTATTTTTTAAAAATTTACATATATTTTACATATTTTTTCATTTGTTTTCTACAATGCTTGTTTTCTTTTTTCAGGTATAGTCCCCATAAAATTCAATCTGAAGATGAAGAAATCATGAAAACCACCCCTTTATACTTGAAACAAAAAAATCAAATACTTGAAAATAAATCTAACAAAATAGGTGAATAAATTTTACAAAGAAAATTTACAAAGAAAACACTGTTTACAAAAATAGAAGACACAGAGAAATGGAAAGACAACCCCTGCTCATGGATTGGAAGAATCATCATTATTAAAATGGCTATCCTACCAAAAGCAATTTACAGATTCAATGCTGTTACAATATAAAGCTCATTGATATTCTTCCAAGAAAGAGAACAAGTACCAATGAAATTCATATGGGGCCATAAAACCACATGAATAACCAAAGTTCTCCTGATGAAAACAGAGAACTTAAAAGTGTATTAAAAAGCTGTTATAATTAAAACAAATAAAAAACATATAATAAAAAACAAACAAACAAACAAACAAACAGACACATAGACCAATGGAACTGAATAGAGAGCCCAGAAATAAAGCCACACATATATGGTCAAGAGTGGTTTTAATGTGCTTTTATTTGACCCTTATTTGGAGTCACTGTATTCCATATATAAGTGACACCAGCTGGCATTTACCTTTCTACTTCTGGCTTATTTTGTTTAGCATGTTAAAATATTGGAATGTTGCTTGTGGTTAAAAACTAACAGGATGTTGCGGAAGGATGTTATCAGAAGCCCAGGCGCCAGCAGGACATTACTTGCAGTTACCACCTGCATGAAGGAGGATCTGACAGTGACTCATCCTAATGGACTACATACTTTGGAAATTTCCCAGCCCGCGAATTTCACTATATTAGACCCTCTATTCAGAGGCTCGGGGTCCATCCTGTCTGGGCGAGACCACTGTGTCAGTACACTCTGGGATTGGACCCTAGCCCGGGCTAGCAATAAAGGCTTGTACTTGTCTTTTGCATCGGTTCTGTGTCTCGGCATACTTGGACTCTAACAAGCATAATCCCCTTGTAGGTGTTTCTCAGAAGACTAAAAACTGGACCTCCCTGGCAGCACAATGGGTTAACGTGTAGTACTATGAAGCTATCTGCAGCCACTGCAGCACAACTTTGATCCCTGTACAGGGAGGTGAAGTACATGGCAAAGCAGACTTCTCTTGTCCTTCCTGCTGCTCTCCTCAACAGTGTACTTCAGTCAATCTACCTGTTCTGCTACTCTCTCTGTCTCTGGTGGGTCCTCTCAACTCTGACATATACCCCAGTTTCTGTATGTATAAATAAGTGAATCTTGGGGAAAAAAAGACTAAAAATGAATCTATCATATAACTCAGCAATTCTACTCTTAGGTATCTCAAAAAGAAAAAAATCCCACAAAACACCAATCTGAAAGGAAACTGTCTAGGTTTATAAAACTAGGTTTACAAAACTAGGTTTATCGTAGCATTATTACAATAGCTATCGTATGAGAAAAACTTAAATGACCAATACCAGATGACTAAAGAAGATGTGGTATGTATACATAAGGGAATGCTACTTAGTAGTCAAAATCGATATATTCATGATATTTGTAGAAACAATTAGGGAGAATCTTATCTTTCTATTTTGTTAAAGGCATTCATATATTCACCTTTCATTCACATTGCTTCAATAAAAAATAATACAGTTACAAATAAGTAAAATTAGAAACATCTCTTTTGTAAGAGGTTTCCTCCCCCTTCCCAAAGTTTTTAAGATCTATTTAGTTTTAACATTTTAAAAATCAAAGTTAATATATCAGTATTTGTTTACCTCTCACTTGGCATGTGGCTCATGATATGTAAATTCTACTACTGTCTTCCTTCAACTTGAGTAACATTTAAAACTTTTTTGATAACCAAACATCTAACTATCCAACTGCATCTAGTATCTTCAGGAGTTCTTTAAATGAGATAAAGGACATCTACATCCACCTACCATATTTCATTCATTTTTACTAAATATTCTCTCCTCTCTGTCCTAGGAGATTTACAATATATTATTCAAACCCTCCATTAATTAAGAATAGTAATCCTTAATTTTCAAGAAATCTTTTATTCTCTAATTGCTTTTTTTTTTAGCTTTCTGTACTTGTTTATGAGTGGATTATCATTTTTACAACTTCAAGGGTAATGGTAAGAGAGTTTTAAAAACACTCTTCACATTGTCTAATTTTGCTGTGGCTACACATCATTTATTTGTAGTATTTTGCCTCTCACGATTGTTTTATCTCCTGTGCTATTGGTTTTCTCCATATATCTGCCATTTTTAAAATTTAAGTTGTAAAAGTGAAAATTCCAGTTAAAGTTTGGATAAAGAAGGGCATTGACAAACTTTACCCCTTATACAATGACAAGATGTATCCAGATAAGGCCAAAACATACCATTCTTTAAAGACATGAGAAATGAGGTTTAAAAAGAAGCTTCAAGTCCCAAACTCCAGAGGATGACTGTATACTTGAGAATAATTGCTGAGGCTGGAGGTAGGATGGGCAGAACAACATACCCTCCCCCCCTCAGAAGGACAACCTTTGCTGAAAGAGGAGGAAACTAATTAGACTTCTGATCAACCTGTCAGCCATTATCTTGAATTTGAAAATAAAAAGCTAAAAAAATACAAAACTTAATTTCAACTCCTAAATGTAAAAGCTAGCACTCTAAAACTTTTAGAAGAATGTTTGAGAGCATACCTTTATGATGGAGAGTTAGGAAAAGATTACTCACATAGAAAAAAACAAGATTATATCTGAAAGTGAAGATGTAGCTCCATTAAAATTTTAAAAAATGCTGTCCTTCAGAAAACATCATTAAGAAAAAATAAAAGTCAAGTAACAGACTGAAAGAACTGATCTGAAATATTAAAAGATCCAGTTGTACCCAATATTAAAAGAGCTCCCATGATTCAGGAATTAAGATGCAGCACCACCTGTGACCCACCTTTAGAAAATAATTGGACATAGACTTGGAGTCTTTACAACAGATACACAAATGGCTAATAAATACAAACACACTGTTAGCTAATGAGAAAATGAAAACTAACACATTTAATTTCATGAAACATGAAATGAAACATCCATTTCATATTGACTAAAAGGTAGAAAATCAAGAAGACTGAGAACACAAAAACTGATAGGCAGACAAAACTGGGTTTTTCATGTATGGCTTGTGGGAAAATAAAATATAGGTAATGTACTGTGCAAAAGTAAATATGTACCTACCCCATTCCTTAGCAGTTCCACTCCATTGTAGGTATCCCAAGGATAATAAAATGTATGTGGCACAAAGATTTGTTTACAATTATTCATAATAGTATGGTTCTTAATCTTACCAAACTGACACAGCCCAGATGTCCATAGAAAAATTAACACAAAATAAAATTCATTCATACAAAAATAACAACAACAGAAATGATCTAACAATATCTATGAGGACATGACTGTATCTCCAAATTACCAGGCTGAATGAAAGACATCAGATGCAGTAGACTATAGCCTCTCAGCTCATTGCTATAAAATATTAAGAGATTGCTGTTTGCCTTAGATACAGGAGAAAAAAACAGGAGAAGTGATGTAGGAGAAAGGAGCCATGATTAAGACTCAGCGTGACCTTCCGTGAACCCATTTTACTCCTTTTTTCACTCCGGGTCTTGGTCACATCATCAATTGCAGCGTTTCTGTGAGTGGTTTTCTCTGACTTCTTTACGGAGAGGTTTTCTGTATTAAAACATTATATTTCCTTTATATATCTTCCAGTTTCTCCCCCTCTCACTCTTCTCACTACTGGGGATTGACCCATTAACTGAAGTAGAAGGAAGCAAAAACATCCACTTGAGTTTTGTCCCATAATTTTCAACTAACGTTTCAGATATCAATGCCTGCACTAGCTTTGCATGCCAAAGATTAGTTCCAGTTTTTCTCTACTTTTACAATATTTCCTGCAGGTCACACATTCACTGATATGGAACCTTAAACTGCCTTTATATTTTAGGTGTGTATCTTATCCCCTAAAGGAGATTGAGCTAGAGGCACTACTTAACATTAGGGTCACAATATCCTCTAATCTTTGCCAGAAGGGTTAACGATTTTTAATCCATGGATGGACTTGCACAGCTCCAAACACATCCTGACACTTTAGTTAGAACACATTTATTTATAAATAGCTTTTTTTTTCTGCCAAGAAATTACATGGTTTCATTAAAAAATCCTGATAAACTGCAATGTGATTGAAGAAAAATGTCAGAAAACTAGTGACCACCATGAATTGACTGCAGTTTCAGCACAGAGTTTTCATCAGCTTTATTATGGTTATAAATCAATTTTTCATCAGACTTTTCTAGATTCTTTGTTAGACCAACAGTAATGACATCAAAATGTTATTTGCAGATAAGACAACACCTGGAAGAAAACACCATCAGGATGTCAATGCCAACAAATCCAGCTTTCAGAAAACTAAAATAAATGATCTTTTAAAAGGATAAATGTTTTTAAACCACAGAAACCTCTAAGGATATTAGCAATGCTTTATGGAAAAACAGGCAAACTATGAACAACTCTACAGACATATGGATAAAATGTTACAGAAATGCTTCATGGCTTCTGAAGTCTAGTGAATTATGTTTGGTACTTTGTTAAACTTTCTTGAAATTCTAATAAAAGACTCATAAATCTCAAGTAAAGGGTTGGGAGAAGGAAGAGAAGGGTCACTCACTGTGAGCTGTCGGATCCCAACATATGAAAAAGTAACTGAAGGTTTTCGAAGTTATAGCAAGAAGACCCTGAAGGACAGAAACAGTGATAGGTCTTATCTTCCATGTCGGCATTAATTATTTTCTGTAGTGATATACTGGAAGGATTTTAAAGCTTCTGGACTGGGACTGATTACTGATGTCTGACAGGACAAGGAAGTAACACCTTTACTAGGTGTGTACTAACTTCAGGCTGGTGAGAGTGAGGAGGAGATATACAAGCAGAGTTATATGGAAAAAAGATGTATTCAGAGTAGATATTGTAGTAGGAGACAAATAAGGATAGAAACCCCCTAAAATAGACTATACAGATGGAAATATCAAGACAAGCAAATCGGAAGTAAAACAAAATGAATCATAACAATCAAAAATAAAAGAATGAGCAAATCAAAAAGAGCCAGCAACCAGAAGAAAATGAAACATTTCTAAAATTAAATAAACTAGTTCTGTAATATACTCATCTCCCATCATCCCAATAGTTTGTGAGCTCCTATGGTAATATTTGCCAGGGAAAGCCGGGGACTAGAAGATACTTCCATCAAAACAAGTACGTCTGTCTTGAAAAGTTTGTGTTCCATACAGTGAAGGAGAATGATTATAGACACAGGTATAGTGACCTCTCTTCATCACAACAGTATAGTTCTCATAGAGAAGAATAGCAAGTATAATACAAGTATCAAACACCAGTATAAAAGGTGACACATTTGATTTAATATAAACACAATGACAAATGACTCAAGTTACTGCCAGAAGTTATCCAGGGAATTGGGAATTAGAAGATGGTGGGTTTTCCTGAACTTTGGGGTGTTGGCAAGAGCATAGAAAGGTGGGCAAAAGGACGAGCAGGTGCAAAGGGTTTTCATTTGAAACTCACCTTTCTAAGGCGATGGAGTTTGTTGCAGGCAGTGAAAAGGGTGGGGGTGGAGCGTGTAGGGAGAGAGGAGACAGAGTAGAGGCAGAAAGGGCGGGGTGACATGGGAAGGTCATGGCAGGGTGGCACAGATTTCAAAGCCGCCTCACATCTACCCCCATCTGATCCATCCATGCAGTGGGCATGGGTAAGCTCCACAATGCAGGCTGTGTGTGAAGACAGTGCAGGGTAAGACTCTGAGAAAGTAAAGTAGCATGGGAAAGAAATGACCAAGCAGGTGTGGGTGGGACAGCAAAGTAAAGGACAACAGCAAAGGAAGAGAAATTCTTTCCCAGGACATCACCTGTGTACATCAATATGCCCTATATAGACTTTTAAGTCATAGAACATTTTTCTACCTACAAAAACAAGGTACATCAAATTGTAGGAAAAAGTTAAAATAGCCACTTTATCCTTGTTGATGGTGTGTGCGTGCGTGTTAACCTGGCAAATAAACCCCTAATCTTTGCATGATTCTGAACACTGCCACAGCTTAGATTTTGTTCATTTCGGGGGCCTCGAGTAAAATTCAGTAAACAGACAACAGAACATAATGCTCAAGGGGAGAAACACAAATCTTTTCTTTAAGACTGTCAGATGGAGACTGTTCCTAAAATGGGAGCTGTTTGGATTAGAAACTAGAAATAAAAGTAAAAGCAGGCTACCACATTCTGAGGCAGAGCCAAGAATGAAGGCAGGAAGTGTTCAATAGGGTGCTTTAGGGCAGGATAAAACATCCTGTGCATGGAGCTGGTGCCGTTACATGCATCTTAGGGGCCCACGTCAGTGGGCACAGATCAAGGGCTTTAAGGAAGTTATTTAATCTCTCTGTTCAGATCATTTTCTATAAAGTCTGAGGAATTTCATAAGAACTACTAGTAGGGGTAGAAACAAACAAAGACCACTAGAAGGTAGAGTGGGAAAATGAGATAGTATCCCAAAAATGACTTTCTAACAGGTATTCTAAAATCTCATGAACAATGCAAATGCTGACATTCAGCACAATGTGTCATATAGAATTCTTATTATGTCTTTGGCTCAATCTCTTTGGACCTTCATATTCCGATTTTGAATTAATCCTTACAAATAGCTGTGCCCTTACAGATAAGCATGTCTGATGAATGTCATTAATTACAAATTGATTGAAATTAAGTGAAATTGTAATATTTGCTGAAATCTAGGATATTTTCTGGCTTATTTGATCCAAACTCTCATTACACATACAAGGAAATTGAGCCTCAGGAAGAGAGGCGTGTGCCCATGTAGGTGTCAGTAACTGAAATGGCTGCCCTGTGACTGGGTGTGGACAGCTCAGCCTATAACTGTGACATAAAGGAGCAGACAGAATTGGCCATGGGGGTAACACTTTGGACTCCTCAGAAATAATATTCTCGTTTCACAAAGAAGTGGTTTTCCTGATGCATTTATGTTTGACACCAAGACAGTTATTGTTGAGGTGACATTTTCATCCATGATGAATGTCATTCAATGAGGGCTGAAGAAAGCCATAGAGAAGGGTTGTCACAACACTTGCTAAGTAGTCACAGTTCTGCTGATGTGCCAAGGAGGCACAGAAGAAATAAACATCATCATCTCCACAACAAAAACCAAGAGACAAACACAAAAGTGAGTCATGTAAATACCAATATGCCAGTTTAAGATTTTATCATTGTGAATAATCCCTAAGGGGAAACACACACATATACCCTTGACATTATTTAATCTGTACCCTAGAGCCACACACCTTCCCACATGTAGTGACAAAGATAAGAAATGATAAAACTATACTCAAATCAGAGTGAATCAAGACGTGGAATGGTACTCAGGGATCTAAAGAGACAAGCTTGAGCCTCCCTGGTGGTGCAGGGGTTAAAGTCTCAGTACTATTGAACTATCACCAGCCACTGGCATGAGTTTGTTCACCTACTTGGGAGCTGTCCCACAAGGTGCAGCAGACCTCTCCTGACTGGCCCGCTGCTCCCCTCAGCAGTGTACTTCGTGGATCTGCCTGTTCTGTTCACCACTCGGTCTCTGGTGAATCCTCTCACCCCTTGTACCTGTGGCATGTAGGCCAATTCTTATAGATATTAATAATAAATCTTTTTTAAAAAAGGACAAATTTGTGCCATTTGCAGCAACATGGATGGCATTAGAAGGGATTTTGCTAAGTGAAATAAGTCAGAGGGAGGATGATAAATACCAGGTGGCATCACTTATATGTGAAATATAGAGGAAGCATAAAAAGGGATAGCCTATACTTCCAAAATACCGACAACAATGTAAACCAAGTTTACTAAAAAAATAAAAAATAAAAATAAAAATAAAAAGGAAGGTCCTCTTTACTGAGGCAGGAAGCTTCTTAAGTTTGCTACTTCAATTCTGCTCCTTTCCCAGGCCTGCTGCTTGGGGGAGTCTTGCTTGGATTCTGCTGCTTGCTAGAGCAGAAAGTTCCTGCAGTATACTGTTTGTCCTTAGTTAGCTGTGGCTACCTTGACCCCCTTCCCAAACAAAAAAGAATGCTTATGCTATGATAGATGGGGTAACAAGCTTCCTCAGACAACTGTATAAAACCTTACCATTCCTGTAATTCAGGGCTCAGCTTTGGAACCGATTCCACTGAGCCCGCCACCTCTCTGAGTGCCTTCTGATTTCTCTGGGAAACTGCCTGGACATTAGCACACCCACCCACCACCAAAACAGCCAGCGCCCTCACCCTCCACCCCTCCCCTCTGGTTACCTCAGTTTTCAAGTCCTATTTCTAGGCTTTATTTTCTACCTGGTGCTGTCTGCCCCTGTTTTGTTTCTCTATATTGCACAGCTGCGTGACATCCTCCGGTATTTGCCCTCCTCCTTCTGACATATTTGCCACGCACTTTGCCCTCCAGTATCATCCATGTTGCGAACAGTGCCAGTTTTCACTTCTAGAGCACATTGGCACTGAGTAATTTGTACTTTATAGGAAAAATACTGTTAGCTTGGACAAGTTTGTCACTTCTCCAGCTTCTAAATTTTGCTATGGAAATTGAGACTTTCAAACAGCACAGTCAAAATAAAGACCTAACGTGCAGGAAAGAATTCAGCTCTTCAGAGTTTCCAAGACAATTAACCTTGCTGATAGCCTGAAACACGCTACATCATTTCAGGCTCCCTTTAAATCACTCTGGAAAGATAAAATGTAACATTTACATTTAATGACAATTTTTCCTCTATACAATTTCCTGCATATTAATTAAATGCACTGAGGTGTGGGAGCAGGGAGGGGGTTGGAATAAGGTCAACTTCTTCCAGAGTTTCCAAATTCTTATAATGAGATGGATGCAGATTTTAGAAAACCACTGCATTTTACTTTCAGCTAAAGTGAAGTGATGGCATAGATATGGGGATGCGGTTCTCTTGCTTAAGAGTGTCATCGCCCAAGTGATCTCTAAAAACAAAACCAAACTTGAGCATTTAGGGATTATAAGGAACCATCACACGCTAGCATTTTGCAAGCATAATTTCATTCAATCATCGCTAACTCTGTCGAGGAGGCATGAGAAACATTCCTAACAAACAACTGAAGAGACTGAGGTTTGGAGGTCAGTATGGGGACCCAACTTTGGCCCAGCATCCAGGAAATAAAGGGACCGAGAGCCAACTCCTGAGGTTCACCCCCCACTCCAGGCTCAACCCATGGCTCAACCTTTGCCAGTCATCACAGCGTTTCCTAAGCTGCACACCTTAACTATTTCTGATACTGCCTTTTATGTTCCATACTCAAGACGGATCACATTGGGAAAATAGATATGCATTAAGGTATTTTAAAGTAATGGTCCCTGAGAGTAAAATTTGTTAACTTGTAATCTCCTCAAAGCTAGCAGGCAAATATCTACTCTACCCATTGAGTAATTACTGACCTCACTGACTGTTCTGGAAATCTTTTCTGAGAACTGTTGCCTCACTTTTGACCTAGAAATGAAATGGTTAGACTCAAATGCCAAATGTTAAGGCCAACTGTGCTTACTTTCAGTTCAGGTTTTGTAACCAAGGGGTACAATCTAGGGAAAGTTACTTTTCAACCTATCAGTTTCTACATCTGTACGTTCAGAACAATACGTATCCCAGCATTGTCTCAAAATTTGAGACAATGGATTTATATATATGAAGAATAGCACTTGGATAAAGCAGTCAACAAATGGCAATTAAAACTGTTGAACGTATTTTCACACTCACCCACAATTTACAGAGTGAAATGATGAGTGAAGTTGCCATTTAAACCGTTTGCACAAAAGCTTATCAAGACAGGGCAATTTCTGTCTCCCCAGACGTTTCCTTCACGGAACCTTACCAAGCAATCCCTCACCAGAAACAAGCAGGATCTGGTTTCTATTTTCTCAGATTAGTTATCAAGTTGATGATTTCATATTATTGAAATAAAATGACTTTTGGTAGTGCTTAGATAATTTCACTCACCAGATTATTTTTGACTATTGTCCATCTCTTTATGTTCATCAGCCAACATTCCTTTTCATTGCCTTCTGGTTTTCTACTTTACAAATATTCCAGAATTTATCCATTTCAGTATCGATGGGCATAGGGGCTGTTTTCAGCTCTGGATTATTATAATTAAAGTCAGGAGGAAGAGGTGTGGACAAAGGTTTTCAGTCCTTAGAGAAATACCCAGGAGTGGAATTACTGGCTTTTAGAGGTACACAGTTACACAACTGGATAAAAAACTGTGGTCTGCCTGGTGGCTCCAGGGGTTAAGCCTCAGCACTGAAGCATTTGGCAGCCCCGGCAGCATGAGTCTGATGTCCAGACAGTGGGGTGGTCCACTTGGTGCAACAGACCTCTCCTGTCACGCTCACTCTCCCCTCAGCAGAATACTTCAGTCAATCTACCTGTTATTTCCCCCACTCTTTCTCTGGTGAATCCTCTCACCCATTTCCCTGCACCTCTGGCCTGCACCCCATGGGGTTCCTATATGAATAAATAAGTAAATATTTAAAAAAGAAGAAACTCCCAGGCCATTTTTCAGTGGTTGAGGCATTTGACACTTTTATCAGTGCTGCTTTCTATGCTCTTAAATTTTGGTATTTTCAGTCCTTTTGATTTTAGCCTACTGACAGATGTGGAGAGACGACTTCAATTTGTGTTTCTCTGACAAGTGGTAGGGACCACAGCTGCCTACTTATTGGCCGTCGCGTGTCCTGTTTCATGAAGTTGCTTCCTCACATTTGTGTTAGATGCACGTGTTGTCTCTGTCTTTCCCACTCTGTGCTCTCTTTCTTTTCTTGGTGGTGAATTTTGATAAATATGTTTTTTTTTATTTTTTTTTCCTCTTATTAGTTTTTCTATGTTCTTTCAGAGAAACCTTTGCCTCCTGAAGTTACTAAGTGATTCCAACATATTTTCCTCCATTTGTTAGTTACCACTGAGTTTTCAACTTCAACCTGACTCACTGTGATTTTTGTATGCGGGGTAACTCAGACTAATTCAAATGTCAACAGCTAATCATTGCAGCACTAATTATTGGAGCTATCTCCACTGAACTGGGTGGACAGGTTTTTTGTTTGTTTGTTTTGTTCATTTGTTTGGGGGGAGGTGCTTTTGGAGTAAATTTATTGACTTCATGTGTGTGTGTATTTCATAATTCTGTTCTTCCCTATTTATTTTTGATAGCAGTTACTCCAACACTATGTATTATTTTGTATCTATTTTTCACTTTTCTAGATTTTAAATGCTGTAATTAAAAGAGTAATTTTATTTATGGCTATTTGCAGGAATGGTTTCCCCATTTCAATGCACATACATGTTTCATAAATAGATAATCTATGTTCATGCTCACAAAGATACACATGACGTATACTCATCATGTTCCAAGTTTTCAGACATAAGACTTTTTTTTTTTAAACATTTATTTATTCATACAGAACTGGGGTACAGGCCAGAGATGCGGAGGGTGAGAGGATTCACCAGAGACAGAGTGGGGAACAGAACAGGCAGATCAACGAAGTACACTGCTGAGGGGAGCAGCGGGCGGGTCAGGAGAGGTCTGCCACACCATGTGGTCACCTCCGGGGCAGGCGGGGATCGAACTCATGGGGAAGTGGCTTTGACTTCTTAGTGCTGTGCTTTAACCCGCTGCGCCACCAAGGAGGGCCGACATAAGACATTTTAACTTATTTTTAATAGTCCAAAATTTTATTTACTTTAGGATTAAATGAAGTATACTCATTATGTTCCAAGTTTTCAGACATGAGATATTTTAACTTATTCTTAATAGTCCAAAATGTTATTTAATTTAGCATTTTTTTAAAAGCTCCTTTCTTTGAGACCCTTAGTGGTGGGTGTAGTGTGACAACATACTCTTGAAAGGGTGGGAAGATCCTGTATTTCTGAATGATAGTGTTATAAGCCAACATTTCCTTCGTTAAAACTATACTTAAAAGATAACAGTAATAATAATTCATTTTTCTAAGAAGGTCAGGTTTAGCAGAGATTTTTTTTTAAAGAGCTGAGAGTTTTTTTTTTTTTAAGATTTATTAATTATGCATACAGAATACAGAACTGGGGTCCAAGCCAGAGGTGCAGGGGTGGTGAGAGGCTTCACCAGAAACAGAGTGGGGAGCAGAACAGGCAGATAAACAAAGTACACTGCTGAGGGAAGCAGCAGGTGAGACAAGACAGGTCTGCTGCCCCATGTGGATCACCTCTGGGGCTGGGAATCGAACTTGCACTGAGGCTGTGGCTAGCTTGCAGTGCTGTGTTCTATACATTGCATCACCAGGGAGGGCCTGGTTTAGCAGGGATTCTTAAATTTTAGCAAAGCATAGGGATTGCCTGGAGAGCTTATTCAAAAGCAGATTCCTGAACTCTCACCCACAGATACAGATTTAATCAGTCTAGGGGAGGAAGAGAGGGCCTGAAGATCTGCGAACCTAACAAGCTGAGTTGGCTTCACACTGCTGGGCAATGGAACAGCACAGGCTTAGAAAACTCAAATGGCTTTTCCATGTTCATGCAGAACATGCCTCCATTTGCCTTTTTCCAAGTCTGGGCCCAAAGCAACTCACTTGTACTGTCTTCACTCAAAAAGATATCTGAAAAAGTCTGCTCAGTGCACCAGCCACAGGAGCCAGGCAGCCTGATGGTAGATGAGTGCACCAATGTTGCCTCATACCCTCTTCCTCCCTCCAACCTGCACACACCTGCATGATGATGAAGAACATGCACTTACCGGGGAGAAGGGAAACTAGACAATTGCAAGTAAAACAATGAAATTAGACCACCATTCACACCAGGCACTAAAATCAACTCAAAATTAATCAAAGGCTTGAATGTAAAATCTGAAACCATAAAATATATAGAAGAAAACCTAAGCAAAATATTTCATGACATAAGCTTTAGTGATGCCCTTAGGGATTTGCCCCCAGTAGCAAGAAAAACAAAAAAGAACATAACAGCTGGGACTACATCAAACTCAAAAGCTTCTGTGCAGCAAAAGAAGCCATAATTAAAATGAAAAGACACTCTACTGAATGGGAGAAAATATTTGCATATCATATATCTAACAAGGAGCTGATAGCAAAGATCTACACAGAACCAGCAGAATTCCACAAAATCAAATAACCCAATAAAAAAATGGCACCTTTCCAAGGAAGAAATGAAAATGGCCAGTGGGCACATAAAAAAAATCACTAATTATTAGAGAAATGCTAATCAAGACCATAATACAATGCCATCATCACACACCTGTGAGAATAGTCCATATCAAAAAGACCAGAAAAAATAAGTGCGGGCAAATATGTGGAGAAAAGGGACCCCTCTTACACTGCCGGGGGGGGGGGGGTAAAGGGGTTCAGCTTTTTTTTTTTTTTTTAGATTTATTTATTTATTTGTGCATACAGAATTGGGGTACAGGCCAGAGGCTCAGGGGCGGTGAGAGGCTTCACCAGAGACAGAGTGGGGAGCAGAACAGGCAGATGGACGAAGTACACTGCTGAGGGAAGCAGCGGGCGGGTCAGGAGAGGTCTGGCTCGCCATGTGGTCTCCTCTGGGGCAGGCGGCAGGCGGGAATCGAACTCATGCGGAAGTGGCCTCAGATTCTCAGTGCTGTGCTTTGACCCGCTGCGCCACCAGGGAGGGCCGTGGTTCAGCTTTTATAGAGAGCATGTGGAAGAGTCTCATGTCATTCAACTGGAGCTGCCACTTGACCCAGTAATACTGCTCTCAGACAGCTAGCTAAGGAATTCAAAAACACTCATTTGAAAGAAATCTTGAACTCCCAAGTTCAGTGAGGCACTATTTACCATAATCGAATTATGGAAACAAACAAAGTACCCTGAAACAGATGAGTAGATTAAGAAGGTATGGTGTAGATCACAATGAAATATGACTCAGTGACCAAAACAGATAATCTCAGGGCTCCCTAGTGGCCTAGGGGGTAGTCTCAGCACTATCATGAGTGTAGCCTGAGTTCTATCCCTGGCCAAGGAGGTGACCTATATGGTACAGGAGACTTCACCTGTCTCACCCACTGCTCCCCTCAGCAGTGTATTTCAGTGGATCCACCTATTCTGGTCCCACTCTGTCTCTGGTGAATCCTCTCACCCCTCCACACCTCTGGCCTACACCTCAGTTCTTCTATGCAAAACAATAAATAAATAAACAAATAAATAAATAGACTCATGACATTTATGGCAAGACGGATGATGCAGCTTGAAGTGATAATGCTAACTAAAATAGTCAGAACGAGAAAGAGAAATGCTGGATGGTGTCACTAATCTGTGGAATATAAAGTAAGCAAATATAAAGTAAGTAACTAAATTAATAGTCAGATAAAGACAAGCTGACAAACTAACCCTTGCTAGCTGACTACAGAGCTGGAACACCAAAGGGAGGGAGCCGTTGGGGGAGGTGAGCCGTTGGTCAAAGAGGGAGGGGGCTCAGGGGCCAGTGCTGGTGGAGTGTGGGTGAATTGGTGGCAGGTACACTTCAGTGGTAATGACCGATGAGGGTATTATCTCAGCGAAAACTAAATTTTCAAAATGAACATGCACTGCACACATTTTCTTCTCCCTTGGCCAACAATCAGTGAGAGCTTTGCTTTTCTTCGAGCCAATAGATCTCTACACCAGGAACATTTTTATGGCCAAATCCTTTAAATCTTTTGGTGCTGAGTCTATGTCTTATGTAGCTGGAAACTTGGTCTATATTCTTGACAAACACAAGCATTCTGAATTAAAGATCAGCACCCTCAAAGCAAAGAATTCAGCCTTCAAATCCCATTCCAAACCCCTAAGCTTTTCTAGATTTTAGGGTCAAAGAAAAACTTTTTAACTTTCCTTTTCAAGGAGGGGGGGCAAACACAGCATCACAACTGCACATCTATTATGTAGAATATGTGTACACACAAAGGACTCCAGAAAGGCACACGGTATTTCCTTTCTGTTAAATTACCTCCTTTGCCTTTGAAACCATATCATTGATAATGAAGGCTTGATAGCATGAATGCTTCAACTGCTTTTAAGATGCCCTTTGATTCAAAGAGGGAAAAATCATTTATCTCCTTAGAAAAGAAACTCCTGAATAAAGAGAATAGTAGACTTTGGTTTCTACCCCTCACATTTCCCTCAATCTTCTCCAGAGGTATGACGAGGGACAAGAACACCAGAGCAAGATCCTTTCTGCATGAATACAGGAGGCCCATACAGAACCAGGAAAGGGAGCAGGTGCTTTGGCCCGGAGTTGAAGTCTGCCCATGATCAGCTCAGAGCAGATACTGCACTCTCCACAGTGGGAAAATGAAAGCAAATCTGTGGCTGGAACTAGCTACATTTCACCAGTCCCGGGCCTCCACCACGAAGTTGATGGGACCTGGCTTGCCAATGATGCCCAGAGTAGGGAGCCGACCCAATACCCCAGCTAGCTGTCCTCCCAGTACCCAGAACTAGGGGGGGGTCACAGTTTTTTTTTTTTCCTCTGAAGGAAATTTAAATGACAGCAGTGAATCATAAGTGAAACTGTCAGAGCTACTGTACACTTTCCCTGAACCAGCTGTTAAATTACCCTTCCCGTGCTTCAGCCAGGTGTGTGCAATCTCATCCTGTCTGTAGTAAACGAGCCAGCACACAGCCACTCTCACAGCTCTGGGAATGAGTCTGGCCCCTGACCCTTCCTCACCACCAGTCTTAGGATACCTTTTCACTTTTTTCTCTTCTCATTTCCCAGAACACAAGCCCCTATTCCAGATGGTTGTTATCAGTTGTGCTTGTGATTTTTTTTTCCCCCAAAGCTCCAAGCACAATGCCTGACTCATAATAGGCTCACCACTAATGGCATTTCTGTAGGGTTCTCTCTCTTTCCTCTCCATCTGTTCCTTTCTCATCAATAATATATTGATTAGAGAGAGACAGAATAACAGAATAATTAGATACACTTCAACAAACTAAATATGTAATACATATGTGTTGTGTATACACCCCCCCCTTCCCACACACATACATACCAAGAATAACATTGTAATCAGGAAAAAGTAGGGGGACCTTTTGACTCCAGCTTAGATCCTGCCCCATCATGAGTAAGAGTGTGTGTGTGTCTGTATGTGTGTGTGTCCAAAGGCATAAACACTGTGCTTCCAAAGACCTCACCATGTAATACAAAGCTTTGCCAAACAATTCTTCCGGTATTGGAAATAATCACCAGCAGAACTACTACCTTATTTATCTCATCAAAGTCCTAACCACTAGTCTCTTAATTCAGAGGCACCTGCACACATCCCTCCCCTGGCTTCACCCTAATGCCCTCTCCTCTGCACACCTCTGTAGTATGAGACAATGCAATGCAACCTTCAGATTCCCCTCTGCAGCTTTATACCACCACATCCCACAAACTGGCAACATAAGAGGTCATAGCTTAAAGTGGGGGAAAGAAAAGAGAAGAGATAGAAGGAGGAGGAGAAAAAGGGCATAACCCTGATGAAATATCTCCAGACATATTTGCCTTAAAAGAAAACGAGACACTAGAGTGTGAGGCCATACCTTTGCAGTTTTAATCTTCTGCAATCTTGAACACAAGTTTCAGGGCAACATTGATGTTGTGAGATGTCTCCTCAGGCCACTACCTAAAGGAGAGTTTTCTCAAATCTTCACACAGGTCCTAGGGAAGCTTCTCGAAGTACCAGAGGACGGAGGTCTCTTCCAGGTCTAAACAAACACAAAAGAAACAAGACAGTCTTCAAGAAAAATAAAAGCATAAATCCAACATTATTATAAATTCAAGGCCAGTTGGTATGAAAGCTCTAAATAGAATATACATTAACTACTCATCGGCATAAAAACATGTAATTTCCATGTAGGTGCAGTCTTCATTGGAATCAAAGAATCCTATAAAATCAGAAAACCATAGTTTATCAAGGCTGATTTTTTTTTTCTTAGTATATGACTAAATTTGCTGATTTAATTTACAGGGGAACTTAGAATTTATAGGGAGATCAGAGCGGAAAAGATAGCTTCCTATGAGTATTCCCTCCCTATGGCATATTTCCATCTGGGAAGCCAGCTAATCTTTATTAAACACAAACACAGTGCCTACCCTGTGTGCGGTCTGTGCTCAAATGAGACAAGGAGATGATGCGTCTCACCTTCATCTGTAAATAGCATCTCTTGCTTGACTCCTGAGATGCTAAGCTTGCTGTTAGCTCTGGTGACTCCTTGCTGGTATCTCTCAAAACCCTAATTTTGCACCAAAGAACATTGTCTAACCCAACCCTTAGCTCCCTTTTTATGCACACCCCTCACAAGTGCTCTCTAGTCTCAAGGCTTGAGATACGTTTTTGCTGACAACCCCTAGATGTGTCTCTAAACCCAGATATCTCACTGAAAGCTAGACTCTCCCATCAACTGACCACCCGCCACAGCCTTGGAACTCTAGCCCACGTAATCTGCATGACTCCTCAGTCATAACCCTACCACTGCCAACACACTCCAGAAGACTATTCAAGGCCACCCCCCCTTCCTAGCTTTTCCTTCTCACTCAACTGCAATCCCATCACTCTATTGGTCAGTCATGGTTGACACCTCTCACCCAGCCACCATGTCCTCAAATATATTGCACTGTGGCTGTCTTCATAATGAAACCAGCAGCTGATTACTCTTGCCCTTGCTACCATGCTGGTTCCAAATGTCCTTAGAAACACAGCAGGAAAACCTAAATTATAAATCATCTCCCCTCACTTCTGCTTCTGGGTTGAAAACTTGAGAAAGACCTTCCAAGAAACCACACGACTTGGTATGTGCCCCCAATAAAACATAAACTCCATGCAAGTTAGGGGTTCATAGCCTGCAGGGAAGGTAAAGCTCAGCAAACATTTGTGGCTGAACCGAGGCAGGTTGGGGAGGCCTTCAATGAGGCTGCTCGAACCAGGTGCCTCCAGCCTTCCAGACAGCTATGTAATGCCAGCATAGCCACATGGCCCAGTGCAGGTGTTACAGAATAGTCTGGTATGTGATAAGTGTGCATGACAGGCATTTACAGGTTTAGCAATGAAAAGCCGGAAAGGGTCACTATTCCCATAGAAAGCACCCATGTTTGACCTTCCCTGGTGGTGCACAGCAGTATGAAGCTATAGCAGCCACTGCAGCATGAGTATAATCATTGGCCAGGGGTGACACACATGGCCTGGCAGACCTTTCCTGACCTTCCTGCTGTTCCCCTCAGCAGTACGTTTCAGTACATCTGCCTGTTCTGCTCCCCACTCTGTCTCTGGTGAATCTTCTCACACCCTGCTCCTCTGGCCTGTACCCAAGTTCTATATTTATAAATAAATCTTTAGCAAATTAATTAATTAATAAGAAAGCACCCATGTTGCAGATGGCTGGGCAACCTGCTCACATTCTAAGAAGACCATTTCCTGTTACCAGGCCCTTCTCGGTTTCCCCACTTTATACTTTATTCTCCTTCCCGCCTAGAAATCTTCAGCCCTGCCTTACTTGAGGAAATATGAGGAAAAGACACCCAAGATAGCACACAGGAAAGGAAAGCTATGATTTAGGGGGTAACATGCCGGGTGGATATCAGATGGTTCTAATGTGAGTCTAATCTGGCCACCAATTAGCCATGTGCCTTTGGGGTGATGCCTTCACCTCCCCCCACCAAGCCTGTTTGCACCCTGGACTAAAATAGATGCCATCCAGAGATCCTCCAGCTCCAATAGCAATTATTTTCCACTTTAATAAAGATTCTTTATTCTCCAGCCACTTAGGAAATACTGTCAATGTTTAGGGCCACTTGTGGCATTGACAACACTGCACTGGCAAACAGCAGTTGTGCAGCAGACTGTAGGATGCAGGATGCTGCTGAAAGAGCAAGAGCCTGGCCTTTCTATTCCCAGAATAATCATAAGCATCAGTTGTGTAGGGAAGGAGGACAGAAGAAATGGAGGGGTGAAACTAAAAAATGTGCTGTTGTAGATAGTGTCAGGGGACATGAGTCTGTCCCAGGCACTTCTCATCTGCCTGCTGACTCAGTATTGAGATTGAGATCAAGCCCTAGATTCCAGCCATGGCTTCAATCTTACCCAGGCATTCCACCAATCAGTTTCTGGGGCCTCCTGATCCCAGAACAACAGGTCCCCAGGCATTCCCGCTCATACCTCATGATGCCTACCCTTACCAGGGTGACCAAACGTTCTGCTCTTGATTGATGTGAAGGGTACTGTGTAGAGTTGGACTCCTATGACTGATTGACTGGGCAGCTGTGACCTTGTATAGGAATGCAGAACTGTTGGCAACAAAAACGTTGGCCAAACAGGCTGCTGAATATTAGCAGACCCACATGAGGAACTAGGCACTGGGATGCCAGAACTATGCCAGCTTGGCTGCAAAGGCCTGGGGCTCTGTCTGTGAGTGACTTCAATCCTGGTTCCACCACCATGAAAGTGACCACGACATCCACCTAAGGGCCATATTTTCCTCTAATAGGGAGGCAATAGAACTCCATACCCCTGGAGGCAGTGAGGTCCATGGCTCCTCACTGTGTATGACATGAACCTGCAGAATCGCTGCTCTGGGGGTCTGTGCTGGCACAGGCTGACATCCTGTGTGGTCCTGGCAGCTTTTCTTTGTCTTTCACAGTTTCTTAACTTCTGCCCACATCCTACAAAGCCAAGCCATTGATTCATAGGTCATGATTCATAGTGTGCTGAGACAAGTAGCCTAAGTCAGGCAGAAGTGGCCTGTAGAAGATGAGCCTGCAGCATTAAAGCCTCACCTGCTTCTCTTCCCACCTGAGTCGGACTCTTTTCCATCTTCCATCACATGGAGTTGCCTTTTTGGTCTGTGCTGCCTTTCGACAACTTTTTCTGTATTACCTCTGGGCTTTGAGGGACGTCACTACCACTGGTCCCACATTTTGTGGGCAAAGAACATAATTTGGCAACATAAGACATCGACTTTTCTGTTCATTTCTTATTCTCCCTGAGGTCTGGCAATTTGAGGATGATCTTGGCCCTGACATAGCAAGTCAGTAACCATCAAGCCATTCTACAATTATCCCTATATTCCAAAGCCAAGAAACACCACTATGAAAGCAAACAGTGCTATAATTCAGCACGATGATATGTGAGTTATTAAAGAGATTGTGCTGACTGCTTGGTGAAGTCAAGTCCAAAGATCCTCCACATGCATCTTTTTCTTGTTTTCTAATGGATATTAAGAAAATCCCTATGTTCAGATAGTAATGACATAAAAATGCATCGCCTCCCTTTCAGGCTTGATGATATACCATGGCCTAATAAAAACTTAAGATGCTTCAGGGGAAAGTTATTTTCAATCACTTGGAGTCACTGGAGGAATTCCAGTCTTCCTAGTGGTCTAATGGGTTAAGTCTCAGCACTATGAAGCTATCTGCAGCCACTGCAGTTCAGTCCCCAGCCAGGGAGGTGACCCATATGGCACAGCAGACCTCTCCTGTCTCACCTGCTGCTCCCCTCAGCAGTGTATCTCAGTAGATTCACCTGTTCTATTCCCCATTCTATCTCTGGTAAGTCCTCTTACCTTCTGCACCGCTGGCCTATACCCCTACATACAAATGAATAAAATACCAGAGACATTTTATGGGGCTGGAGTGGGGAATGGGATCAAAAGTGGGGGGGGGGAGGGAGCAGTACACTGGATTATGATGATGGCATATGGGTGAATTGTTGATGAGAAATCTATGGGGGATTACAAATGAGATGGAAAAAGGCACAAAATGATGTAAAACCAAACTATTATATTATCAAAAAGATAAATAAATATTCTGCACCAAAAAAATAAATAAAATACTTGGGAGGAAAAAAAGAAATTCACTTACTAGCAAATGTTTGCGGATATAGCACTTGTCATGCATTTTTGCTGAGGGCTGGGCTCCTGTAAGAAATACTCACACTTGACACCTACCTAGTGAGGCACGTGTACTGTCAGTTTTCCTTTGCCTTTTGCAATCTCTGCCCATGTCAGGGGAGACAGCACACAATCCTACTGATTTTGTCAAAAAAGCTATTAATTGGGCCCTTCCTGGTGGCACAATGGGTTAAAGGGCAGCAATATGAAGCTTACGACAGCTGCTTCAGTCTGAGTTCAATCACCAGCCAGGGAGGTGAACTACATGGTGCAGCAGGACTCCCCTGACCCACCTGCTGCTCCCCTTAGCAGTGTACTTTGTCAGTCTACCTGTTTTGTTCCTCACTCTGCCTCTAGAGAATCCTCTCACTGCCCCTGCACCTCTGGTCTGTACCCCAGTTCTATATGCATAAATAAATAAATCTTAAAAATAGCTATTGTCTCCCAAATAGTGATATAGGGTCCTCTGTAAAATAACAAGCCTAATTTCTGCCAGTTAGAGAGGAAAAACTCTGTACATCTTGGGGGGAGCAATTACTCATTTTCTTAGTTGGTCCTCTATCTCTTCTGAGTGGATCCTAGTTTATTTCCCTCTTTTAGCAAAGACAGGGAAGATATTCACCAAAACCTCTAGTCCACTTTCCATTAACAAAATGCCACGTGGATGTGCCACACTGAGTGCACTGGGTTCAGAGGGCACAGTGTCAAAAATCAGTGTTTTGAAATCTTTGGAAACTGTAATGCAATTAGCAAAAAGCAAGTAGAGAAAACATATACTAGGAATCTTGTCACAGGGTAATATGTCAAGAAAGAACAACACACATTTTATATCCCCAGATTTGCATGGTTAGAGAGCTAATCAGAGAGAAAGGTGGCATCGTTGCCTGGCGGGCAGCCTTGAATGCTTCGGGAAATATGTCAGTTTTCAAGAGGTAACAATTAGCAGCGGCTCTAATGGAAGCATGTGGAGCACACCCCTCTCGTGGCTGAGCCGTACTGACAGGATTTCTGTGAGTAGAGGACACACCCAGCACTGATTGACAGATGTGCCAGACTCACTCCCAGGGAGGTGGGTGTGCAGGGAGGAGGTGTTAGGGAACATCAGAAAGGGTATCAAGGAAACAGGACTCCACACCGATCTCGATGAAGACTTCTGGGTGGAAGTGTAACTAGGAGAGAGAAGAATTATTTATTTAAATCCATCTACTCCAACAGGGTACGGGGATCAAAGCAAGCTTTGCTACAAGGATTTAGGCTTCAAGGGGAAGAACTATGATTGTACAAATACCACCTGTAGCCAATGTCCCCAGTGTTGTACATATTATATCCACTCGCATATAAGAAGTCAAGGTTTGAAAACATGGAGTTTTTTGCCTTAACCCACTTAAATCATGATTTCAACTCAGAATAGATCCTAGAGATTAATGGTTCTCCTCAACCTTGCTGAAAATTTCAATGGATTCTTTCTTAGATGTTCTTGCTGATGAAACATAGCTCTGACACTTGGAAGTACCACAGCTTGAGCTCAGAGGTAGAGTATGGTCAATCTGCTCAGAATCTCACTATGACAAGGGTCCCACAGTGCTCAGGAAAGGAAATAACCCTGGTAATGGAAACCACAATTCTCCCATTGCTGTAGTAGGTGTCACACAGCAGGGATGAGGAAGCAGGTCACAGCTAGTGTTAGGTATTGGTTTATGAAGCATTTGTATTTCCTAGCAGTTGACATTATTGGACCCATGAAACACAAAATGCTTTGGAAACCTATTTGTCCAAAAGTGCCCAGGATCACTACATTCTGAGCTAAATGCTAAGAAGTTGCCTTCTATTTATTCCCAATTCCCAATCTAGATATCATATCAACCAAGTGGCTAAGCATTCACAAAGGAAAATCTGTGCCATGGATTTTAAGTACTATGGAAAACATCTAGTGAGTGTTAGACACTCACTAGCCGACATAGTCCTTTTAAGTTGGATAGCCTTTTTAAATGGATGACAAACTCAAAGAGACATTAGAGGAAATTCGTGGAACATTATAGGAATTTCAGAGAATTTCTAGCATCTGGGCTAATTGCTGATTTGTAACTCTTCTTTGAGAGCTAATGAAAATGCATCTCCAGTGTTGTGAAGTGGGTAAGACATTGATGGGTTTAGGAGGTAACAGAGTAAGCCAAAAGACAGTTTTTAAAATCAGTTTGCTAGAAGGATAGATGCCCACCATTCCCCTCTCCATCTGCACCTACTCACTATCCTTCCACATCTGAGCTCTTTCACATCTAAAAATACAGGTTCACCCTTTGGTCTAGGAAATTAGTCCTTGTCACCAAAGAATTATTCCTGATCTCTTGTTTGGTAGCAAATAGCAAATCTGCTGAGTTCCCCAAATACATTGCTCTAGACAAGTCACCATGAACATACCAACCAAGAGAATGCATAGTGGCAGCATGCTCTCTCCATGGCTCCAGGAGGCATATGGGAGCATCCTGTGCTGTCTCAAATGCAGTAACAGCCTAGCTCACCACACCCTCCTTATCCTTAGTTCAGACATAAGGTGATGCCACACACCTAGATAGCCTGGCAATGTCACTTTCAGGACCATTTTAAGTGGAAGCATCCCATAGCTCTCTAGATACAAATACGGCAAAGGAAAATATCAGAATCATTAACATCCAGGAAGACAGACCACCACCACTTCATAACCAGAACACCAGTCTATAATGTGTTCTTGGTGACAGATATTAAAGCCACCATATTACACCATTGTGACCTCAAAGGAGCTTCAGCAAACACTTGTCATTCCAAGAGACTGTGAACAAGGACAATATTTTGCCCCATGCTATGAACTACATGGGGATACAGGTTACAAGCGTTAGGTTCCACCTGACTGGATTCCTGGATCGGTCACACACCATTTGTATTCTAGTATATGCTGTTTCACCATCAAGTGCCTCATCTGTGATATCAAAGCCATAATGTCTCCAGTGTACTTTGTGAAGAGGAATTTTAATAGAACCATTCACTGAATTAATTTACTGCATGCAATAATTCATGGTATGAGGAGCTTTCTTTCTTTTTTTTTTTAAAGATTTATTTATTTATGCATACAGAACTGGGGTACAGGCCAGAGGTGCAGGGGCGGCGAGAGGCAGATCAACGAAGTACACTGCTGAGGGGAGCAGCGGGCGGGTCAGGAGAGGTCTGCCACGTCATGTGGTCTCCTCGGGGCAGGCGGAAATCGAACTCATGCGGAAGTGGCTTTAGCTTCTCAGTGCTGTGCTTTAACCCGCTGCGCCACCAGGGAGGGCCGGTATGAGGAACTTTCTTAACTATAAAATGGACATAAAAACACCTCAGGTATATCTTACAAGAATTTTAGGAGGGTGAGTAGTGGGACATTAACACTGTACTTGCATCTCATCTACTCGACCAAATTTTTGAGAATACTAGCTATGTCTGACGCATTTATTGGTTTTAGCACAACCTAAAATTCAATAATGAGCCATTGCACAGACATAATATCAGTATGTGGAAACACAATCATCAATTCTGTTCTACACCCATCAGTGGTTGATATCCAAGCAAAGCTAGACCATTTCCTTGCTAACTTTGTAATAGTTATTAGGAAAGACTGACCGAGAAATGATATGTTGGGCAAACTCAAATAATCTGAGGGTAAGAGCAGTGTGGTCTTACTGCCCAAGCCATTAGTGGAAGCACAATTGATTAACATTGTAATTGCTCCTTGATTGGAAGAGTCTCAAATTAGTATTAATTGAGCTTGTGCCAGGTTTGTAATTGTTCATGGACAGTCCCCAGTGAATGAATGAATGAGGTAGAGTTATGAATAGAGATATTTTCCACAGAGGGTAATGTTGTTTCAGAAAATGGCCCGCTGAGGTAGGGCTTAGAACATAGCACAGTCCACCTTCCTTTCCGACTACGATTCGACTGTCCTGCTGAACTCACCTTTTCCTGTGACAAAATACTTAACTATGTTTTTTTCAATCTTATTTATCTTTCTGCATTGCTTATATTTTGAGTGGTAATCTTCAGTTCTAGGGACAAAGAGTGAATATTCCTGTATAAAAATATCTTAAAATAGAAAAGACAAACATGGATAACTATGTAGAAAAAAATAAGCAAGGAATAGCAAGTGGAGGTTTAAAGAAAAAGACCTGTCAATAACCTCTGGAACTCAGCAGTACTCACAGTAAACGAAAATTATGGATGGGAAAATCAGAACATTGATGGTATTACTACAAAGCATTAAAACGCTACAGATACACTGAAATGTGAAAGTTGATAATGTTATTGATGAAGAAAAACAAATCTCATTGGTCACCTTTGGAAGATACTAGAGAGTCAAATGGTTACTTTGTGGATATAACATTTTGAACCCTCATGGAAGAAATGCATTGAGGCAACCATAATAATTAATTGCTGCCACACCACAAAATAAAGAGATTTCAGATGCTTCCTGGTAGAAACACATGGATTAAACACTTAACCTTTCTCAAACTGCTGGTTTATAGAAAACCAGGTGACTGGGAAGTTACCACACTCCTCGCGTGGTGACTGGGAAGTCACCACACGCCTCACGTTGCACTGGCCAACAACTCCCAGACCACGGAATCTTCTGCAGGACAACTGACATATTGTTTTCAACAAGTAAGTTATGAAGAAAATAATGGAAAGTAATGGAGAATCTGAGGATTAAGAGACTTGAAGAGACAGGAAAGTCAATTTTAATGGACAAACATATTTAGAATGGTAACGGAAGTATTTTGGTTGTTGATGAAAGCATTATGTTGATATCCACACAAGATATATGGAAACATTATAACCTGCCATTTCAGAAGTGATCAGATATTTGATCATACTAAATAATTATTAATAAAGTTGGTCTAATAATGACATTGCTATATTTGTAAAAATAAGATGTCTCTATCAGAAATGAATACCGAAATCCTTAATGAAGACGTGGTATTATGGGTGGGAATCGCTCCAGGAGTGCTTGGCTGATGGATAAAAATGACTGCCCATACACTGGTAATTCTTTTTTTTTTTTTTTTTCCAGAAAGATGAGTGTATGGGCAACTGCAGCAGCCACACGCGGTTCTGCACCCAGGTACACTGGTAATTCTTATAGCTGGCTTATAGGTACACAGGGTTTCACTACCTTGTTCCCTCCAATTAGATTAATGTTTGGAATTTTCTCTGAGACAGAAACAAGTGCATATAATATCTCCATGGTGAAAGAAGTCTATAAAAAAATAGTAGTAGTTGTTGTCTTTGAATGTAGGATCATATATATATATATATATATACATATATATATGTATATGTATATATATATAATTCAGTCTCTTAATTTTCAATTTTTCTTCTTAATGTGTGACATTTAAAGATGGAAATGGAAAAAGGATTAACCATCATTATAATGGATGTATTTAGAAAAGAAGTATTTATTTAAAACAATGATTTTCCCTATCAGGCTTTACCAGCACATTATTTTGATAAAACAATAGGGAAACAAATATTGGAAAGTTTAGGAGTTGCTATTGCTAAAGCTGAGTTGTAAACACACAATTGTTCATTCTAGTATATTAATTTAAAAATATAACATCATGCAAAAGTTAAGCTGAAAATTAAATGACAGCCCCATTATCCATGAAGTCATTTGGAACATTCCTTCTCCAAAATGACCTCTAGAAGCCAAGTGGACCCCCCAAAATATCTTTACTTGAATTCTAAACTAACCCAAATAAATGTAAGAGAGATTACAATCACCAAAGAATCTGCCCTATGGGGGTACTCCCAGAATGGCCCTTAGGGGGCTTTCTCTATGTATGTATTGTAAGGCATTTTTTTATTTTCTTAAGGAATAAAAACGTGACTAGAAATTCATTACTTTGAAGGGATTTGGCTCAAAGACTGTTCAGTGATTAGGGAAAAGTCTTAATCATCTAGTTAAAAATATTTCAAAGAAAATAATTGGATGGGGCCACAGGGATCAGCCAGTCAAATCCCATTATTTTGCAGACAAGAGGAGCGTAGCTTGCCCAAAGTCACAGAAGTGACCCGGGTCAGATGGCTAACAAGAATCCAGGCCCCTGATCCCCAGTTTCATCTTTCATGGCCATGGACACCCTGTAGCATCTTACCAAATTCTCTTATGATTCTGGGCCTAGTACAAACATACATTGAATCTACTATCAGAAACTCATAAAGCCTGGAGGACACAGAGGGGCACCTGAGTCGGAAGGAATGTCATTTCTATACAGAGGGCATCAAAGTTTCAGGTTGATTACAAACTTAAGCACAAATGTACACAGAGTTCCAATACACCTCCTAATCCTGCGTGCACACTCATTTTCCTCAATGAATATCCTGCACATGAGGACACCTGTGTTACCATTGAGGAACCCTTGGCTTGACACAACATATTCAGCATAAGTCCATAGTTTCTTAGGGTCCACTCTTTCTGTTAGTCAGTCTATGAATTTTGACAAATATAAGAGCTGGACAACCACAACACTATGATACAGAGTAGTTCCAGCACCCTAGAAAGCCCCATAATCTGACCCATCTTCCATGCTGGCCATCGCTGATCTTTTTTTTTTTTAATTAAGATTTATTTATCTATGCATACAGAACTGGGGTACAGGGCAGAGGGGTGCAGGGGCGGTGAGAAGATTCACCAGAGACAGAGTGGGGGACAGAACAGGCAGACTGACAAAGGACACTGCTGAGGGGAGCAGTGGGTGAGACAAGACAGGTCTGCTGAGCCATGTGGGTCACACCCCTGGCCAAGCACCAAACTTGTGCTGAAGCAGCCGCGGCTGTGGCTACCTTTGTAGTGTTACGCCTTAGTTAGAGCCGCCACCAGGGAGGGCCCAGCATCACTGATCTTTTTACAGTTCCATAGTTTTTCCTCTTCTGGAGCACCATGTAAGTGGTATCATAGAGGAAGCCTTTCCATATTAGCTTCTTAGTAATACACATTCAACTTTCCTCCATGTCTTCTCATGCTTTGATAATTCATTTCTTTTCAGCACTAAGTAATACTCCATTCTCTTAATGTATCTCAATTCATTATCCATTCATCTACTGAAAGGCATCTTGGTTGCTTCCATATTTAGTAAACTTTAAATAAATGCGTGATGAATATTCATGTGTAGGATTTTTATTTGGAAGTAGTAGACTTCTTTGGGTAAATATTAGATCATAAAGAATATTCCTTGTTTGGTAAGAAACTGTCAACTTTTCTTCAAATTTGTTGTCTAGAAGAGCTTTAATTTGAAAAATCAGCACTCACTAGAGTGAAAATCACATATAACCAACATTGTTCTCTAAAACATTGTAGGAAAGCAACATATTAAAGGTGATACTTATAGACCTCAAAAGCCATGGAATCTGTAAGTTCTGTGAGGACAGGGGTTTCCTAGAAATTCACTCTATTTCCAGTAGCATTCCCAGAACGTAGAAGACTGTGTCTACAGAGTATGTGCTCATTATACACATGCTAATGTTAGGAATAGATACAGCCAGCAGGGAAAAAGTACCTTCAGTTTTGTAGCAGACAGATGTTTATTAGCCTGAACAGCAAGCAAAGTGAAGATACATGTTAAGGTCTGTGCAGTGTGAAAAGTAACTATTTTTAAACAACAGAACATCACTCAGTTAGACCAAATCTTCAGCCTCTAACAGGTGTGAAGGACTGGGATGAACTGAGAGAAAAGCAGAATCCAGCCTCTCTTCCTTTGGGGCATGCACTCACAGCATGGAGCAGGGTACTGAATCCTCCACGCTATTTAAATAGTTCTCTCTTTATTTGCCATGCACGTACAGTTGCATTTACATAAATTAAATGCACATAAGCTGAGACTTCACTATAATTGCAAAAGCATTGCATTGGAAATAAGCTTTCATTGAAATCACATTAGAAACCAGAAAGATTAAATTAGATTTAGAAACATATTTAGCCCCATCAAGAGGTAGATTACAGTTTATAAAACAACACAGATACACATCATAGAACAGCAAAACGACTGGTAGCCTCAACAAGGAGAGGAGAGTTGTCACCTAACTTGAAAGCAACACACACGGAGCCTCACAAACCTTAGACACCAGCCCCTGCCCTGGACAAATGGAGGCCAGCAGAGCCCCATCCCCACCCCCATGCTGTCAAAGGAGCACAACAATACCTAAATTTGCTGAAAGGAGAAAGACTGTGTATTATAGATTTAGCACCCTGGTCCTCCATTTTCAAAACAAAGTAACAAAAATGAATGCATAATAAGTCGTGGTGTGTATTACAGCAGGTCCTGAAATACCATCATTTCTTTCAGCATTGTTTCATTGTAACAATGATGAGAAAAAATAATACCTGCTTGGAAGGCTATGCTCAGTATGCCACTTCTTCCCATGTCTGTGTGCAGTTTCTGCTGAGACTTGTTTTCTCCCATATCCTAAAGACATGCATACGGGTGTCACAGGTGTGTCTCCAGGGTCCCAGTGGAAGTGAGTGGGGGTGTGGGAGTGACACGGGAAGCACACTGTGGTGGAAAGGTCTGCCCAGGCTTAACTTTTCCTTGATCCTGAGCTGTCAGGATGGGCTCCAGTTCTGCCCCCTGGCCCTGAACTTTAATAAGAAGGTTGGGAAATGAATGAATAAATTAATACAAGTGATTACTGTCTGTTGGACATGCTTTGGGTCTTTACTGGGACGTCTGATAATTTTGTGCTTGAGCTGGGAAAGCAGTTATTTTTATACAAGCGGTGGGAAGTTCTCTCATTTTAAGCAATTAGCCTCTGGTCAAATTGATTTCCTTATATGCCATTTTGCTCAAAAGTGGCAGTTCTCAAGAATCCATCTATGGAATTAAATAAGGACTTACTGTACCAGGAGATGTAGTTTTGCTGATCCTAAGTCTCCCCCAACCATCTGCTTCCCAACACAGCACAAGCTAAGTTACTATTTAATATTTATTAAGAATCCACAGAGTCCTATGAATTACAAAAAATGTGCCTTAGATGGATAACTATTATTTTTCCTCACCCTTCTCACCAGACAAATGTGAAGCTAAATTAGTCACTTATCATAAAGTTCTCTGAAAACATTAAAGTCTAAAGAAATGCCTGATAATTGTTCTTAGCCATCTGGCACCAAGCGATGCTCATGAACTCAGATGAACCATTTGGTAAAAATCCAAAAGCGTCGATCTTAATTTTACATCTCACTTACTGAAAGTTCTAAAATGAGAAATTGCTAAGAGGAGAAAAGGGTTATAAAAAGGGAAAACAAGTGGGTAAATCCTGGAACGTATTCACCATCACATAAGAAAGTTAAAAAAATCCCACCTCAAGCATCCAGTTTTTTATTTTTTTAAGAGTTATTTATGCATACAGAAGTAGGGTACAGGCCAGAGGTGCAGGGTAGTGAGAGGATTCACCAGAGACAGAGTGGGCAGCAGAACAGGCAGAATGACAAGATACACTGCTCAGCGAGCAGCAGGTGGGTCAGGAGAGGGTCTGCTACACCATGTGGGTCACCTCCGGGTCAGGGATTGAACTCGCACTGAAACAGCTGCAGTTCCCTTACAGTGTTGCCACTGAATGCAGATCTCCATTAGCCTGGAAGTTGTAGCCGCCTCTGAAATTTATCTCTAATCAACTCATCCTTAGCAGATACCAATCCAACAGAATGAACCTATAAAAGTAAACCATTCCACCCTCCTCAGCCTCATGAGGCCCTAGAATTAAACCCCAAGTCCTTCCCATGGCCTAGAAGACCATTCACATCTCACCGTGCATTATAATCCTTGTACCTAGAAAATGAAACAACCCCCACCCTCCTTTGTTACTGTGGGACACCATGTTGTTTCCCACTCAGGGACTTAGACATACCAGACATAGAAAGTATGACCTTTGTTCCACTTGCCCTCCCAAAGAGACTTGGAGACAGATTTGGGATGAATTGTGGTGACTTGGACCCTTGTTCTCTCATGTATGAGGAGGTGGAGATTTCCAGGGATGACTGGCTCAGGGATATATATATATATATATCTATATATATATTCCTTTATTTGATAGTGAATTTCTTTTTTAAATAAGTTTTTCTTATTTCAATGTTCTCTCGCATAGCCTTCCTTTTCCCTCCAAAGTCTCTGATGCTTCACAACCCATTTAACGTCACAATGTACAGAAGCTGGCAATCTGTTGCTACACTCACTTCCTCAAGCAGGCTGGGCATCAGCTGAGTCACTCTCCTGGAGTAGGTAGAAAAACATTACTTATCTTTCATGGGTTTTATGACAAGCTCCAGCTTCTGAAAATTACTGGATATTACTCTAAAAATAAAACATTATAGATAATTACCCTTTGGAATGGAACAAATCATTATACCAATTTAAAAAGTTATCTTGGATATGAGGAAGAGAGAACTGATTTGAAGCAAAAATAGCCAATGTACACGAAAAAGCTATTTTTCTGAGAGGAAAACAGAACAAGAAACTTCTTCCTGCATCCTGAAATCCATTGTGGTGACATTGCTCACCAGGCCAATGCTATCCAGCCTCCCAGACACCCCAGAAATCAGCATGCCTTGTGTTTTATGGAGAAGAAAGGAGACTACAGATGAGTGAGATGTTACCTCCTCAGTTTTGTAAAGAGACCACATTTGGCAATTCTTTGAGAAAGGAACTCAGGACAAATAAATTAAAATAGAAATATGGTCATTATTAGTGCAAAGCCTCATAGAAATCAGCTACTAGGACCAAAAGCACATTGTGACAGAAATGATTAAACCAACACCCCATTCAGAGTCTTCTCCTAAAAAATGCCAAGTTCTACTCCAACCTCTACCTCACAGGTGGGGAAAGCATGTCACTTGCCCCCTGTTGTAGTTTCCAACAGGTGACCTGGCTCTAAAATCTGCTGTGTAGCCCCAGCCCCATACTGATCCTCATATTTCCCAGTCAAAGAGCGGTCTGTTCATACTACATTAGCATCAATCCCAAAGCACAGCTGAGAGAGCAGCACCTGATAATGCAAGAGCAGAAAATCAATATATTATCAATGTAGAAAATTAAGTCTTAGAGATCTTCTGACTTGTTTTGAGTAATACAAGATCCCTGAATTCCAAATGTGGGGGAGTTCTTACACAAGCTCCCTCAGTTCCCCAATACATAGAGTACTGCCGATAGACTTGCTGGGAGTCAGGCACTGGACAATAAATATTTTGGCAGAAGCCTATACCCTTCAGGGAAGACCAGAGAGGATAACCTTCACTAAGGGTTTCTGGAATTGGCATGAGGTGGCGGGGGGTGGGGGGGGAGTAGCTTCCATAAGACCTGAGGTAAAAGTGAGTTTGGCTACATGAAGCACGTGACCATGGGAAGGGGTGGGGAGACCTTTCTTAAGCAGAAGAAACTATATGGAGGAGAGTTGGGACAGAGAATGCTGTGCTCCCAAGGAAGCTACAGAAGCCCTGTAGAATGGGGGCTACTTCATTTCCAGAGTGTAACACCATGATGGGAGAACAGCTTGGGATGAGACCCCAGAGAGCAAAGCAGGCAGCCCTGAAGAGGTGCAAGTGAGAAAGTTCCTTTCAGAGTTAAAAGCAAGACTTACGCCAGGCAAGACAACCCTCCTCCCTCATTCCACTGCAAACTCCATCTCTGAGCAATCAAAAATAATCCAAGAAAACTGAAAGATGGATATTAATCTGCACAACACGTTGGGCAGGAGTGGACAGAGCAGCAGGATAAGGTGCGAAGACAGAAAAGGAAGAAAGACTGTCTAAATGAAGAATGTTTTTGTTCACCAGAAGGGCGGTTACTAGTATAGGGTGACTTGAAATGAGATCAAAGCATGCCTCAGTGGTGTATGGAAGTCCTAAGCAAGATGCACTGGTAAAACTTAAAAAAATGTGACTGGCTGTTCAATCGCTATGGACTTAAAATCAGATGAGTTGACAGTATTTATACACTGCATATTGAGAACGTTATAAAACAAGGTGTTCTTTCTGGAAAGATGGTCTTATTGGAAATGTGGCATTGCAACTGCTACAGAAATAGGTCAAATAATACAAATGAGCCATTTCTGAAGTTTCCCATTACTCTGGTTTGGAAAGACTTCTGAGCCTAAAACTATGAATTTGGTGTTTTTCCTTAGTACTTGTATTATCTTGACCCACCTACGGGGAAGCCAAATGCTGGACTTCACAAACCTTCTCATCTATGCATTCTATTGATCTTTGTTGATATACAGCTTTGCAAAACTTATTAAATAAAATCATTACATTTTCTTAGGAAAGGCGATTTAAGACTGGGTAGAAACTTTCTCTGTGGATCTTAAGATTGCCAAAGATCATAGCAATGCCCTCAACATTCTTGAAGTAAGTATAATTAAGGGTTTTATAAGGTTTATAAGGTGTTTCAAAGAAATGCAATTAAGAAAAGATATAATCCCATACAGAATATGAGAAGTAAATACCTAGCAAATTTCATTACTCATGTTTGTAACAGATCCCATTATTTTGGAATGCTTACATGATGTAGCAGACATCCAATCTCATCACAAACTGTACTTGGCTCTGAGCATTATATCCATTTTACACTTAAGAAAATTCAGACTTATGAGTTCAATATTTTCCCCAAGACCCTATTGTTTTTAAGAAGTGAAAGCTCCCAGCTACTGAATCCACAACAAATTTTTAAAACTCATACATAACTGTCTTACCAGGGTATTTGAATGCTATTAATGTGACAGAATATAAATGCCAAAGGTAATTAATTGACAACTTTGAGAATGTATTAAAATTAAATATTAATAATGTTTGCAAGCAGGCCTGCATCTTTTTTTTTTTTCCTTCCCCTCCCCCTCCCTCAGAATAATTGGTACTCCCTAGGAACCAAATGGATTAGTTACTATAACAGCAACTCACTTAGGTAATCTAGAATACATTAACTCACCTACTGGACAACACACTTCTCTCTTTTGGCGAAATATCCCCGTTGTGCCCGTGCCACAGGCGGCCAGCAGCGATGCTCCAAACTGTGTTCTCATATCACACACATGTCCCCACCCATCTGTAGAGAGGCACTCTAGCAGGAGGCAGCTGTGTTTCCTCCTAAATCTGTCTTTCTCAGTTACTCTTGCTTACAAAAGCCTGTTTCCACAATATTTATGATAGGCTTTATGTAAATCAATAAAATATTAAAATAGGAATTCGAAGTTGGGAGTGGAAATAGAACTAAAAATGGCAGAAGATGTGAGTAGGCACAAGAGATACATCCATAGAGTGGAGTAAGAGTTGCTAGTGGGCGTAAAAGAAATAAAGAGGTGCTTGCTTAACACATATTTAATACGACCAAATATGGACCATGGGTGGAGTCCTGAATTAGAAGCAACAACAAGCATATTTTTTACAGCAAACTGTGGAAGCAGTAAAGGGAGTCGTGCCAACACAGGTAGCTAATTACACAGATTATTGATCCTGACACCATGGATGTGCTACTAGGCATGCAGGAGGCTCAGCATTTATGCAAAACGTGTTGTTATTTGCAATTTCCTAAGGCAAGAGCTCATGCTTTCTGCTCCAAAGCAGGATTTAGAACCAGTTATAGACCTAGTGCAAGGCAAATAGATGAACTAATGAGGTAGTTACTGCCTGTCTTCTATAATGTGTAGTACTAGTAGTCAAATTGCCAACTTCATTTAAGTATTCATAATATATGTCACATGTAATAGGCAGTAATTTTAGAAAAATAATGCTGAACAGAGAAAGAAAATGCAGTGATTATCTATCACACTTGGAGAAAACTTGTTTTTTGATTTATTGAGAACTAATTGACATCTAACATGGTATAAATGTAAGGTATACAACATAACAATTTGATATGTTTATATTATAAATACATGTTGCAATAAGATTAGTTAACAACTATTATCTCACATAGTTACTTTTTCCTTGTGATGTGAACTTCTGAGACCTTCTCTGTTTTCATATTCTTTAGGAAGAATATGAACATGAAATTGCTACAAAGAAAAGCTCTATGCACCCCTGCCTAATGATAACTGACAGACAACTGTGGAATATATGCCCAGTGGAATACTACCCAGGTATTAAAAAAAAAAAAAAAGATTAAATTGTGCCTTTTGGTACAACCTGGATGGATCCTGAGGTAACTATGCTAAGTGAAATAAGTGAGAAAGTGAAAGGCACTTACTGTATTTGTGGATATATATAACCACAGAACACAAACTGGAAAAATACCACAAAAATATTTCTTACACTCTGTGGAAAATATGGTGGATTCCAGAGGGAAGGAAGAGGAGAAATGGACAGTTCTGGCCCTGGAGCTCTGGCTGTAGAAGGTGAGAGAAGATGTGTCTGTGCGAATGTAATGGGCATTTGTTTAACTCAGTAAACAAAAGACAAAATCAATAAAGTTTGATTTAAGAAGAGATTTACTCTATTACAATCTCACCTATGAAAAATTTGAGGATTAGTGCAATTAGTAACATAAAAAGAAAAAACTCTTGATAATTGAATCTAAGCTGACAATGACTCAACAGGAGACTCAGTGTCAAAGGGAAGTATGTTCTATAGCCAAAACAGTGCAGAAGTGAGGGCAGGCATAGTGCCCAAAAATGCTAACAAAAAATTACAGTGTTTCATCTTTCACAGACTGGAAACACTAAAATAAGTCTTCACTAGAGATTAAATAATTTAAAGATATGTATCTAAATGTTGAGTTTTCATTAACATCCCCAAAGAGGGATTAACTTCACGGACATGTCAGTGGGTAAGGAGGAACAAGCAGCAGTATCTTGTCTCTAAGAAGAGATTTATGTGATACATGTGTCCACTCTAATAGGCTCTGAAATTTTACTTTTATTCATGTGCTTCCAAGTGATGAACAGTTAAATACAGATCATTAGTCAGTGCATGTATAATTACATACCAGAGTTTCTTGAAGATTAAAATATCTGCCATTCCATTATCCCCACCTCTCAAACCCATTTTCAATTCATTCAAGTTAGAACGATATAGTTACAAAATATACTATTTTAGATTAACATCTGTTTGATAGTATTTGGGGGGCTGCTTTCAAAGGGGGTGGGGGGACCCACCTGCTTCACAACTTGGAGAAAAAAGGTTGTTTTCTACTTCTCTGTGTTCAAGGATTTGAGAACATAGCATGTGGGCCTCAGCCCTTCCCTCCATCAGGAATGTCACACAAATTCAGTTTGCACACAGCTGGTCTTTCTAACCCACAATAAGCAAAATGGCTTCCCTGCCAGTGCATTCAGCTCCAGGCTCTGAGGTCTTTCTCCACACTAAAGGAAATACTGTTCACAGACTTGATCACATCAGTAAGTTATCAACATACTAATATTCTGGCAAAATTGTGAGTGAGCCTTAGCAAGGAATTATCATTCCTCAGGAGAAAAGGAACATGGCAGTTATTGGAGTTCTGAATTTAAGGTAGGAAACTCAGGAAAACAGTTTAAAATCTAGAAGTGGAGTTTGGAATAATTTACTTGATTACACGTATCCCAAGTATTTTCCTTCATGTTTTTGTAATGAACCTGACCATGAAAAAACAAATTTACGTCCGCCGTCTGTGTCATTATGAGCTGAGCTCATTTGGTGCGGAAAACCTACAGTTTAATTGCTTGATTTAAATTTGGCTAGTAGAATGCATACGGAAACATTACTCTTTTAATTATGTTAATTTATAACTGAAAAGCTAAATTTACAAAGGCAATAACATTAATTATTTACTTGCCCATTAAAGTTGAATATATATTACTGAGCTAATTGGTTTCATAAGTCTGCCAAAAAATTAAAAACAAGTTTGTTCACTGATTTATATGAGAAAGGCATGCATATTCTCAGCAGGTTACTTGATTTTATTGGATTACAAGAAAATATGTATAAAATACCTTCTTCACCTATGCAATAGTCAACCTATCTTCTTTCTTCCTTCCTGCTTAAAACAAATAAAGGAAAGATTCAAAATAATTAACATGTAGTCAATGTTCACTCTGTATCTTGCTTCACCTGCATCATTTCATTTAATCTCAGAATGAATAAAATGCAAACTAGCACTACCTCCTTTCAAAAACGAGGGAACCAAGTATTAGAAGGATTAAAAATGTGCCTCATCAAAAAACAATCAATTCCAAGACTTGTCCTAGAAATAACCAAGCTCTTAACCATTTATAGTTTGTGTTCTAATAGCTGCTATTCATAGGGGATCAGACACTTGCTAACTCAATATGATTCCCAATACAAGACTTGCTTTCATGTCAAAATCAAATTCTCTAATGAAAAAATCAATGCATAACCCCATCTGGATACTGGCCTGGAAAAACAACCACAGAATACAATCCAAAGCACAGAAACAACAGATGCTTATGTACCCTGTGACCTAAGTGCCGAATAATGCAGGGTCAAAGTCCAGCAAATCCACTTGAGCTTTCTCCCTGAAGTGAGTTTCAGTGTTAGGCAGCTTCCTCTTTGACCATCACTCAACAAGGGGACTTAGAAATTAGAGCTCACAATACCCACATCCCTACCCTCTTGAGCAAACTGTGAAGACCAGGTGTGAAAGAGTCTAGAAAGAGCTATAGAAGTCATCAAGTACACTATCATGCAAATCCAAGGCTGAGACTCAAGAATTCCCAGGGTATTTATGCTGCAGTTATGTGGAAACTACAAGTTAGTTATATTCTAATGTAATCTGAAAGGTTGATAAGATTTCGCTAATAATAAGTTTAGCCAGTATCTTATGCAGAGGAGAATTTTATTCACATGTGACCTTAACAAGAAACAATCAGGAAACAGTTTTTAATTAACACTTGACAAAATATTATTAAATAAAAATGCCTTCAAAGGGACTCAGGTCACTCCATTAATATTTTAAAGAAGCTTTTAATACACGTGGAAAAACCCCAAAACACAAAGCATGCAACAACAAAAATGCTATTCATGATAGACTAACTAGAACAATGTTAATATATAGGTAAAAGTGCATTTGTGCTTTTTTTTAAAGAGAAATTTAATTTTTGCTTTGAAAGTCTTCAGGTCTACTAGGATGGAAAGCAGTATTTCACTTTAGCTGATACCCTAGAACAATTCCATAGGTAGCATGGTGACTTCAGATATTTTGTAAAGTAGTTCCAGACCTGATATATCACCATAAACTAAATTGAGAATTTCCAAATGTTGAGCTCCTAAATGAAACAGTTCTGGTCACATCAAAATAATTCTCACTATGAGCCACAGCATTAGAATTGGGCAAGGCATCCTTCCACTGACAGTTATAAAGTCTGGGATGGAAGTGAGGACTCAGGCCTTGCTTTTCCCTCTGACTAAGCTAATTATCCTAACCTTGTGGGTATTTCCATCACTACAGCAGTAAGACCTTGAGATCCAACTACAAGCAGTTTAGATTTTCACCACTAGAGAAAATCTAAACCACAGAATGAGGTCTGTGTACTGATGACCTTTAAGAGTCGCAGAGAATCCTTGCAATGAATTTGAGTTGAAGTAGTAGCTATAATCTTTGGATGAACTACTCAATTGCACTTAACTAGTTGAAACATGTTGTGAATTGGTGGGGAAATACCATTTAATCCAATATAGTTTTATCCCTTTTAAGCTACAGGTATATATAATAGGAAATTATAATAGAGGAAAATAAATTAAACAACTATAAGAGAGGGTTCTCATGGAGTTCCTGAAGGAAATATCACATAACAGTGTGTGTATTATTCTGAAATTGCTTCATGGAAAGGAAACGGAATGGTCTATTTCCCTAGACAAACATAAGCGAGGTGGTGGCTCAGAATTACTGAAGGCAAATCCTGCTAAGTCAACCTGAATCAACCTAGCCTTACACACTTGTCTTCTAAAAAAATGTCTCTAGAATCGGGCCTACTGGGGTTAAGTGTCAGCATTATCACCACTGTGGCCTGAGTTCAATCCCCAGCCAGGGATTTAACCCACATGATGCAGCAACATCTCCTGTCTCACCCACTGCTCCCTTCAGCAATGTATTTCAATAGACCTGTCTGTTCTGCTCCCCACTCTGTTTCTGATGAACCTCTCACGCCCATCTCTGGTCTACACTCCTGTTCTTCTACACACAATAAAATAAAAAAAATAACCAAAAACTATGAAGAAATTGCACAAATTGATGAATTTCAATAGTCAATGAAGCCATGCCTTTCCCACTACAGGGCATGGAATCCATCATGCAGAGTATTTGCATCCAGAGAGCAGATTCCTCACTGGATGGCGTTGGAATAGTTTTGTCAGTGGGGAAGTGTTAAAATGGAAAGTATATTAAACATTTTCATGCATTAACCACCTTCTCTATTTAGTTTCTCAGGGAAAGATACCTAACTTTTTTTAAATTTTTTAAATTCTAACTACAGGAATAAAAAAGACAAGGAGAAAATGTCTTTTCCTTCTTTTTTATTTTTTTTCCTTTTATGTACTTGTGTGTAAAAGAACTTGGGTGTAGACCAGAGGTGAGGGGAGGAGGGGAGTAAGAGAATTCACCTGAGAAAGAGTGAGGAGTAGAACAGGCAGATTGGCTGAAATACACTGCTTAGGGGAGCAGCAGGCAAGATAGGGTCATGTGGGTCACCTCCCTAGCCAGTGTTTGAACTTGTGCCACTCATAGCTTGATAGCACTGAGATTTTAAATCCTACACCATCAGGGAGGCTCAAAAACATCTTTTTTTTTATTTCTACAACACTTCACAAAATATTTATTGAACATGGGTCAGTAACATTCAATGACCTACTAATAACAGACAATGACTGTGGTGAAGTAAAAATGTTATGAGGTGGTTAGCTCTCATTTCTTACACTACAGCTCACACTAACTCATGCACGTGGTTTACTAGAGACAGAGGGATGGAAAGAGGGAAGGGGCAAGAGGGGAAAAAGAGGAGAGACAGAGACATATATATGTGTCTTCTGCAGAGATTTTTGGATGATCTTTGGAAATATGATCTTTCAATCACATTTTTCTCTTTTTTTAGAAGCATATACAAAAGTAAATAAAGCAAAGATGCTCACACTTGACCTTGATTTCAGAGGCAAGGCACTGGAAGTACAACTGTGGAGAGATGGTGAGATCTCCTCCTGTACATTAATGGAAACATTCAACATATTCCCAGACAATAATTCAGTTGAAGAATTTATCATTCCATACTAAGCTTCTTTCTATTATTTTATCCTTTATATTTTGAATCTTTCAAAAGTCTATAAAACACAAGACTTTCCTACATTTGAGTTTCAGTCAGAAGCACAATATCTTATAGTAAATACACCAAGAAAGAGGAAAGGAATGAGTGGGAAAATGCTGTGATTGAAGTACTAAAAGTATATTTCCTGAACTGGCACAGTGATAGCTTTCAAAAACTATTATGTTTTGATAGAAAAGGTACAGAAAAGAATGAGTATAAACTTGAACTCCTTATACCTGAATGTGAAATACAGATGATTAGAGGAGAATGTGCTAATGAAAGCAAATGTGTGTGCCCATCCTCTGTGTACCTCTTCTGTGCTAAGATAGCACCCATCCACAGGCCCACAGCATCCCTGGCTTCTCAAATCTCCCTATGCTGCTCACATAGGCCAGTGATTGAGGACCTCCATGACACGGAGATTCTACTGTAGGCCAGCATGTTTCATCTGACAAGTGATCTGGACAGACACACTCAGCACAACATAGCAAATCCACCTCAACCCTCAACAGTCAGTCTAGCATTTTAACGTTCTTTTCTAAGTACAGTGGACTTTCAGTGTCTTGCCTCCAAAATTAAGGTGAAGTGTGGCCATCTCTACTTATTTTTGCATATGCTTCTTTTTTTTTAAGCAAAATAAAGGTCCTACAATAAGTTTTTAAAAATCATATTTTCACACCCAGCAGAGCTTGTTTTTATTTATGCTTTCCTTGTCTTCTGTTGTTGAAACATGTCTTAGCAAACATTTATTTATCTATTTTAAGAAACTGGGAAAGGAAATTTGCACCCCATGTTTATTGTGGACTATTTACTATAGCCAAATTATGGGAAAAGTCTAAGTGCCATAAAACAGATGAGTAGATCAAGAGCATGTAGTGTATATACACAATGGAATATTACTTGGCTATCAAAAAGATAAACACATACTGTTTGAGTCATGCTATTGGATGGAGATGAAAGGGATGGTGTTAAGTGAAATAAGTCAGAGAACAATAATCACCAGTTGGTGTCACTAACATGTGTAATATAAAGCAACTAAATTAATAGTCAAATAAAGACAAGACAAGCTTAAAAACAAACGTTTCAAAGCTGACTATAGAACTGAAGCATCCAGATTGGAAGAGGTGGGGAAGATGTGAGAATAAGAAGGAAAGGATCATAATGGATTGTGGTGGTTGATGATGGGTGACTTGGTGGTGGATGCAATTTGATAATGATACCTGAGAGTGTGTCCCAGGAGATAACTCTTTGAGAAAGTATAAAAAATCATATTTTACAATTTTTCTTCTATAAGCCAATCCTTTTTTTGTGGGCTTCCTGAAGAGCATTGAGACTGAATGGGGTTTTCCTTTGCTCTAGACTGATCAGCTTGCTAACTATGGTGCACCACTCCTTAATCCAGCTATGCCTTCACGTGAACTCTGCAGAACCAGTTGTGACAATTTCTTTGCCTTTGCCCTGCAGAGATGTGCCATTACCTCATTTGGAGCCTGCTCTGCACCAATGTACAGTTGCTCATATTAGAAGCAAGAGAAGAGTCATGATACATACAAAACTACCCTTTGAATGCTGATGATGAGACTGAGGAAGCTGGGAGAGTGCACAGTGGGGAGGTAGAGCCTGGATTAGAATGGTGGATGACAGGCCCTTTAGCATATGATGGGGGCTGAACCCCAAAATACAAACAACAGTGCACATCATCGTTACTTCGGTTGAAATAATAAAAAAATAAATTATCTTAAATTTTTATATCATTATACAATCAAAATAAATTTACAAAAATGCACATAGCCTAGGCTTCCCTGGTGGTACAAGGGGTTAAGTTAGCATTATGAAGTTATCTATCATCAGCCATGGGTTTGATCCCAGCCAAGGAGCTGACCCACATGGTGCAGCAGACCTGTCCTGTCTTACCTGCTGCTCCATCAGCAGTATATCTCAGTAGAAGCACCTCTCCCTTAGCAGTTCTGCTCCCCATTGTCTCTAGTGAATCCTCTCACCCAACTGTCCTTCTGGCCTATACCCTAGCTTTTATGCACACAAATAAATCTTTTAAAAATGTACACAGCCTATTACATATCTATGTGTATATATTTGTGAAACAGAAGTAACATCCTTACAAAAATCTTTACCACATAACAGTATTAAGGGACAATTTTGTCAATCCTTTCACTGCATATCCTGATACACAAAACCCATCAGTGTATCAATTATCTCTTAAGGCATAATGACCTCTAAATGCTTAGGGGTTTAAAATAACTCATCTTTACTATCTCACGTTGGTATGGAATCTGGGAGCTGCTTAGCTAGGTGCCCTGCTTGAGTATTGACTGTACTTGGGGTGCTGTTCAAGGATGGGGTCTCACTGGATGCTCACCTGTGGCAGAATCCACTGCCAGGCTTAGGTGGTTCCTAGCAGGATTCAGACCCAAGGAGGGTCCTGGATTTGCTTGCCATGCCGCCTCTCTGTTTGACATAGGTGTGTTTGCTGTCATCACTAAAAAACTTACCAAATCCGAAGTCTTAAAGCTTAGGCTTGTTTTATTTGCTAAGTGTTTACTAGTTTTATGACTTATATTTAAGTTCAGCCAGCTATACAGTGATGCACACTGACAGCCTTCTGCCACATAGCTGCCCAAGTACCTGTCCCAGACTAGATCAGGACACTTGGAAAGGAGCAGGGAGGAGAGGTGAACACAGCAAGACCCTGTCTGGAGCCAAAAATATACAGTGTAGAAGACAGTGGTGTAGGACAATGGCTAACATATATAGTTTCCTTCCATCTTTAGATAGATGGTTTCAAGATGCATTTCTAAAATTCCTAAAGACATAAATTCCGGAGACTCGAAACAGGCTTTCTAGTAGCTTCCAATTCAAGAATGTGTCCATGTATGAATTCAGTCATTCACTCTGCCACATTACTCCTTGGAAACCACTTTTCAGGAAAACCAGTACTTGTCTGCCATGCTGCTTTCTGAAGAATCCAGGTTGAGGACCCCAAAGGAGATCCCCAGATCTGTCACATCGTCTTTAGAATGATCCAGAGAACCTATTTCTTGTCTTTGCTTCTTGTTCTTCCTATACATTAGAAATAAATGTCTCTGCTCCTGGTTTTCTATTTCTTACCAGTTATTTCACAGCAGTTAAGCATTGTCCTATCACCACCTGGTACAGCTCAAATTTATACGCTGATTCTTACATTTTAACACTACCCCCTGAAAACAGCTTTTTTTGCTCGGGGTCCAACTCATTAGCATTCATACAATGGGTTCATTTTTAGATCTCCTCCTCCTATCCTTTAAGACAGACAGCAAAGCAATGTGGAATCCTGGCTCCCAGGACTTCAGTTCTATGTACTGAAGCACATACTTCAGTGGCTCTGTTGCGTTTCTGCAGTCCACAGTAGGAGTCAGGTATGCAAGGCATAAAATGGTGCTGCAGTCCACCCCTGGGACCTACTGACTTTCACATAGCGTGAACTTGCACCCCCAGGTTCAATTCATTGAGATCCTTACAAATAAAATCCTTTTCTCTTTTACTCCTTTAATCAAACTCTGAAAACAGGTGCACACACCAACACTGTGTTCACATGTACGAGAATCATCTTTCTAGCCTTGCTTGTCTGAACAAAGATTTAGTTCAACCTTCTATGGTGAGACCTGGAAAGGAACAAACAGATCCTAGAAGATATCAGGAAGCAAGCCTAGAGACCGAAGGCATAGAACCCAGCAGGGACTTTAATTAACCTCTGTGTTGCCTCTTCTACTTTTGCTCCTGGTATTGTTTTTTGGCCCTGGAGTTATTTTGTATTACCCAAAAAAAGAAAAAAAATGCAGTTAAAGCAGATCCTCAGTTAAAGGCAAAGTCTTCAGTTCTTGTAGTATAACAGAGACTAGGCACAATGGAAGGATTTGGAATATATCAGTAAACTCTTGGAAAAATTTAGGGAAAAAATGTGAATTTTTGGCAGATAGTACATTTCTTATTGACATAGTAAAAAATGTGTTTACAAGACTCATGCTTTGGTTAAGGTGAGAATGAATATATGAAGTGGCCAGGATTTAAATGGATTCATCTGGGAGTCCACACTTAGCACAGACACACGGCTTCTGCTAACCAGGGAGACCAGATGCCAGCCTCATGGTCCTTTCTTCTGGAGTCTCTTCTTTCCCTAAAGTGTGGTGACATCAGAGTTCTACTTAAGGCAAATGCATTTAACTATCATAATTATTTTACTCAATCATTTATTTTTAAATATTAAAAAAAACTTTATGCATAAAATCCACAGATTGTATCTATTAATACTCAAGCAGCTGATTTTTGTTCTGTTGGGATTCATTCAGTCCTGGTTTCAAGCTTCTTCTTTTACTGTCAGTTTCTGTCCAGTGAATTTTGTCAATCCTGAGCTGGCAAAAGTTCCTCACTTTACCTGCCAAGACCCAATCCTTACACATGCAAACCCTAAAGTTCACTCCCCAAAATATTTTGTATAAACTCCACCCAAAAAGTCTAACCATTTGAAGAACATGTCAATTTATTCAAACAGACCTCTTCTCTCATTTTGTGTGAACATTTCCTGTGACCTGGTCAGAATTACCCTGGTCAGGTAAGACAGTTGCACATTTGGGGAGAACTGAAGAGTAGTCCCCAAATTATATAGTTATATAACATGATTGTCAAGTCAAAATTTGAGAAAAAGAAAAAAAATACCCTCTGAGTTACTCTGAACAGTCCCTACAAACCGCTCATGTGAAAATCTGACTTCTAGGGGATCTCACTACTTTTCTATTCTGATGAGAAGATATTCCTGGACAACCTTTTGGACAGGCACCTCACTGCGTGATGTTTCAGTCACACTTCTCAACAAAGTTGCCAGCCCTCCCTGAGCTGACCCAGATTTTTCAACTACTTTTATTTTCCACTACTTCTATTATATTCCAGAAAGTTCCTTAAGTTGTCAATTGGACTGCTTGGTGCTTTGAAAATATAACTTTTAAAATTACTTTAAAAGCCCAGGCTGGGCCTTCCCTGGTGGCACAAGCTCAATATTGTGAAGCTATCTGCACAAGTTCGATCTTCAGCTAGGGAGGTGACCCACATGGCACAACAGACCTCTCCTGTGTCACCTACTGCTTCCTTCACACACTGCTCAGCAGTGTGTTTCAGTAGATCTACCTGTTCTGATCCCCACTCTGTCTCTGATGGAACCTCTCGCCCCCCACACCTCTGGCCTGCACCCCAGTTCTTGTGCATAAATAAATCAATCTTTGAAAAAAAAAGCGCCCATGCTAATAAATTCAGGATAATTTTTCTGTAAACAGGGCTTCCAACATAGATGGGAGTTTATTCCCTTGGTCACAAGCACTGGGGAGGTCTGAACCTTGCATGTAACCATATGCATAAAGACAAGCAACCATCCTAGAACATTTAGCACTCCTTCTCCTTTGAGGGTGAGTTCAATCTGAGGTCCCTTAACAGCTAAAAAAAAAAAAGTGACAGAGAAATGAAAGAAAAAAGTCAGAGAAGCAAGAAACAATTTACAGGGCGGTTTAATGGGGAGAGTGATTACTCCTCGCTCTGCCACCACTTGCCACAGAAACACTTCTCACTGCATGCCAGCGGCCTGTAGGCGTCACACTATAGGGCCTCTGAACTGAGGGATTCAGACTTAGATTTTGTCAGTGCTACAGAGCAGCGATGTCCTAGGGCTGGGAAGTGAACCCAAACTCAATGTGACCTTTGAAACCTGTGGCTTAAAAACCCCACAATTGGCAAGAATCGGGGGGAAAATCCTCCCTTCCCTTTAGGATTTTCTAAGGCTATATTAATGGAAAATAAAAGCTCAATAATAGCTGGAAAAAGAGTTTGTAGATAAAGTGAGGCTTCCAACCCAGAAACAAATCCACAGATTTTACTCTGGGTTATTCCAGGAGATCCAAGTTTTAATTTTATTTATGCTGGTAGAAACCATGAGCTACTGACAGTGGAATGGAATTATACATGACAGGAAGTTTTTCTAGTTCTAAGTTGTCTTCACCAAAAGACATGCTGACTGCTTTCTGGTCCCAACCCTCACTTTGATTATCTAATAAGCTCTTTGTCTAACTACCACTGACACTTTTTCACTTAACAGTTGGATGAATAAATTCACATCAGATATTAGAAGTCAAAATTTAATAATATAAGTGTGGACATTTATATGGTTATAAATTCTAAAGAATCATGAAGCAGAACAGTGCTAATTTATTCTGTGATTAGGATTCCAGGACATCAAAGACAGAGAGGTGGAGACCTGACATGACAAACAATGAGGAGGTGACCTCATCTTCACTCTGGGGGTAAAGAAGAGTTTCCCAGACAGTAAGGACATTTCACTGATAATTCTACAGATGTATGAGACACCCCCAAATAAAAAATTACATTCTTCTGGGTGATAGAACAGTAATTGTATCTTCCAATATGAAAATGAAATCTGCTAAAATCTTCACTGCTTTGACCTTAAATTACAGACTTCCTGAGGCTTACAGGGTCCTGAATGACCTTTCATTTCTGAATGACACTTACTTACTAAAAGAGGCCACTCTGGGCAGACTGACCCTTTTGGGGAGCCCAGTCCCACACCAGTCTCTGAGCTTCTACCTGTGACCACAGCCAAATTGATGAGTCCTGTTTCCTGCAAATTTGGATTTAATTTAAAATGAACTGTCACAGATTGTCTACACCTTTCTCTTCCAGCCTGCAAACTCTTAATTTTGAAAAGAGGCACCCAGAGAAGGACCTGCAGACCTGAGCCCACAGCCCAAGTTACTCCACAAAGATAGAAGCTAAACAAACTCTTCCCTTCTCTGCTTTCTCCCCGGGTGCAAGGAGACCACCTTAATTTAATTAACTCATGTTCCTCTATCTCAGGCTTGTTAAGTCTAATCATTCATCAGCTGGGGCAATACTCAGTGGAATCTCCGGTGAAAAAGAAAACATGTCCTTGATTTTAAACATAATACACACACTTGAAAAATTTTGGAAACTGTGGGGCAAAAACAAACAAACAAAAGATACAAAATGTATCTTCCCTGTTACATCTCACAGACTGTATTTTTAATCATCATTTTCCATGAATAAACAATTTCTATTAAAAAAATAGTATTTCTTGGCCCTCCCTGGTGGCGCAGCGGGTTAAAGCACAGCACTGAGAA